>NC_088375.1:120742954-121045984 GCF_037993035.2 Macaca fascicularis | reverse complement strand
TTCTCTGGATTTCCAGGCAAAGACTCTTGTTCTCTTTTCTTACTTTCTCCCAAACAAATGGAGTCTCTCTCTCTCTCTCTCTCTCTCTCTCTCTCTCTCTCTCTCTGTGTTGAGCTGCCTGGAACTGAGGGAGGGGTGACACAAGCATCCCTGTGACCAGCACCTCTGAGATTGCACTGGGTCAGACCTGAAGCCAGCACAGCACTGGGTCCCGCCCAGGCCTGCTGTAACTACTCCCTTGCTACTGCCTGTGTTCACTCAAGGCCCTGGGGCTCTACAATCAGCAGGTAGTGAAGCCAGTCATGCTTGTGTCCCTCCCTTAAGGGCAGCAATTCCTCTGGCTCCCAGGCAGGTCCAGAGATGCTGTTCTGGAGCCAGGGCCTGGAGGCAGAAACTGTAGAAGTCTACCTGATGCTCTAATGTGGCTGAGCTGTCACCAAAACCACCAAACAAAGTCCTTCTCAGTCTTCCCTCTCCTTTTCCCAGGTCGAGGAGTCTCTCTGCATGTCCACCACCACCATAAGTTCATGGAGAGTACTGCCAGGGTTAAGGCCCAAGGGCTCTTCAGTTAGCTTTTGGTAAATGCTGCCAGGCCTGGGACTCACTCTTCAGGGAAGTGGGCTCCCCTCTGGCCCAGGGTAGGTCCAAAGATGCTGTCCAGGAGCCAACGCCTGGAATCAGGGACCCCAAGAGCCTGCTTGCTATACTTTTCCACTTTGGCCAAGCTGGTACCCAAGCCCAAGTCAAAGTCTCCTTTACTCTTCCCTCTTCTTCTCTCAGGAAGAAGCGGTCTCTCATCATAGCCACCATGGCTGTGAATGTGCTGGGTCACACCTGAAGCCAGCACATCTCTGAGTCTCACCCAAGGCCCATGGTGTCTACTACCTGGTTACTGCTGCTGATTATTTAGGCCCAAGAGCTTTTTAGTCAGCAGTTGAGGAATTCTGCCAGGAATGGGTTCTCCCCTTCAAGGCAGCAGGTTCCCTTCTGGCTCAGAAATGTTGTCTAGAAATGTGTCTAGAAATGTTGTTCAGGAGCTAGCCCTGGAATTCTGGCCTTATGACTCTGTCCAGTGCCCTCTCCTACATTGGCTGAGCTGGTATCCACATTGCAAGACTAAGTCCTCTTTATTCTTTTCTCTACTCTCCTCAAGCAGAAGGAAGGGGTCTCTTTTGGAGCTGTGAGCTGTGCTGCCTGAGGTTGTGGGAGAGGTGGTGTAAGGTGGTCTTAGCCCTGCCCAGCTGGTGTTTCATTACGTCATGCACCCACAAAGTCCACTGGATCTAAGCCCTGCGTCTTGCCTAGGAGTTACAGTCCTTGTGGCCTAGGGTGCCTTTCAAGTTTATTTAGAACCCCACAGTACTTTAGCCTGTGGGTGAGGCTTGTTGAAACCTAAGTTTCAACTGCCAGGATGGGCAATCCTCCTCTGGCAAGGGTTGGTCTAAATGCTCCCTCTTGTGAGTAGCAGCTAAGTTCTGCCTGGGTTGGCAGCACTGTGTTCCAATGCAAATTCCCACAATTACTGCACTCTCCCTCTCCCAAGAACATATAATTCTCTCACCATGCCATTTGGCCATCCACTGCCAGGAGGATGGGGGAGGGGTGGTGTTGGCAATTCAAGACTATCTTTCCTCTTCTTTGGTGCCTCCTTCAGAGATATGAAGTTAAAACCAGGTACTGTGATTGCTCACCCCATTATTGGTTCTTATGAAGGAGCCTTTTGTATAGTTGTTAAATTTTGTGTTCCTGTGGTGAGGATGACTGGTGGAGGCTTCTGTTCAGCTATCTTGCTCCACCTCCTCTCTCCTACCTGCGTTTGAATCTCTGTCAAAATGCAAATGATGGTGGCTGACTCCATTGCAAGCTCAGAATAAATAGCCTTTGCTTTTCTCGTTTGGTTGATCTTTATTTCGGCACTTGAGAAATAAATGAAGAACTTTTTATTATTCCAGAAATTATGGGAAGACTCTTGGTATTAAAGTATCAACATAAGATACTTTACCTTTGATATCAGTAGCAATTGTGGATGAATGATTCCAAATGACTATTAGAACAGAGCAGGGTAGGTGCAGGGAGGGTGAAAAACAGAAACGTATAATTTGTATAAAAAGCAGCCACATTGGAAGAGGTATCAAATATGTGATTTCTCTTTCCAACCATATTCCTCTTTTCCTTGAGAACAAGTTGCATATGTATCACTGTTAGTCATGAAAAGGGACATTACCACTGAAGCGAATCCTCTGTTCTCACCTTCCTCTGTCTCTTTTGGTTCCTGGTATTGACTTCTTTCTTCAGTTGACTTGATATAAGCCTTTTGCTTTAAACAAAAGCATCTTCTTCATCAAATATTTCGCTAAGTCATGAGACCAGCTATGTAATTTGTGGGCCTAGCACAGAATGAAAACGTGAGGCCCCTGACTCAAAAATTATGAACAACTTTTAGATGGTGACAGTAGAGCATTATTAATTCAAGCATGAGGCCCTCCTGAGTTGCTTCTAAGACCCACACAGGTTACACACCTAGAAAGCCAGCCCTGTTAGGCTGAAAAGTAAACAAATACATCTTAGGAAACATTTCCTCCTCTTTCTCTGCTTCATTTTCTCTTTGCTTTGCTAAGGCAATAATCTCTGGGAAATGCCATTCTTTTTATAACAATAAAACAGAAAGAAGATGAGCAGAATTTTCCCCTGACCTTTCTATCACAGTTAACCCCGGTTTATATTTTGGAGGTACTATGCTCCCAGGGAGGAAAAAGTCTGCCTCCATACTCTTTGGTCTTCATCAACAGTACTTTATCAACTCTGAGACCTAAGATCCTACAAACTAAGCATGTGGGACCATCAAATGGATTTTTCTAGGCTGGGAGTCCACATAAAAGCAAGACTAAGGCATTCTTTTTAAGAAAGAACAGAAATCTTTCAGTAATAGATAAAAATTAGATACTGAAAATTCATAAACTAGGTTAAATGAATCATTAGATAGTCCTGTTATTTGCTAAAAATAATAAAAACACACACTGAATAGCAAATGGCCATGAATATTTAACCATCATAGATTCCTTTTTTATGTGCAGTGCATTGCAGCTGTTCTAATGTACAACAAAGAAGGAACAGTGGGAAAGTGCTGTAGACATAATGGGGATTTTTGTTGTCTTCTTACCGTAAAGAAATGAACCTCTCTTGTCATGTGGTTTCAAAATACCAATCTTTGGCAACTAAGACCAGATGATGCTTGTAAATATGATAATCAGACAACAAATCCATTATTCACCCTCCCCTGGAAAATTTATTGGCATAAAGTTTAGGCAGTATAATTTCAGACAAAACCTGAAAATGTTTCAGAACAGGATTTAACTAGGACTATATTTTATAAAACTGAAAGCTTACATTAAATTACATAACATACAAAACCCAAGCACCTTGAACTCCAACGTGACTTTTCCACCATCACCAACATGAGTTTTCTGGTCTTCCAAAAAAGTTAGGGCATTTAGTATTGTTGTCTCTTGGTATTTGGGGGATTGGTTCCGGGACCCCCATAGTTATCAAAATATGTGGATGCTCAAGTCCCTGATATAAAATGGCATGATATTTGCATATAACATACATACATCTTCACATACACTTTAAATAATCTCTAAATTACTGAGGCCAGGCAGGGTGGCTTACACCTGTAATCCCGGCACTTGGCCTTGGAAGACCAAAGTGGGTGGACTGCTTGAGCCCAGAAGTTCAAGACCAGCCTGGGCAACATGGTGAGACCCTAAATCTATCAAAAATACAAAAATTAGCCAAGCATGCTGATGCATGCCTGCAGTCCCAGCTACTCGGGAGGCTGAAGTCAGAAGATCACCTGAGTCAGGAAGGTTGAGGCTGCAGTGAGCCATAATCATATAATTATACTCCAGCCTAGGCAACAGAGTGAGACCCTATCTCAAAATAAGTAAATAAATAGATTACTGACAATACTTAATACCACATGCATGCTATGTAAAGAGTTGTTATATAGTATTTTTTATTTATTGTTATTTTAAAAATTTTTAAGTATTTTGATCTATATTTGGTTGGATACACAGATGCAGAACCCAGACACGTAGAGGGTCCTCTCTACATCTCTATTTTTTCTTTGTTCAGGATCTTGGGCCTCTAGAGATTAAGGCATTAATAGGACTAGTCACCAGGTTGGTTATGTCTTCCTTCAGTCCCATGTTCATATAGCATTTGTGCTGGTAGACATTTCCTGGGAACCATTCAAGCCAGTGTACTCATCACTCCCATCACCTAAGATCCTTTTAATTCCCTTCCCCTCCCTTCAACTCTCATGCTTTAGAAATATTTATCTACCAAAACCTATTTACTAACTGTAGGCTTAATGTAGGAAACTGTTCTTTCCATTAGGCCTTATGAATTAATTAAAATAATTAAAGGATTTTCCCCTTAATAATAACAACTAAGGTTTACTATGCCAGGCACTGTTCAATCATATTGTATCTTATCGTCTCCGTGTAAACCCCATAATAAGCCTATGATCCTTATATTCACTGATAAGAAAACTAAGCCTTAGAGAGGTTGGGGAACGTGCTCAAGATCACAGAGCTCTTACCCCATTTGCCCATGCCCACAAAACTCATTGCTGTCAAGTCAGGACTAGAACACACATCTTCTGAATACTAGTTCTCTGGTCTTTTCTAGCGGAACAAATATTTACCGAGCTGCAACTATGTGCAAGACAATGTGCTGGATTCCAAGGGAATATTGAGTTGTAAAGGCCCTTTTTAAAATTATTTCCAGGCCAGGAGCAGTGGCTCATGCCTGTAATCCCAGCACTTTGGGAGGCCAAGACTGGCAGATCACTTGAGGTCAGGAGTTTGAGACCAGCCTGGTAACATGGTGAAATCCCATCTCTACTGAAAACACAAAATATTAGCTGGGTGTGGTGGCGTAAACTGTAATCCCAGCTAGTAGGGAGGCTGAGGCAGGAGAATTGCTTGAGCCCAGGAGGCAGAGGCTGCAGTGAGCCAGAGCCAAGACTGCACCACTGCACTCCAGCCTGGACGACAAAGTGAAAAAAAAAAGTATGTCCAAAATGCTGACCACTCTTAGGTCCTTCTAATCCATACTGCACACTGACACACCATGAAAATAATTTTCTTAAAGTCTTTTTGGATCAAAGTATTTTCAGCCATTCTCTATTTCATAAAGAACCAGTTCAAGTCCCTTGCGAGACACTTAAAGGAGCTGGTACGGTAGAAAGAGGAAGGATGTGCTGACAGGTGCTGTCTGCTTACCACCTGCTGGACATGGTTACACAATCCTTCCTTTTCTTAAACATTCCCCTTGGTCTAGAGGGCCCTCCTCCCTATTGTTCCCTAGTCTAGCTAAATCTTTCTTACCCTCCAAGACCCAGCTCAAGCTTACCTGCTTCTTTACAGCCCTCCCAACAGAACACATTCTCTCATGTTTTCTCAAAGCACTATTGTCTGGTTATAGATTCAGTACCCTACACTGTCATTAAATTTTTCATGCTTGTCTTGTTTCTCCAAAGGTGCTGTGAGCTGCCTGGGGGCAAGGGCAGGGCCTTCTTTTCTTTGTATCTCCTACAGAGATGATTGCAGTGTGACACCCATGACAAGTGTTCAATAATCACATGCTAAGTGTGTGAATGAGTACTGCATCATATTGCATTTTGTTAAATTACATGTGTATGCCTGGGAGTTGAAATGTGAGAAAATGACACTGCTATTTCTCCTCCTAATGCAGATTGCTTTTAAAAATATTATCTATCCAACCTGTTTTCTCTTACTTATAGTATTTTTTTCTCCCACATTTCAATACACCACTTAAAATCCGACCTAAAAAAGAAAGTATTAAAGCATGTGTTTCAAATGGGGGGAAAAATCCAGCAGCTATGACTAATGTCTTCAATTTATAGTATATCCAATTTGGAGAAGACCATGCTTTTTCATAAAGTTGCATAACTGCTAACAAAAACATTTTCAGCCACAGGATGTGTTTTTGGAAGAATGTAGCCCTTCGCTAGACGAGGAAAAATGTAAAAACCAAGGGCACAGCTTTCCTTGATACACATCTTACCCAATACAGATAAGGCGCTCAAATACTTGTCAAATTGAATGTCCTCTCCTTATGTAATGTATGATGTTGGGCAGAAGTAGGTTGTCACTTTCTTGATATTAATAGTTCATTCTAATTCTACATAGCTTTTCCTTGTGAACTATGTAGGTATTGACAACTATTGAGTACCATCATCAAAAATGATGAAAGGGAAGGATGAGGATGATGTCATGTATTTCTACATCTACCTCTTCTGGATTAAATAATCAAAACAAAGAGGCCTGTATATTACCCACTTTCTAATATTTGTTGTTATAGCCCTTTGGAGGTGAAATAATAGTGAATAGTCTTTAAAATGAATCACAAGTACTAGAGCTCCAGTTAACTTGTTGACTGCAGTCATGTAAGAAAGTAAGACCCCAAGGCGGATAACAGGTTAGACTGGTGAATACCTGAAGTTAACACTGTACTTTGGCAGTCTTTTTCACCCTTATATATGAGAATATACAATCTGGGTCAGAACCAAGATGTGTAAGTCTGACTTGAGAATAAATGGAACACAATCTCTTTAAAATACACAAAAGTAGTTTTTAAAACTCACAAACTATAACTTAATAGTTCAATAGAAAAGTTTCAACTCTTAGTTGCATAACGATTCATATTTTTATTTTTAAGTGTGCAAAAAAAAAGTTGAAAGCAGCAACATCTCACCCTGTTGTCTATATCAAGCTAATAATAACAGGTTTTAAATTCTAAGCTCTTATTTTGTTTTTCACCTTGAGTATTCATTTTGCTGCCGAAGTAGAAAATGTGAAAATTAAGATTTATAGAACACAGTTTTGAATCAATCATCAAAAGCAAAAAAAAAAAATTGTTTTCAAGGATGGGAATGAATTCTGACATTTTAATTACAAGCTCAGTAGAAAGTTTTCTAGTAGTCTGTGGGCTTTGAAAATCATTATTATGTTGTCATTACAAATTAATGACTATAAAAGAAATCAGTTTTGAATGCTAACGGTAAATTACAGAGAAAAACTTATGGAACTGCTTTCTATCTCCTGATGTACCAAGAGTACCCATCATAATTTATTTGATTAAAAAACCTAAACAGTGGAAAAATACAGACATAGATTTTTGAAATGGTATTATATAAATATAAGCCAGCTTTTTCTTAGCAATTCAAAAGATGCTCATCATAACACATTTGTAATATCAAAAAACTAGAAGCAACCTAAATGTTCAGCAACATGAGAATGAGTAAGTAATTACAGTACATCCAAATTGGTAGATTATGCAATTATTGAAAGTTATAAATGTAACTTATATATGTCAGATTGAAAAATGTAAGTACAGGCATACCTCGGAGACACTGTGGTTCAATTCAAGATTGCTACAATGAAGCAGGTACCACAAGAAAGCGAGTCACACAAATTTTTTGGTTTCCCATGCATATAAAAGCTATGTTTATGCTATACTGTTGTCTGTTAAGTGTACAATAGCATTATGTCTAACAAAATATATGTATCTTAATTTTAAAATACTTCATTGGTAAAAAAAATGCTAATGATCGATTCAGCCTTCAACAAATCATAGTCATTTGGCTGGTGGAGAGTCTTGCCTCAATGTTAATGGCTGCTGACTGACCACAGTGGTGGTTATTGAAGGCTGAAGTGGCTGTGGCAATTAAAAAAAATAAGACAGCAATGAAGTTTGCCACATTGATTGACTTTTCCTTTCACAAAATAATTTCAGTAACATGTGATGCTGTTTTTTACCCACAGTGGAACTTCTTTTGCAATTGGACTCAATCCTTTCAAACCCTGCCGCCACTTTATTAAGTTTATTTAATAATCTAAATCCTTTGCTGTCATTTCAACAATGTTCACAGTATCTACACCAGGAGTAGTTTCCGTCCCAAGAAAACACTTTCTTTGCTGATCCATAAGAAGCAACTTATATGTTCAAGTTTTGTCATGAGACTGCAGCCATTCAGTCCTGTCTTCAGGCTATACGTTTAATTCTGTTCTCTTGCTATTTCCACCACATCTGCAGTTACCTCCTCCCCCGAAGCCTTGAACCTCTCAAAGATATCCATGAGGGTTGGAATCAACTTCTTCCAAACTCTTGTTAATGTTGGTATTTGGACCTCCTCCCATGAATCACAAGTTTTTTTGTTTGTTTTTGAGATGGAGTTTTGCTCTTGTTGCCCAGGCTGAAGTGCAATGGCATGATCTCGGCTCACTGCAACCTCCGCCTCCCGGGTTCAAGCGATCCTCCTGCCTCAGCCTCCTGAGTAGCTGGGATTACAGGCATGTGCCACCATGCCTGGTTAATTTTGTATTTTTAGTAGAGACAGAGTTTCTCCATGTTGGTCAGGCTAGTCTCAAACTCCTGACCTCAGGTGATCCGCCCACCTCGGCCTCCCAAAGTGTTGGTATTACAGGCGTGAGCCACCGCACCTGGCCACAAGTGTTCTTAATGCCATCTACAATGATGAATCCTTTTCAGAAAGATTTTCAATTTATTTTGCCCAGATCCATCAGAGAAATTGCTGTCTATGGTAGCCATAGGCTTACAAAGTGTATTTCTTAAATAATAAGACCTGGAAGCCCAAATTACTCCTTAATCCATGGGCTATGGAATGGATACTGTGTTAGCAGGCATATAAATAACATTCATCTTCTTGTACATCTCCATCAGAGCTCCTGGGCAACTAGGTGCATTGACAATGAGAAGTAATATTTTGAAAAGAATTTTTTTTTTTTTTTTGAGCAGTAGGTCTCAACAGTGAGCTTAAGATATTTAGCAAACCATGCTCTAAACAGATATTCTGTCATCCAGCCCTTGTTGTTCCATTTATGGAGTGCAGGGAGAGTAAATTTAGCATAACTCTTAAGAGCTCTAGGATTTTCAGAAGGGTAAATGAGTATTGGTTTCACCTTAAAGTCACCAGTTGCTTGAGCACCTAACAGGAGATTCAGACTGTCCTTTGAAGACCTGAAGCCAGGCATTGACTACTTCTGTCTAACTATGAAAGTCTTAGATGGTATCTTCTTCCAACATAAGGCTGTTTCATCTATGTTGAAAATCTGTTGTTTATGCAGGCGCCTTAATCAATGATCTTAGCCAGATCTTCTGGATAACTTGCTGCAGCTTCTACATAGTACTTACTGCTTTATCTTACACTTTTATGTTATGGAGAATGGCATCTTTCCCTAAATCTCATGAACCAACCTCTGCTAGCTTCAAACTTTTTCTTTGGCAGCTTCCTCGCTTCTCTCAGCCTTCATAGAATGGAAAGAAAGTTTGGGCCTTGCTCTGGATTAGGGTTTAGCTTAAGGGAATGTTGGGGCTGGTTTGATCTTCTATCCAGACCACTAAAGCTTTCTCCACATCAGTAATAAGACTGTTTTGCTTTCTTATCATTTATGTGTTCACTGGAATAGCACTTTTAATTTCTTTCAAGAACTTTTCCTTTGCATTCACAGCTCGGCTAACTGTTTGGCACAAGATGCTTTGCTTTTCGCCTATCTTGGCTTTCGACATACCTTCTTCACTAAGCTTAATCATTTCTAACTTTTAATTTAAAGTGAGAGAATGTAACTCCTTCTTTCACTTGAGCACATAGAGGCCATCATAGGGTTGTTAACTGCCCTAATTTCAATATTGTTCTGTCTCAGGAAACAAGAAGGCTCAAGGGGAGGAAGAGAGACAGGGAATGGCTGGTCAGTGGAGCAGTTAGAACATATACATTTATTAAGTTCACCATCTTACATGAGTACCGTTCATGGCACCCAAAAGCAATGACAATAGTAACATTGACGATCACTAATCGCAGATCACCATAACGGATATAATAATAATGAAAACGTCTGAAATACTGTGAGAATTACCAAAATGTCACACAGAGACATGAAGTGAGCACACGCTGCTGGAAAAATGATGCCAATAGACTTGGCTTGATGCAAGGTTGCTACAATCCTTCAATTTGTAAAAAATGCAGTCTCTGTGAAGCTAAATAAAATGAAGTGCTATAAAACAAGGTATGCCTGTAATGTAAAGTTTTTCATTTTACATATGCAAATATTTATGCATGCTCTGAGTACACCATGTAAAACTATGCACAAGAGACAATAATAGAACAGAAAGTACAGAAATTGTTATAGAATGTATATGTGTGATGAGATTATGGATTTTTTCTTTTCAAATCTCATGTATGTTTAAATTCTATTTATAATTTTTTTTTTGTTTGAGACGGAGTTTCACTCTTGTTGCCCAGGTTGGAATGCAATGGCACGATCTCGACTCACCACAACCTCCACCTCCCGGGTTCAAGTGATTCTCCTGCCTCAGCCTCCCTAGTAGCTCGGATTACAGGCATGTGCCACCACGCCCAGCCAATCTTGTATTTTTTTTTAGTAGAGACAGGGTTTCTCCGTGTTGGTCAGGCTGGTCTTGAACTCTTGACCTCAGGTGATCCACCTGCCTCGGCCTCCCGAAGTGCTGGGATTACAGGCATGAGTCACCACATCTGGCCTCTATTTATACTTTTTAAAGATTAATTTTCACTTTTGAAGACCTATCATATAATGAAGTATATTCATTAAATTCAACTGTGAAATTGTCAATTTCATGTAGGTCAATCATCTTTGATCTACAGAAATTGCAGCATATACTTCATTCTAATACTGTATTTTCAACTAACAAAATGAATCTGTTTTTGAATAAAAGTTGCTAGCTCCTATTCTAAAATGTTCCTTAAGCTTCAAAATAAGTCTAACTTTTGGAAAATTGTTAGTGAAATAAATTACCTGAAAATCACATTTGAAAACTATGACTCCAACATAATCAAAACACAATGGAGGTTTTTGATTTTGAAGAAAATAAACTCAGGTCAAACTGTTTTGAGCTGATGTAGAGCTATTGCCATTGTATTTTTTTTTTTTTTTTACATCTTTGAAATTAACTGTCATGTTCATTTTTAATTATTCAACTGCCAGTTTAAAGTAAAACATTAATAATTTAATAAGTAAATTTGCTTCTAACCTGTGCTGGGAATGACATTTAAATTGCTTCATACTCTATGATTACTCAGAGATAATTAGGCTTCTAAATATTACTGTAATGAAGACCATGGGTTTAATGAATCATACATATTCAAACCAAATAGAATCTTTACTGAATATTTAAGTTCAGCATAAAAATTGTTTGATAATTGGTTAGAATTCAAAAAATTGTTTAAGGCAAGCCAGGCCATGAAAATGTAAAGTGAAATTAAATGTATTCATAGGAATATTGAAACAACAGTTCTAGAAAAAAGAAGTTGATCATCCTGGGTTTGAAGTGAAAACACACTTCACCTTTGCTATACAATAGTTATTGTGTTTGACATTATGGATCAGTGTTTCTGAATTTCAGTGAAGCATTTTACAATCTTTCATATTCGTTACTGAAGCACATAAATGTGGATTCCTTGGAGGAAGAGACAGGAGAGTGTGTGTGTGTGTATGTGTGTGTGTGTGTTCACATCATCTGTATCATAAGCACCAAGCATAGTGCCTGGCACATGATAGATGACAAGTAAAAGTTTAATGAATAAATACCTGGGTTGGCTGAACAGGTATATGTTTTTTAAAAGTGTGCACTCCAGCCTGGGTGACAGAACAAGACCGTGTCTCAAAAACAGACAAATCATGTATCTGATAAGAGATTAATATCCAGGATATATGAAGAACTCCTACAACTCAACAACAACAAAACAAAAACCCAATTTTAAAATGAGCAAAAGACTAAAATAGGCATTTCTCTAAAGAAAAGAAAATATACATATGGCCATAAGCGGATGAAAAGATGCTCAACATCTCTAATAATCAGGGAAATGCAAATCAAAGCTGCAATAAGATATCTCCTCACACCCACCAGGATACCTACTATTTTGAAAAAGACAAACAGAAAATAACGAGTGTTGGGAAGGATGTGGAGAAATTGGAACTCTTGTGCACTGTCAGTGGGAATATAAAATGGTGTTGCTACTATAACAAACAGTATAAAATTTCCTCAAAAAATTAAAAATAGATTTACTGTATGATCCAGCAATTTCACCTCTGAATATATACCCAAAGAACTGAAAGCAAGATCTCAAAGAGATATTTGCACACTCATGTTCACTGTAGCATTGTTCACAATAGCCAAGAGGTGGAAGCAAGCTGAATGTCCATCAGTGGATGAATGGATAAAGATGATGTGGTATGTACATACAATGGAATATTAGCCTCAGAAAAGGAGGAAATCCTTTCACATGCTACAACATGGAGGAACCTTGAGGACATTGTGCTAAGTGAAACAAGCCAGTTGCAAAAAGAGAATCTGCTTGCATGGAGTATGTAAAAAAGTCAAATTCTTAGAAAGTAGAATGGACATTGCCAGGGGAGGAAGTGGGAAGTTGTTCAATGGATGCAGAGGTTTAGTTTTGCAAGATGAAAAGGTCTTAGGGATCTATTGCACAACAATGTGCATGTAGTTAACACTACTGAACCATATACTGAAAAGGGGTTAAGATTGCAAAAATCAATCTTAGGCAATTAAATTTTTCAAGACACAGACATCTTCAAGTGTTATTATTGAAGAAACCAATGCATCATTACAGATTATGCCTTTGGTAGTGTCTCCAGGTGAAAGGAATAACAGAAATAAAAGTCATATGATGTGTGAACCTCAGCGCTTTGGGGAGATTCATATACCAGGTCTGAAGTGACCTAATAGGAAGTAGCTGTTATTTATAGTCAATGCCATATTAATGAAGAGAATGAACAACCTCAAAATTGTCTAATATCATGACTTTATCTAACTGTATCTAAATACACAATAGCAATTTGCTTTCCTTTTTAGGTTTACATGTAATAAAAGTATTTAACAATCAGCCTCTTTAGTCTCTACCAAGAATTCATAGATTTTTTTTCATATAGGGACAGCATTTTATATACTAGAGTGTTTTTTAAAAGTTTAGAATTTCACATAGTTTGAAAGAGGAACTCCTTCAATATTTAGTAACTACATTTCAGCATTTGGATCATTTGCAGCTTTCTTTACCTCCTCAATTTAATTGCAAACACCTTCAACAGCGCGTCAGCAAACTAATTAGCAATTCCTTTTCCTTAAAAAATACTCCTAATCAAGGAAGATAATCATTTTTGATTAAACAACAACCAGAGTTATCAAATGTAAATTTGCAGTTGATTACAGAACAAAATATAGTGTGTGCTTTCCCTCTTAATAACAGTAAGCGTTATTTTTTTCCACTCAGTTATATTTAGTTTCTCAGATTAATTTAGGCTGATCCATCTCTTTTGATGGTGTACTCCCTAAGAACGCCTATATTACTTCCCAGGAGAATTATCCTTGAGCAAATAAAATATCCAGATGCAAAGTATGCATATGGTAAAAAGGAATCTGGCAGTTCCCCAAGTATTTTAACAATTTGGATACTACCTACCTACTATAAATCAGTCTTTCAAATTTGTCAGGGAATAGTAAGGTCATGAGAAACAATATTTAGTGAGAAAAGATACAAAGCTACTGTCTAGAATGACTGTGTCTTCTTAGGAGTGCCTACTATATAGTCTAAATACCATCCAACGTCCTGGGAAACTATGTGGACAAGACATAGTTTTGGCCCTCAGCAAGTTTACAAGCTGATTGGGAAGACAGGCAAGTTAAGAGGCAATCACAAATCAGCATGACATGTGCTACCAGTGGGAAATAAGCAGGGAGATATAAAAGGGATTCCTGACATTGGGGGAGTTTGGGAGGCAAGAAAGAGATGCAGCGTGAGAATAGTCCTGAAGGACTAGTAGAGGTTAGATAGGTAAGGAAAAATTGACATGTGCAGTTGCAGAGGTGAGAAAGATCTTGTCTTTGAGAAAGAAGTTTAGTTTGTCTATAATTGAAGTGAGAGGAGAAAATGGTGAGAAAAGAGACTACAGTGATAAAGAAGGATCATTTTATGAAGAACAACAGTATGCACGTTCTGAAGAAATTTGCTTGCTATTCTTTTTTTTTTTTTTTGCTTGCTATTCTAAAAGCAATATTGTAAGGTCTATTTTAATTAACTTTTTATATCAGGAAAATGTAAATTTATCTTTTATCTCCCATATGAACTATACCAGGTTGCAAACCAGATCTCTGGGTTCAGAAAATCTGTTTTTTTTTTTTTTTTTTTTGAGATGGAGTCTCGCCCTGTCATACAGGGCGACTGTATGATCAATGAGGAGTGCGATGGCACGATCTCGGCTCATTGCAACCTCCGTCTCCCGGATTCAAAAGATTCTCCTGCCTCAGCCTCCCGAGTAGCTGGAATTACAGGCACCCGCCACCACACCCAGCCAATTTTTGTATTTTTAGTAGAGATGAGGTTTCACTATGTTGGCCAGGCTAGTCTTGGATTCCTGACCTCGTGATCTGCCTTCCTTGGCCTCCCAAAGTGCTGGGATTAGAGGCATGAGCCACCATGAAGGCAGTTAAATATTATTCTTCCTTCTTTAAGTTACACTTCAGGCTTTTTTATTTTTAATTATTTGATAGAGTATCTTGCTCTGTTGTCCAGGCTGGAGTGCAGAGGCACGATCATGGTTCATTGCATCCTTGAACTGCCAGCCTCAAGCAGTCCTCCCACTTCAGCCTCCCAAGTAGCTGGGACCACAAGGCGTGTACCACCCCACCCAGCTAATTAAAAAAAATTTTTTTTTTGTAGAGATGGAGTCTTACTTTGTTGCACAGGCTGGTCTCCAACTCCTGGGCTCAAACAATCCTCCACCCTTCTGCCTCCCAAAGTGTTGGGATTACAGGTGGGAGCCACCATGCCCAGCTTAACTTCAGTTTTATACAAATAGGCACATGACGATACAAGAGTGATGACTGCAAGGTAACCTCCAAGCTTGAACTTGCCTTCTGAAATGTAATAAGAAAAATGACAAAATCAACTATTTGCATTAATCTTTATCAAAGGTACAGTCTAAGCAAAGTTAAAAGATATTCCCTTTGGACAAGTGGTAGGATATTTTATCTATGTCAAAAACAAAACAAGAAAAAAAATCTTAAATTACCAATAAGCAGCTAAATTGTTTTGGAAAACCACAAATTCTAATTCCAGTGGCCAGAAAGTATTGTCAAAATAGCACGACTGTATTTGTAGGCAACAAAATGGCTAGACAATGATTTTGTGACACAATGTAGCATATTGGTTAAGAACTATGGCATTTACATCAAGTACACCTTGATTTAAATCCTGATTCTGCCACTTACTGTCACTTTCGCATCTTATTGCTCACGCCTGGTTTTTCCCCGGTGCTGTTGAGTGAGAAACAAGCTGTCTTCACATTAGATTTTATAAGAAGTGAGACTTTAAAAAAGCAACTGGTGACATGAACCTTTTGATTATATGTAAGGAAATAAATAGTTTATTATTTTAGTGAACAAAAAATTTCTTGAGTACGGAGCATATAGTTTGTACACAAATAGCAACTGTAAAAATGAGGTTCAGATGCCTACAGCATTCCGAGAAAGATGATCTGGGAAAGGATTTTGTCAGTTTCTTCTGTACAAATGACCCAGTGTATTAGTGGATAATGGATGGATGGATGGTATCAACTCAGTGCAATAATCATGTAATAAATGCCTACTATGTCCAAAGGTAATACAAAAGGCAGTAAGTAACATGTGGTAGGTAAGCTTCAGTAGGGCAGCAACCATATTCTATTGTTAATTTGGCTTTTGAAAAGCTGAAGCAAAGCATCTACGATACTGTAAAAGTACAGAGAAGGAGTGATGCCTTTTGGTCAGAGGGATGAAAAATGGTTTCATAAAGGAAAGTGCATTTGAGATGGTTTTGGGGGGTTATGATTAATTTTGATGACTAAAGAGTAGTACATTTCAAACAAAGAAGGAAGCATGGGCTTTGGAGACAGATGGGCTTCAAATCTGGATCTGCCATTTTCTAAATGTGATTTGGGGAGTCTCTGTAACTCCCTGTAACAATGTTTTCATCTGTTAAAATGGGATAATAGTTGCTACCTTACATGTTGCTGAGTTGATTAAATATGAAGTGCTTAATTGCAATGTCTGGAACATCATGCTGGATTAAATTGCAAGTATTACTACCATTATGAAAAGCAGAAAATCCCACAGGGCAGGAACAACACACAGGATAGGCCGGTTGAAGAGGAGGACGCTGAAAGGTAAAGCTGGAGTTAAATGTTGGAGCCATATTGTAGGGAGTCTTGGATGCCACATTGAGTTTGGGCTTTATTCAATAAGCAAATCTTTGATTTTTTTTGTTTAGAAAACTAGATCAAAATTAACATTTTAGTGTAAATAAGCAGCATGTTGGCTGGACAGTAGGTTAAGAGTAGAAGGCGAGGCTGGCATCAAAGTGACTAGTTGGAATGTCATAAAAATAGTTTGGGTAGTTTATTTTTTATTTATTTATTTATTTTTTGACAAGGAGTCTCGCTCTGTCACCCAGGCTGGAGTGCAGTGGTGCGACTTTGGCTCACTGCAAGCTCCGCCTCCCATGTTTACACCAGTCTCCTGCCTCAGCCTCCCGAGTAGCTGGGACTACAGGAGCCCACCACCAGGCCCGGCTAATTTTTGTATTTTTAGTAGAGACGGGGTTTCACCGTGTTAGCCAGAATGGTCTCAATCTCCTGACCTTGTGATCCGCTCACCTCGGCCTCCCAAAGTGCTGGGATTACAGGCGTGAGCCACTGCACCCGGCCTAGTTTGGGTAGTTTTTGAGTATTCATGGTAGCAGTGAGAAAGGACAAGAGCTATAGAGACATAATCCATAGACTGACATAGAAAAAGGGTTGCTTTTGAGCCTTGGAAATACTGAACATGATGAGGCACAAGTTGGATGAACAATGGTCTAGAAAAGGATATGCAGAGTGGAGTACATGGACCTCCTTTTCTCAGCCCCGTGCATCAGCAGGAGTTACAAAAGGAGCTTTATCCATCACAAAGAATTAGAAGGGAAGCCTTGACATATACTACCGAGTGGATTTTTCCACAAAACAGTGCTGGTTGCAAACAAAAAAAGCAGGAAAAAGAAAAAAACCCACAGTGAAAAGTATTGGGGATGAGGGAGAAGGGAGCAAGTGCAAGGAACCTGGACACAGTGCTGAGCTGGAAATGGGTAAGTTAGTAGAAGGGAAAACGAGGAGGGGTTATGTTCTACAAAAGTGAAGCACAAACATCAACACTGAGATTATTGGAAAAGGTATGTTGGAACTGGGAAGTGTTACTGTTTACATAGTGGAATTTAGTTGATAGAGAAGCTTGCAACTAACCGGTCTTAAAATTCCAATTGGTTTATTTGTACCTATAGAATTCCTTCCATGGAGGTGAATGGTATACATGACCTAATAGTTGGTTCACAATTTTGGCTGGTTCAAGTATCTTTGCTGAATCCCTTCACCAGAGTCACTTTAACCACCGGTGTAACTCCTCTCAATTCTCTAAAAGCGGCCATTGGTTTTCTACTTCTCCTGCAAATGAGGCCAGGAATAGAAGCAACTAGACACCTCAATAACATGAGAAGTCTGACATGAAATGGCCCTCAGAAAAATTGGACAGTGGATAACAGACACCAAAAGGTCATAGATATTTGGTGTAGTATTGGGTCATTTGTAAGAACCCATGCATGTCAAGCCAACAGGAAAAAAAATTGGGGAAATTTGCTCACAACTTTGGAGAACCTATTAATGATGCAGTACCCTTGACACCCACACAATTGATCCAAAGGGTGAACCTTCAATTCTGGTGCACACTATGGTGACACACATCCATAGAAAGAAAGAAGAAAATGATTTTTTCTACATTTTAAATAGCAAGAATGAAACATATTTTATGTGCCAAGCACTGTGCTAGGCTCTAGAGATACAAATATTAGTAAGTAAGAAGAAGTCTCCACTCTTAGTTTCCATTCTGGTGGCCTTCCTTGGCAAATGCTTAGTCAGGGCAGAAAATGCAGCACAGTCAAAATGGGCAAAAATAGATAAAAGCATCAGAAAGCAGACTACTGAAAAATATGGATCCTATAAAGGTCCACATCCTGAATCAAATATAGTTCAAGGAATACTAGCTTCACAGTGAAGTAAAACTGCTCTCTTAGAAGCAGAAATGTTTTTAATGTAAAGAAAATTAGCTACGTGGAAAGTTGCTTTTTAAGTGACACAAATGTTTTTTAATGTAAGGAAAATCATGCACATCTTGTTGGAGACAAATTATTTGGCATTTCAATAACAGAAACATTGGAATATATAACAATATAACATTCTTGTCCTGTATACTGTAACAATGCAAATATTGCAATTCCCTGTATGAAGTACCACAGATGTTCTAGAGCCTATTCCAAAGAGCAGAGCCAGCAATACCAATGAGTTCAAGTCTTTGAGGTTAGCCTTCTGAGCAGTCTTGCCTTGATATCCAGGGCACAGGCGAGGGAAAGAAGAAAATTAAGGAAAGATGGTAGGCTTTCTTCCTTTCTCCCTGCTCTTCGGAAGTGGCCCCCCTCTCCCACCAAGGTCCCATTGAACTTAAGTACTCAGGAAGAAAGCCCTGGGAAAGCAAACACAGCCACAGTCTTTCTGCACCTCCATCTCACCACGAGTCAGGGACATGGAATCCTGATGTTGTGACATTCTGTACTCCCATCTCCTTGTCATTGCTCTTCCTATTTCAAAGATACTTTGCTCTTTCATTCTATTTCTACACTGAAAAGCATGTAACATTTATTACTGGAATTCATAGGAAAATAAGACTTGATAGGCAACATTTTACCTAATGGCAAACTCTACCAGAACACAGTTTCTAAATTATAGGAGATATCTATAATCTTCTCAGCACGATGAAGAATGAATCTTTCAATAACGGATTTGATATGAAGGCATTTGCCTAGATGCATATGCAGAAAATACAGTAGTTCTCGTAATATTCCCTTTGGAAGGAACATATGGGTTAACTAATGATGTTAGCATTTGCAATGTATAACAAGAATTAAAATCTGTTAAGAGCGTGGTAAAAGGTAAACTGATAATAAGAAGCAAAAATTGCTTATTTAGATCAAGAGTAAATTTTACAATGAGAATATAAACAAGCCTCCCAAGTCAATAATAAAATTATATGATTGTAAATACAATAATCTCTCCTTAGCTACAGTTTTGCTTTCTACAGCTTCACTTACCTTTGGACAATTGCAGTCCAAAAATACTGAATGCGAAATTCTAGAAATGAACAATTCATAATTTAAAAATTTTTCTATTTATCTATTATTTTTCTATTTTATGATTAGTTATTGTTAACCTCTTATTGTATCTAATTTATAAATTAAACTTTATCACTAGTATGTATGTATAGAAAAAAACAAAGTGAAGTTTATATAGGGTTTGGTGTTACTTGCAGTTTCAGTCATCCACTGGGGGTCTTGGAACGTTGACCCCAAAGATAAAGGGGGACTAGTGTATTTAAGAACAGCTAGGCATGGTCATCATGAATATTCAGCAATGATAATATGCCACTGGGGGAACAAAGGTGGGGTGACAAATGCTATGTCCTGGTCCACTTTCATCAATTTTAGGATTATATGAGTTTTAAAAATGGTATTTCCCTTTGTTCACATTTAAACAAAGCCAGCAGCCAAATTCTAGGGTTTTAAAAAATTATTATTATTATTAAGAACTTGAAATGCTCAGATATTCTCCCAGGGGGTGCATATAGGCTGCAACGTTGTTACACCCAATCCAACAAAACATAGCTCTCCCCTGATGGTAATAGCAGCTTAGGAGTCTATGCCGTGATAACAGAAGGACAGAGTCTTTTCTCAGAAAAGCATAAACATAGAGATTATTTGTATTTCAATGGATTCACAATACAGTGGAAGTGAATTTTTATTACCTTGGCTCCATTGTGGTTGTATGTAAAAAGTAAAACAAATTCTTTTTTTTTAAATGTAATATTATACATTGTTTCCAAAGCTTTTTGATTTTCTTTAAGCTTCCCCATGTCCTTTCTTTAAATTGCTTTCTCTTATCCATTTTCTTATCCATTTCACTCAACACCATTGTCAACCAAGTGCTCCTGGAATGATAATGTAACTTTTGACAATGGCAGACAGTGGGCATATGTCTGCTGTACAATGTTTCTTTTTAAGTAAACTTTTATTTTGTAACAATTTTAGATTTACCAAAAAGTTGAAAAGGTACTACCCAGAGTTCTCATACTCTCACCCAGTTTCACCTATTGTTAACATCTTACATTACCATAGTACATTTATTAAAACTAAGAAACCAACATTGGCATATAACTATTAACTAAACTCCAGACTTTATTTGAATTTCACAGCTTTCCCCAATAATGTCCTCTTTCTGATTCAGGGTCCAATCCAGCGTACCACATTGCATTTAGTTGTTATGTCTCCTTAATGTCCTCTGGTTGTGACAATTTCTCAGTCTTCCCTTGTTTTTCATGACCTTGACAATTTTGAAGAGCTTGGCCGGGTATTTTATAGAGTGTCCCGCAGTTTCGGTTTGTCTTATGTTTTTCTCATGATGAGCTGGGGTTTATCGGTTTTTGGAAAGAATGCCACAGAGATGAAGTGTCCTTCTCCTCTCATACATCAGAGGGATATGACATGCACATGACATCACCAGTGATGTTAACTTTCATCACTTGGATGAAGTGGTGTGTGCCAGCTTTCTTCATTGTAAGGTTACTGTTTTTCCCTTCCCACACTCTACTCTTTGGAAATGAGACATTGAGCCCAGCCCACACTCAAGGGGTGAAGGGGGTGATTTGCTTTTAAGATAACTTTTACACAAAATGTGAATGTATAATAAAGCTCCTGTCTTCCATACAAATTCAGTTCAATAAACTTTTAGGTTATCAGGAAGAGAAATATTTCGGAGATTTGTAGTGCAACAATTGTAATCTCTAGAAGTATCTGTGTGTATTACTATCATATGGAAAGACACAAACCTTAATCCTTACAATGATTATAGATACTCAGAGTCTTAGAGATGGTTATCTTTACCTTACCTGAGCTGTCATTAAAACGACTGCTTATTTTTCTAAGCTCTTTTTAACATCTGATGAAATCCCTGGATGAATTTTCTTCTGAGACTGAACATGCTACAATGCACATTATATACAAGCTAAAAATTCATCTTCATATAGCTGTACTCTGGGGTCACACAACATTTAAATGCACATTGCCAAGAATACTGTTTGCAGAATCATAAATGCACAAATGAATTACTCTTTCAATGGTCATGTGATTATACATTTTCTCAAAGGCTTTCAACTTAGTAAACAGCTTACTACCTTACATGTAAGGGTATTTCAGTTTATCATTTTCATTAGAATCTCTAGTGTCATGGTATCTTTTTACATTTTGTTATTTTCAATTAGATTTTTTGTTTTTTCATTCTACTGGCTTTCCTTAAAATTTTTTCCTTAAATTTTGCTTAACATTTTATTTGGCATACTTACATAGCAGGCAACAAGATGAAAATATGTTCTTTTCAATTTAGAGAAATTAAGTGTTGTGGATCTGTAATTAAGGTCTTGATTAGTTACACTTTTTTAATTTGGTGATTCACATCTCTCTTTGTCCTGATCAAATTATGTCATCATAAAGAAATAGTTGTAGTAGTTAGAAATGCCTGTCAAGGCCAGGCATGGTGGCTCATGCCTACAATCCCAGCACTTTGGGAGGCTGAGGCAGGAGGATCGCTCAATCTCAGGAGTTTAAGACCAGCCTGAGCAACATGGTGCAACCCGGTCTCTAAAAATATAAAAAATTAGCCGGTGTGGTGGTGCGTGCCTGTAGTTCCAGCTGTTTGGGGGTGCTGAGGCAGAAGGATTGCTTGAGCCTGGGAGGTTGAGACTGCAGTGAGCCGTGATCGTGCCACTGCACTCCAACCTGGGTGACAAAGTGAGAGCCTGTCTCAGAAAAGAGAAGAAAAAGAAATGCTAAATGCCTAACAAGATTATTTTCTTGTAAGATTTTATTTACTTCTTTTACTTTTCTTTTTTTTTTTTTTCTTTTTCTTTTTTTTTTTTCCTTTGACAAAATCTCACTCTGTTGCCCCCAGGCTGGAGTGCGGTGGTGAAGTCCAGCCTGGGCTCACTGCAGCTTTGACCTCCTAGGCACAAGTGACCCTCCCACTTCTGCCTCCCAAGTAGCTAGGTCTTCTGGTGCACACACCACCAAGTCCAGTACATCTTTTTTTTTTTTCTTTTTTTGTAGAGACAGGGTCTTGCTGTGCTGCCCAGGCTGGTCTTAAACTCCTGGCCTCAAGCCATCCTCCCTCCTCAGCCTCCCAAAGTGCTAGGATTATACGCACAAGCCACTGTACCTGGCCTACTTACTTCTTTTTGTTCAACATTCACTGATATTTTAGGAGAATGTGCTAGGTTCTGTGGAAAAAACAATGCAAGGAACATACTTACTAGTAGAGATGCTCAAATATATACAAAATTTATTATACTGTGAAATAGAAAACATTGACAAAAAAGAGGTACAAATAAAATGTATCAAAAATATAAAGTAATAAGAAGTCACTAAAGGTTTTTAAGCAGGCAAATGACAAGACCAGAGATGTACTTTAGAAAAATTAATCCTGTAGCACTGTGTTGGGTAGATTATGGTGGTAGAAGAGAAGGCAAGGAGGATGGAAAGAGGAGAGAGGGAAAAGAGGCGAATGAAAAACTATTAACATTAAAGAGGTAATGTGAAGTAGGGTATTGGCAGTAGAAACAGGTAAAAGATCTGGATCTAACAAATAAGGCTACGGTGAAACTAATAGGTCATGGCTACCAATTGAATATGAGGAATGAGGGATGGGAAAGATTCAAATGAAACACTGATACTTCAAGAAAGAAAATGTTGTGCCACTAATAAAAATGTAGAAGGAGCATTTTCTATTCTTATTTATTTATATTTCTTTTCAATATTTTTTACATGTTTTATATGTATTGAGAGCTAGCCCATTGCATTAGAAGATTTCTTATGTTTTCTCTTATGATTCACTAGTTATAGCAGCCTCTATTCCTTTCTGGAATAAGCTGCAGTATAAATTAATATGCATTCATTATGTTTCATTATATAATTGTGCTTCCCTCTCAGCAAATGTCTCAAGGTAAAAATGTCATGGCGTCTGTTCATAACTACAAGCCAGGTTGTTTTTTTAAGGGATGTTTTTAAGCTATATTGTGTTTGTTACACATTTTATGACATTTGTTATATTTCTTGGCAATAAGTAGTAGGTTTTACAGAAAGAAACTTTCTCATTTTAATTTGGGATCAGGTAAACTAATAATCTATTTTCCTTTAAATAGGCGTTCATGCCATTTTATAGTAAACAAACCATTGTTAATACTTATCCCTTCAGAATCAAATTGCTCCTCATTCTTTAACACGATATAAACTTTTTAGTAACAATTATAACAACACAATCACAGCTAATACTTACTGAACATTTATTATATTTAAGGCACTGTTCTAAGTGCTGTTTACATATAATCCTCATAACTCTTTGAAGTAGGTACTATTAGAATCTAATGTCACAGATGAGACAGAGAAGGTAAGTAACTTGCACAATGTCACACAGCTAGTAACTGTTGGAACCAGAACTGAACTCATGCAGTCTGGTTCCAGAGCCCATGTGCCTGGCAACTGTGTCCTCAAACACTTCGGCCATACGTAAGACAGTTGCGTTAGACCAGCCTTGTACTTAAGAGAGTGCATTTCTCTGCTATCTAACTAAAAATTTGCCTTAAGTGGGGTCTATTTGAATAGAGAAAAGGATAAACTTTTCATGCCCATTGGCATTCTCAGAAGACTTAATCATCAAGAGTCTGCAAAAGTATAATTCCCTACACACCAAGACATTTGATTGGTAATTTTAAAATACTCA
This sequence comes from Macaca fascicularis, assembly GCF_037993035.2. Taxonomy (NCBI): domain Eukaryota; kingdom Metazoa; phylum Chordata; class Mammalia; order Primates; family Cercopithecidae; genus Macaca; species Macaca fascicularis. The sequence continues at coordinate 121,021,943 of NC_088375.1, read as the reverse complement.
CTTCCTGTAGATAGCTGTAGGAAAGAAGAGTTATTTGCATTTAAGCTGAGTAGTAAAAGAAAAAAAAGGGATAATGAATAAAGTTGAGTTGATTTTCAGTCAGTAAAGCCAATCAATTTCAGTCAATAACGTCAGATGTCTGTTCATTATAACAGTGAAGTGGAATTCAAGGGAGGGTGTGAGTCCATTGCTGGGAGTGAGGTGCTTATGGGCAAGAAAAGAAAGCTTTATGGAGACAGTGATGTTTACAAAGGTTTTCTGAAGATGAGATGTTGACAGCTCTCCTCATGGATGCCTATGAGAAACATAAATCTTCTATGTAATTCCAAAATCTGAAAGGACTGAATTATTTCTGAAGATACTGAAGTCTAGAAGCACATTTCATCGGAAACTCATTTGCCAAATGCCTTTATGGAAAATATCTTCATAGATCACATACACTGAAAAGATTACCTAACATATCTCAAAAATTCATCAAATGAATGGGCCCTGAATCATGGAATCATCATCCTTTATGCTGTTTAGTTACCTTGTGCACTTTCATGAGTTTGAACCACAAAACCAAGCAAGCCTCACACACACACACACACACACACACACACACACACACACTCTCTCTCTCTCTCCCTCTCTCTCTCTCTCACAAACACTTTATCTTTTTGCATCTTAAGCAGTATTAAGACATCTAAGACAAAATGATTTTCCCAGAGGAACAGTATAAGATTAAAATTTTTAATCCTATTTTTATTTTCAATTTAAAATATCCCCCCATATGAAATTAAATATGTCTGACATGGTATCCTCCTGTTTGCCAAAAGCTAAATGACTTTAAATGCAAATTATATTTTATTGAGAAACTCACAAATATATATACTATATTTGTCACAAATATACATATGTGTGACAAAAAATAAATTTCCCTGCTTTTTAAATCTTAAGGCAGTATAGGCAGGGGAAAAAAAGCACTGCTTTTGCTATTTCTTGTCTAGAATCAATCTTATTTTGAGGCTTCTACTACTTTGAAGTTTTATACAAACACTGCACCATTTTGAAACTAGATTTTCTGGCTGGGCACAGTGGCTAACACCTGTAATCCCAGCACTTTGAGGCTGAGATGGGAGGATCCCTTGAGCCCAGGATTTTAAGACCAGCCTGAGAAACATAATGAGACCTCATGTCTACCTAAATAAATAAATAAATAAGCCAGGCTTGCTGGTACATGCCTATAGTCTCGGCTACCTGGGAGGCTGAGGTAGTAGGATTGCTTGAGCCCAGGAGGTCAAGGCTGCAGTGAGCCATGTTTGTGCGACTGCACTCCAGTCCGGGTAACAGAGCAAGACCTTGTCTCAAAAAAAAAAAAAAAAAAAAAAAATGCACTCCAGCCTGGGTGACAGAGTAAGAACTTGTCTCAACAACAACAACAAAAGTCCAGGTGCGGTTGTTCACGCCTATAATCCCAGCTCTTTGGGAGGCCAAGGCAGGTGGATCACCTGAGGTCAGGAGTTCGAGACCAGCCTGGCCAACATGGTGAAACTTCGTCTCTACTAAAAATACAAAAAATAGCCAGGCGTGGTGGTGGGAGCCTGTAATCTGAGCTACTCGGGAAGTTGAGGCAGGAGAATTGCTTGAACCTGGGAAGTGGAGGTTGCAGTGAGCCAAGATCGTACCATTGAACTCCAGCCTGGGTGACAACAGTGAAACTTCGTCTCAAAAAAAAAAAAAAAAAAAGAAAAGAAAAAGAAAGAAAAGGAGAGTAGATTTTTCATCTCAAGCTGCTGAAAGATTTTATCCCAAGATAGTATTCTCTAGGTCCCGAAACCTGCCATTCTCCACATTTCTCAAAGAAAGGGGTATGAAGATATGACACAGTGGAGGCATGTATATTTTAGAAATTGCTTCAAAATTGGTGGAATCAAGAAGAATTATATAACCAGTGAAGTGTCTCTCAGAGTCTTGTCGTAGGACACAGTGGATCTCAAAAGCTGGTCCCTGCCTTGCTCAGGAACTTAGAAATGAAAATTCTGACACTCTAGACCTTCTGAATCAGAAAGTCTCTTGGAGTAGAGCCCAACAGTCTCTGGTTTATCCACCCTTCTGGCTGATTCTGATAGTGCTGAAGTTTTAGAATCATGCCACTAAAATTTTGGAACTACTAGAGTCACCTGGGAGGTGGGTGGGCTTACTGCAGATTAAAGAGTCCTACTCCACACCAAAATCTCTAAGGGTGAAACCCAGACATCTCTGATTTCAACAAGCTTTTCAAGTGATTCTTATGCACACTGAAGCAGTAGATTCATCAATTAATCAATCTGTGATGGAAAGGAAGCAGTCTCAAACAACTTTCTCTGGAGGCACCTTCACGGGGTGGAAAGAGCACTGGCTTTAGAGTCATCCTGACTTGGGTTTGAATTCCAGCTATGTCTCATTACTGCTTATGTGACCTTCAACCAATTATGCCAACTCTGTTAGTCTCATCTTTCTTATCTATACAACGGGCATAATAATACTTAGCTTATTCCATTCTGAGAGGACCCAATAAAATGGGATATCTACTCAGTATAGCATCTTTTACACTCAAACACCATTAATCTCTTTTACACTTTCCTCTTTTGAGATGTCCTAGCCCATTCCTGTCACAGTACCTGGCACTTTGCTCAGTAAGTATTTGCTGAATAAACATAGAGTCCAGTACAACGTTTTGGGGTTAGAGCCCTCCTTCCACTTCCTACTAGCTGTGAGACCATGAGTGTTCAAGTTACTTGACCTCCCTGTGCTTCAGTTTCAGCATCTTTACAATAGGGATAATAATAGCCTTGACCTCTAGGCTTACAGTGAGGATTAACTAAGTTAATAGTTAGTTAATCACGCCTGTAATCCTAGCACTTTGGGAGGCTGAGGCAGGCAGATTGCCTGAGCACAGGAGTTCCAGACCAGCCTGAGCAACACGTTGAAACCTCATCTCTACTAAAATACAAAAAATTAGCCGGGCATGGCGGCGTGCACCTGTAGTCCCAGCTACTCAGGAGGCTGAGGCAGGAGAATTGCTTGAACCCAGGAGGCGGAGGTTGCATTGAGCCAAGATTGCGCCACTGCACTCTAGCCTGGGCGACAGAGCAAGACTGTGTCTCAAAAAAAAAGTTAATAGTAAAGCACTTAAAAACAGTGTCTGGAACACTATAATTCTCTATAAATGTTATTGAAAAACAAAAATTCATTACAAATATACTTCTAAACTTCAGAATGGCCTAATTCTCAAAGAAATATAAGCAATATATTTATTACTTTTCCCACAAAACATATTCATAAATAAAATACATTTATTACAATATCGCTGGTTCTGTGTGAGGTCTTGGGGACATGCAGCCTCTGTTCTCATAGAGCACACAGTCCAGAGGGAGAGGAAGACATTAATCACATAATCATATAAATGAGTAGTACGTCATGACAAAATGAGAAACAGGTGCTGAAGGAAAGAACGGTTTATGTGGCTGGAGCTCAGGGAGCAAAGGGGAGAAAGAAGGAACAAGGTGAGATGTGGGGTGAGAGAAGTGAACGGAGACCAGACAAGCAGGGCCAGCACATATTTTGGTCTATTTCCAGAAGCAACAGAAAGCCTTTGAAGAGTTGAAGCCAGAGGTGACATGTTCAGATCTGTGTTTCTGAGGGTATGGTAAATACTGAAGCAGGCCCAGAGCAGAAGATCAGTTAAAAGGTTTTCACAACAGTCTAGGGGAGAGATGACGGTAGGTAAGACTAGAGTGGAGGCAGTGGAAATGGAACCATTTAGAATTTTAGAACTATGTAAGAGTGGAGCCGGGCGCTGTGGCTCACGCCTGTAATCCCAGCACTTTGGGAGGCCAAGGCGGGCGCGGATCACGAGGTCAAGAGATCGAGACCATCCTGGCTAACATGGTGAAACCCCCGTCTCTACTAAAATACAAAAAAAAAAAAAATTAGCTGGGCGTGGTGGCGGACGCCTGTAGTCCCAGCTACTCGGAGGCTGAGGCAGGAGAATGGCATGAACCCGGGAGGCGGAGCTTGCAGTGAGCCGAGATGGCGCCACTGCACTCCAGCCTGGGCAATGAAGCGAGACTCCATCTCAAAAAAAAAAAAAAAAGAGTGGAAGTGGACAGGATTCAGGGATGAATTGGAAACAGAAGAGAAGGGAGCAGGAGGTGCAAAGTGTGACTACCATCCCCTAACTGCACTGGGAAATGACTGGATTAGAGGGAGAAGATAGTAAATGTGGCCCTGAGCATATTTAGTTTGATGTTGGGATGAGAGATGTCCAAATGGAGGTATCAAGAAGCAGTTGGATGTATTGCTCTGGGGCTCAGTGTAGGGGTCTAGGCCAGAGAAACAAATCAGGGAGTCATAGGCTTATGGATGGCAACTACAGCCAGGAAAGCAGATGAAATTGCCTGGGGAGAAAACAGAGTGGGAGCTTAGGGAACCCGGATGCTGGATGATCAGTGGGAAGAAGATGAGCCTGCAGACGAGGCTCATGTGACAGGATCGTCTATGGAATATTAATTATTGTTTTTTCTCACTCTTATTTTTCCCTTTTCTCCCATTTTAAGCTGATAGCCTGGTTTTATTTTCCTGGCTTCAGGGGTCTTGGTAGGGCCTAAAGCAAAAGAATCCTGAAGGTAAACTTCTTGTAATTTCAGTAAGTGTCAAGAAGTCACAGAGAAGCTCCAAGGCAGGGTGAACTGTGAAGATCCACGGGTGGCTCAAGCCCTCAATCTGAACATCCTAGGGCCTGTCAGAGTCCTTAGATGCAGCAGAACCTCTGGGCCTGAAGGCCCCAAGTAGATCTGGGTGAGTGTATTCTGCAGATAGAGAGAGTCTATGGCCACTGGTCAGAGGGTTCTCTCAGTGCCCTGGTGATATATATGGCTTCCAGATCTTTGCCCAGCTCTAGGATGGGAAGCTCAAAAATAACTGAAGTTAAAGTTCTCACCATGCTGGTGGGACAGTAGCAAAAAGTCTGCACTTTGCTTTAAAAATTAGAATTAAAATGCCATTATTTTAAACAGTTCCATGATGTGCCATATGGATGTCTAAGGTGAAAGGAAACATGTGCCCCTGGCTTTCATGGGAGCAAACTCATCAATAAAATTTTCATTACTGGCTGGGAGCGGTGGCTCACGCCTGTAGTCCTAGCACTTTGGGAGGCTGAGGCAGGCAGATTGCCTGAGCACAGGAGTTCCAGACCAGCCTGAGCAACACGTTGAAACCTCATCTCTACTAAAATACAAAAAATTAGCCGGGCATGGCGGCGTGCACCTGTAGTCCCAGCTACTCAGGAGGCTGAGGCAGGAGAATTGCTTGAACCCAGGAGGCGGAGGTTGCATTGAGCCAAGATTGCGCCACTGCACTCTAGCCTGGGCGACAGAGCAAGACTGTGTCTCAAAAAAAAAAAAAAAAAAAAAAAAGGAATAAATTATCTTCAAGTGATGATCTAAATAAATTTTAATTAAATTGAAGTAAAATCAGAATTCCTTTTGGTACAGATAAAATATATTTAAACTTAATGCGGTAATATACCTACTCTTCAATTTTTCAGTATTTTTCTACCTATGTTAATGTTCAGGCAACAAATTGACCATTACAAACCACATAAAAACATGTATACAGAGGCATACATTTTTCCATTTGCCTTAGGCTCCAATCTGAATCAGATAGCACTGGTTTTCATTTAAAATTTTGATATTTTGTTCAATGTGGATTTTTTACATTAATTGGATTTTTTAAAACATATTGCATTAAAATATTATTCACCTTGTTTACTGAGTTTGTGTGCACCCTTAATTTTACACCCAAGGTGAATGCTTCACTCAACTCACTCCAGTTCTAGTTTTATTTGTTGAACATGTAACTATGGACTGAGAATCATCCCCACTATATGGAGAAGTGGCAGCCAGAGGTGTAAGAGAAAATCCAGGAATATAGTGTCATCAGAGTATTTCCAAAAGAGAGACTCATAAAGGGTATCAAATGTTGCTGAGAAGTCAACTAAAGCTAAAACTAAAACATATACTTGTTGAGTGATCTGAAGGTCATTGGGAACATATTGTGAAAAGCCTGAGTGTGGTGATGGGGTGGAATTGGGCTGAAATGGATGAAAAGCAAGCAGGGAAATCAAAACTTTGACTATGGACAACTCTTCTGAGAAATCTGGCTCTGAAGAAGAGGAGAGGGATAGATAAGGCAGTAGCTAGAGAGAGAAGTCAAGGGGGTGGGGAGGAGGGTTAATTGTATTTTTATGGGATCCAGATGTAAGGAAGAAACTTTAATATCCAAGAGGGAAACTAGGGTCAATAGTAGAGTCCTGAGAAGACTGAAAGGAGATGAGATCCTAGCCAGAGGGGAAAGGATCGGCATTCAACAGCAGGTAGAAAGTGTCCTGTGTTGCAGCCTATGAAAGGAGGGTAGGCATAGATGTAGGTGGTTTTTTATATTCGATAGCAACAAATCGAGGAAGCTCCTTCTGAAGCCCTCAATTTTTTTCTTCTTAGAGGGAGAGAAATCTCTGAAGATAGGTGGGTAGGAATTGGGCACTCATGTTTTCAGGGAGGGGAAAGGGTTTGAGAGCTGTAGTTAGGGACTTGAGTTTGGTAGGCAGAGCACTCATCAAAGCTCCTCTACCTTCTGAGTCAATAAACAGTGGTACCTCTCCTCTATGGAATTCTGTACAGTTACACAAAACATGAGGAAGCACTCTAAAGAAAGAGGAAATGATCTCCAGGATATAGTGTTAAGTCACAAAAACAAGATGTAGTCATCTAGTATAATACCTTTTGGATAAGAAAAAGGGAAAATAAGAATATATCATGCTAGCTTATATTTTTACATGAAGAAACAGGAAAGAATACAGGCATTCCTCATTTCATAGCACATTGCTTTGTTGTACTTTGCAGATATTGCATTTTTTACAAATGAAGGTTTGTGGCAACCCTGCCTCACCCAAATGTATTTGGTGTCATTTTTCAAGAGCATATGCTCACTTTGTGTCTCTGTGTCACATTTTGGTAATTCTCACAATATTTCAAAGTTTTTCATTATTATTATATCTGTTATAATGATCTGTAATCAGTGATCTTTATGTTACTATTGTTTGGGAGAGCTGCATTACCACACCCATATCAGACAGAACATTTAATAAATTGCCGGTCTTTTGACTGCTCCATTGACTGACCATTCTTCCCGCTCTCTCTCTCATCTTGGGCCTCTCTATGTGTTCAACACACAACAAACTAGGCCAATTAATAACCCTGCAATGGCATCTAAGTGTTCACATCAAAGGAAGAGTCTCGTGTCCCTCACTTCAAAAAGCTAGAAATGATTAAGCTTAGTGAGGAAGGCATGTCCAAATCTAAGAGAGGCCACAAGCTAGGCTTCTTGTACCAGTTAGCCAATTTGTGAATGCAAAGGAAAGGTTCTTAAAAATATTACTTCAGTAAACACATAAATGATAAGAAAGCAAAAAGCCTTATTGCTGAGGTGGAGAAAGCTTTAGTGGTCTGGATAGAAGATCAAACCACTCTCAATATTCCCTTAAGCCAGAGCCTAATCCAGAGCAAGGTTCTAACTCTCTTTTGTTCTATTAAGGCTAAGAGAGGTGAGGAAGCTGCAGAAGAAAAGTTTGAAGCTAACCAAGGTTGGTTCATAAGGTTTACGGAAAGAAGCCATCTCCAAAATAGAAAAGTGCAACTGCTGAGGTAGAAGCTGCCTCAGGTGATCTGGAAGATCTAGCTAAGATGATAGTTGATGAAGGTGGTGACACTGAACAACAGATTTTCAATGTAGACCAAACAGCCTTCTATCGGAAGAAGGCACCATCTAAGACCTTCATAGCTAGAGAGGAGAAGTCAATGCCTAATTTCAAAGCTTCAAAGGACAGGCTGGCTCTCCTCTTAGGGGATCCAGCTGGTGATAATGCTGGTGATAGTGCAACAGCTGAAGCCAATGCTTATTTGACATTCTGAAAATCCTGGGGTCTACAGAATTATCTCTGATGGAGATGTACAAGGAGATGAATGTTGTTTTCATACCTACTAACACAATATCCATTCTGCAGCCCATGGGTTAAGGAGTAATTTAGGCTTTTAAGTCTTATTATTTAAGAAATACATTTGGTAAGGCTATAGCTACCACAGATAGTGATTTTTTTCTATGGATCTGGGCAAAGCAAATTGAAAACCTTCTGGAAAAGATTCATCATTCTAAATGACATTACGAACATTCATAATTCATGGGGAAGAAGTCAAAATATCAACATTAATAACAATTTGGAAGAATTTGATTCCAACTCTCATGGGTGACTTTGAGAGGCTCAAGACTTCATTAGAGGCAATAACTGCAGATGTGGTGAAAATAACAAGAGAACTAGAATTGGAAGTGGAGCCTGAAGATGGGACTGAATGGCTGCAATCTCGTGATAAGACTTGAACAGATCAGGAGTTCCTTCTTATGGATGAGCAAAGAAAGTAGGTTCTTGAATAGAAACTACTCCTGGTGTAGATGCTATGAACATTGTTAAATGACAACAAAAGATTTAGAGTATTACATAAACTTAGTTGATAAAGCAGTGGCAGGGTTTGAAAGGATTAACTCCAATTTTGAAAGAAGTTCTAATGTGGGCAAAAGCATCAAACAGCATCACATGCTACAGAGAAATCTTTAGTGAAAGGAAGAGTCAAAGTGGCAAACTTCACTGTTATCTTATTTTAAGAAATTGCTACAGCCACCGACCTTCAACAACCACCACTGTGTTAAGTCAGCAACCATCCACATCAAGGCAAGACCCTCCACCAGCAAAAAGATTAGGAGTCGCTGAAGGCTCAGATGTTTGTTAGGATATTTTAGCAATAAAGTATTTAAAAAATAATGTATGTGTATTGTTCTTAAAGACATAATGCTATTGCACACTTAATAAAGAATAGTGTAAACATAACTTTTAGATGTACTGGGAAACAAAATTTTGTGTGACTCACTTTATTGTGATACTTGCTTTATTGTGATTGCCTGAAACTGAACCCACAATATCTTTAAGATATACCTGTATATTTTACAAGCAATTTATAGGAAATGGTACTATAGAAAGAGGGGGATGAGAAATAAGGTAAGTGGGACAGGTGGAAAAGCTACTCTCAATGTGTATCTTTTTATTTTTATTTTTACTTTTTGAATTATGTCAATGCATTGCCTATTAAAAAATAAAACTAAAAAATTAGAAAAATTAAGTTCCTATACATAAAGGTATGCATAATTTACTCAGAATCTATTTCCAAGACAAGTCCAAGTTGTCAAGTACCCTGACAATGTTTTTAAATAACTGCCCCATCAGTAGGATTATAACATTTCTACATCTTCTGGAAGGGAAATGTTGAGTTTAAGGTGTCAACAGGGCCTGATGGTTGTTAGGAGGATCTGAGTCATAAGAAAAATTATTACTTTCACTCTCGAAGTGTTCTTTTACTCACTGTTTGGAGTAGACAGAAGTCCCCCAGGGTCTGCCTTTAATGCTCATTCCCCATCTACTTCCCCTCAGCAATCTCATTCACTCTCCCTATTTCACCTGGACTCCATAATCTGTATTTCCAATCCTAATCTCTCTTCCAAATTCTAGACCTGAAATCCAAATGGCCAGACCAACACGATATATCACTCAACATCTCAACAGGAAACAGAAGGCACATTTAAATTGGGATAATTCAGAGAGGGTTTGTTTGCAAAGAGTCTACTTACAAAGATTTAGGCAAGAGGAGAACCATGAGGGGCTACTGTGAGCTGGGCTTTTACTAGCCCGGAATCTGAAAGGATAAGAGGAGGGAGAAATCACCAGAACCAAGAAGGAGAGAAAGTTGGGAAGAGTAGGCTGCTTTGAGAGAACTGTGATTTCCTCTCAGGGGATGCAGCCAGCCTGACGGTGGTCTCGCTGGGAAGAAACCAGAGAAATAAATACCCCGGCTCCATTCTTCCCCCTCCTTATTTCCTGCTAGGCTCCCCATCAGCTAAACTCAAACAGAAGCCAGAGGCACAGGAGGCTATGGCTGTAGCCCTTCAGATCAGTACTCCTGAGGCCCAGGGCAGATGGGGAAGGATGGAAAGCAGATCTGGAGGGGAAAACTGAATATAGGTGACAAGCATGGTTTCACTGATGTCCTGCTAGCACCTTAAACTTAACATCTTCCTAACTAACCACAGTATCCTTTCTTCACTAACCCAACTGTCCTCCTGAGTTCCTTAGTTACCTTGGTTAAAGGCACCACTACCTTTCAGTGCCATCCTCAAGGCCACCTCCCCAGTCCTGCACATGCACACATGCACATACACACATCAAGTCTCTCTCTTCCCCTGGATCGTGAACCCCTGTAGGTAGAGCCCATGAGCCTGGACTCAGCAAATGTCTAATGAATTATAACAGATAACATTTATCGGGCACTGCCGTATCTGGCATAATGTTCAGTATTTCATTTGGATTGTCTTATTTCTTCTCTCAACCTAATAGCACCTACTCCATGAAGTAGGTCCTATTATTATCCCCATTTTACAGATTAATAAACTGAGGCTAGGAAAGATTAAATAACTCACCCAATGTCACATTCTCAAAAGAGGATATCTGACATGGGAGCCTACCCTCCAGCACTATGACCTTTGTATGTCCTCATTCAGGGTTGAATGAACCATACACTGGGATAGCACAGTGCTTTGCTTATTGAAAAAAAGAGTCAGATGTTGGTCAAACGACATAATTCAGAAAAAGCAAGGGTTGGAACTAGGGTTTGAACTTGTTGCTGAATTTTAAATGATACAGGGGGAAAAGAGGGCATGCCAGGCAAGAAGGCCAAGGAATAGCTAGCAGGGATTATTGTTTGTTTGTGGGCTTGTGTAGAAAAGGCCTTGACCACATCACAGAAAAAATATTCAGAACCAATGAGATAAAATTGAGGCCAGGTACAGTGGCTCACACCTGTAATCCCAACACTTTGGGAGGCCGAGGCAGGCGGATCACCTGAGGTCAGGAGTTCGAGACCAGCCTGACCAACATGGTGAAACCCTGTTTCTACTAAAAATACAAAAATTAGCTGGGCTTGGTGGCAGTCACCTGTAATCCCAGCTACTTGAGAGGCTGAGGCAGGATAATTGCTTGAACTAGGCTGGCAGAGGTTGCAGTGAGCCGAGACTGTGCCATTGCCCTCCAGCCTGGGCAACAAGAGCAAAACTCTGTCTTGGAAAAAAAAAATGTATATTGAGGAGGACATAAGGGAAAACAGATCACGGAGGGTCTTGAAGTCCATGAGCTGTTGAGCCTCCCTATAGAGGAAAGTGAAAGTTGTGTTTAGGGTAGATTAATTTGCCATTTACAAAGTATATAAGATGGATTAAAAGTGGAAGATTATGTGCCGCTAGAAGGACAAGCTGGAAAGTTGTTCTGATGGTCCAGAAACAAATCAGAGGAGGTCTGGATTAGAGTGAGGCAATGAAAATGAAGAATAAACATCAGATTCCAGAAATACTTCAAAGCAAAATTACCTACAGCACATACAGACTGATTGCCATGGGAATGAAAGAGGCTTGGACTTCGGTTAAGATGACTTCAATTTCTAGCCTTTGCTGGGTAGTCTTGCCATCATCGACGGAGAATTTGGAGTTAGATGGGAAAGAAAGGATTAGCAAAAGTTCAATTTTAAATATATTGAGTTTGAGGTGAGGGCCTAAGTGACCTGTTTGTCATTCCCAATTTTGTCAATTTAGAGATCTAGTCTTACTATACTAAAAGACGCAATAGTTGGGGGTCATATTATGGTTTTCCACATTTTTACCTTATAAAAAACTTCTATTTCTTAAGTTTTTGCCTTTTCAATTCTTCTGTTAATTTTCAGTACACATCTAGCCTCTGAATACATCCCTTCCTGCTGTGATGTGTGTGCTGGGGCGGGGAGCAGGGTAGAGCTTGGATATCATAACACACCAGGGTACTGGAGCCCTGTGATTCAGGACTAACATACTGTGCCTCTAATTGATAATATTTTCTGCTTCACAGTAGCTGAGCTGAATTGCACAGACTTGGAGAAGTAAATGAAACAAATGTCTTATGGAACACCAGGCAAACCATTTAAATCTATACTATGCTATGTTTTTTGCTTCCTTGTCGACGATGGAATGTAAGTGGTGTCTGTGAGCCACAGTGATTTCCTTTCATGTTTGCAAATAATACCACAAATGATATTATATCCTTGCTCTGACTTATAAGAGACCTAAACGGCTGAGTTGACAAAACAGGAAAGTTAAATCATTTATAAGGATGTAAACAGCCAGATTTTCACCAACACTATCTTCAAAATGCTAGAATAAAAAAGGAGTTCATAGAAACCATAAATGTTGGTCTTTTGATCAGAGACAAAAATTAAAAGATAAAACCCACCCCCTTTTTTTTTTTTTTTACTAGAAAGAATACCTCTCTGGCTTGGTCTACAAAGTTTTGCCACCTCTAAAATATGTAGATGAGCCCAAAGTTTAGAAAACCTTAAAAATTGGAATTACACATAAAAGAGCTTTTAGAGTTTGACTATGAAAATACTGTATAGTATTTACAGTTTACTTTAAAATTTTATCTAAAGAACAAAGACTAAATGTTTAGGTAGATATCTGCAGATACTTATGCTGTTTAAAACAGCAGTGTAAATAAAGGACTTAAAAGATGGCAGGAAAAGTTTTTACTGAGAAGTCATAAAAATAGGTAAAGAGGCCAGGTGCAGTGGCTCACGCCTGTAATCCCTGCACTTTGGGAGGCTAAAGCAGGGGGAATGTTTGAGCCTGGGAGTTTGAGACCAGCCTGGGCAGCAGGGCAAGACCCTCTCTCTAAAAATATTAAAAATTAGCTGGGCATAGTGGCACGTACCTATAGTTCTAGGTGCTTGGGAGGATGAGGTGGGAGGATCACTTGAACCTGGGAAGTGGAGGTTGCAGTGAGCTCTGATCTTGCCACTGCACTCCAGCCTAGGCAACAGAGCCAGACTGTCAAAAAAAAAAAAAAAAAGAAAAAGAAAAAGAAAAAAAAGGGTAATGAGAAAGGAGCTGCAGGTATATGTGACAAATTTATGCTATAAAATAGCATAGCATTTTTTTTTTTAATGTGATACAATAACACTTTCACACATTACCGTGCCTTGGGACTCAGTATTTTTGTTCAGTTCTGGTTTATGCAGCAAAACTGTTCAAATAAGAAGGGTTGTTGTCCTGGTGTAATTAGTACTAGTATCCTCTTTCATTTGTGTCCAGATTTGGGTCAAAAGGAATTTGAGGAACAGTAACAAAAACAAAAAAAATTTTAAGTGTCCAAATTTAGACAACATGTGGTCATCTGCACACAGGTATCATGATGCAATATGCATGACTTTCAAAATCCAGTGCTTTATCAACTTTAGTTCATTCAAAAAGTATTCATTTTATATGTTATTTACCTCCTATCTACAAGGAATGATTGAGATACAAAGATGAAAGTATTGTTCCTGCCCACATGGAGTTTACATAATGCAATGTGAAAACTGCACCTGTAAACAATAAACACGTTTTAGTTCTTTCCTGGGTGAAAACCATACAACTGTTAACTGAATGATTGGGTTAGCCTGACAATATAATGGTGATGGCACCTTGTTTTTGTTTTGTTTTGTTTTCGCTTTTAAAATGAAGGACTCTGGTATTTCACTCTTGAACAGTAATTTCTCTGTAGCTGTGGTTTTGAGATTCAGGGTTTTTCTATTTGTTAGGGAGAAAAAAGAGCCCTGAGCGAGTTTGATGCCAGATTGCCTGGATTCAAATTCTGACTGTGTCATGTCATAGACGACTGGTCTTGGGCTTCCTATTTATTCACCCTTTATTCCTCAGTGTCCTTATTTATAAAAATTAAGGCAATCGGTGCCTGCTTCATAGTTTTTTTTTTCAGGATTAAAAGTGTTAACATATGAAAAGGATTTAAGAATAGCACCTGGCGCATGGTAAACACTTCTTATTTAAACATATATGTTTATACATTGTCTTAGTGAGCTCTGGCTGCTATAACGAAACGCCATACACTGGTTACCTTAAACAGATGTTTATCGTTTATAGTTATGGAGGCTGGAAGTCCGAGACCAGGGTGGAGACAGGGTAGGGCTTTATTTGTTTAGGCTAAACTAGAGAATGAAAACTGTTCTAAACAGTAAGGAGAAGGTATTAGATGTTACTTAGCATTTTGCTAAGAGTTATGAAAACGAAATGAAGGTCCTTGTTTAAAAGATGCTAGATTTTATCTGGCAAGATCAGGCTTAAAACTTTTATTCAAAAGATCACAAAGATGCTAAATATTTCTTAAATTGAAGAAATCAACTCAGGAGCAGGGTTACCAACAAGGTCAGTTTTTAATGCTGACAAATGTTTTGTTTTAAAGCAGATTCATTTTAGTATGTTTATTAAAGTGAATTTACTCTTATTTATTTTATGCTATTTTAATTATTTTCTCTACCACTCTCAGAAGGATAACACCCATAATTGTTCAGGGATCACCTCTGTGTAAGATTTTTGTCAGCTTATACCTTTGTTTCTTAAAACAATTTTCAACCCACTGAGAGGACACAGAGGACCTTGAAAGATGGACTGATTTCAGGGCTGTGGCAGGAAATGAAGAGGAGTCTGGGACATCTCTCTGTGCTGAAAAGCAAGATTCAGGAACAGGGGCAAGACATTGGTAAAGAAACAAAAAGAAAGAAAGAAAATACAGCAAAATCTTGGTAATTGTTTAATCTGGGTGACAGGTGTATGGGGTTCATTTTATTCTTTTCTTTTGTATTTGTTTGAATTTTTCAATTAGAAAATAAATGTTTACCTAACTTAGGACTTCTTTAAAGCAAAGCAACACAAAGTCATGCATTCTCAATGAAAGTAGACAACACAGATAAACACAAAGCAGTGATAATTCTATCGCTCAAGAGATAACTACTCAACTACTGGTAACAATTCGTAATGCTTTCCTGACATCATTCATTACATATACAATTTCTTAAAAAATGATTTCTTCTCTTTCAATTTCTCATATCTTTCCTGGCCTAAAAGCACTACTTTGATTACGCTATTATTCTATTCTATAATGCACCAGGGCATTCCATAATTACCAAATACAGTCCAAGTTTCTTCCAACCTTCTTTTCATAATCCTTTCTGTGACCTTCTGTCTCCGTAGACGTCTCTGCTCCAGCCACACTGGATATCCTTGGATTCAATCCAGATTGGTTTCTGCACAAATGTCACAATTTATAATCTGAATGAACACTCAAGACCTTTAGAATAATGTATTTTGGGGTTTCAAAGTTTAGAATTATTTATACAACTAGCAACTTGTCCTAGCACAGAGCTTAATTTTTGTGAAAAGGCCAAGCTGTTACATAAGCATTTTGCCGAGATCCATGAAAAGAAATCAAGAGAATGCACTTCTGCCTCTAAGGGATGACATGAAAACTAAAAGAAGGTGGGAGAATGTCTCTACAGGTCACAATGCTTCCGCAGTATTTGTTTCTGCTCTGGTGGTGATGGAAGCAGCAACAGCATGCTTCCGGTTTAGCTGAGTACAGGCAGTATAAGGTCCCCAAAGGTCTGGGCATCACATTCTTCTAGAACTGGGAATTTTGGCCCCTTAAATAAGCTTGTCCTTTGTTCAACTATGCTGCATTCGCTGCACACTACTTTTACAACTAGGAAAGGTTGTAATTTTGGTTATAAAAATATAACTACATTGTTGTTTCTAAACTTCAACAAATCTGTATGTCAATTGTTTATACTCTTGTTTTTCTACTCTTACGACTAGAAGGAATCTTATTCATGATAGAGGAGTATTTTCCTCATGTTTTTTACCAAACCTTTAAAAATCAGCCAACTTGACACATACATTCAAAACTGAATTCCTGATAATTTCCCAAGTCTTACTTCCTATTTATATTGGCTGTTGCTTTATTAATATTCTGTAAAACTTTGTTAAGATTCACGTTAAAATAACTTCCTTTTGATATAGATTAACCTCCTAGATCAAGATAAACATGGGCTAGAACCTCCTCTGCAAGTCACCTGAAACCTAGAAATCAGTTGAATCCCAAATCTCTCCAAAACCAACGTTGATGGAATTTCTGCTAATAGGTCTTTTTCTAGTAAGTTCAACAGGTCCATTTTTAGCTTCAGATAGGTAGCATGCTGCTTTGGTGTGATCATGTTTTTCCATCCGTGTTGATTTATCCTTCATCTTCTCTAAAGCCAGTTACACGAGGTAAACTCTAGTATCTTACCAGCATAAACTACCTCTAAGAAACAGAGAATTTCCTAGCCTGAGTATCTCATATCCGAAATAGTCTGATTTTAAAAGGTCAATCTATGTTAAACACATTGAACTCAGGCTTGGACGAAATTCAAGACTAGTAGATTTGGGAGTTTTATTTATTCAGTACACTATCTGTAAGACACAGGGCTAGGTAATGCGGGGACATGTAGAAGTGGAGGTATTGATTATTTTTCTTTTTCCTCTACCACCTGCTCTTCCCTCTCCTCCAACTCCTCCCTTTCACTCCACTTCCCCCTCTTTCTTGAACATAATGTTTTCAGTTTCATGTAACATATATATACTTAGTGAAAATACTACTACTAATACTACTACTACTAATTCACAGTGCAAAGGGCATTTTGTGAAAAAACATTTCTCCTTTTCAGTCTCCTAGTCACACTGCCCAGAGACAACTACAGCCATCAGTTCTTATACATCCTTCAGAGGAACATGGGCATGTACATGCAAATATGTATATCCACTATTTTCCCCCTTTTATTCCAAATAGGAGCAAAAAGTTCCGTACCTTTAAAATATATTTTAGGAAATCTTTCCACATCAGCATGTGAAGCTCTACTTCATTCTACATATTAGTCCACTGAATGTATACATCACAATGCATTTAACCAGCCTCTATTCTAGACATTCTCTACTACATGCAGTGCTACAATGTGCATGCTAGTATGTAAGTCTTTGAAAATTCCTAGTAGTGAAACTGCAATGAAAATTTAAAAATTTTAATGCTGGCATGTTGCCCACCAAAGAACTATACTGATTTATAGTCTCATTTCAGCAACATATTATCAAACTTTTTGATCCTTGCTAACGTGTTAGGTAAAAAATGGAATTTTATTATTATTTTAAAATGAGGCTTTTTTATATGTCTAAAATCAGTTTTTTTCTGTAATCTCATTTAGCCTGTTTTTCCACTGGATTATTTATTTTGTTTTGCTTGCTTATTGATTTATAAGGGTTCCTTGTATAACAAGAAAATTGCCTCTGTCAACAAATATTATAAATATTTGTTCCAAGATTGTCATTTTTACTTATTTATTTCATAGGTCCAAGAAATAAAATGTATGTCATTACCATAAACTTTGTTTATGGTAATTATTTGGCCACATATACATTTAAATTTTTTGTAATCAAATTTAATAAACTTTCCTTAATCCAAGATTATCCTGTGTTCTGTATCTTGATCAGAAAGACTTTCTTCCTCCAATATTACAAATTAATTTTATCATCTTTTTCCTAGTACTCTTTGGGTTTTTTATATTTAAATATTTGATCATCTGAAATTTATTTTTAAGTAAGAAATATGTTAGGAATCAAGGATCAACATTTTTTTTCATGGCTAACCAGGTGTTCTGTAATCATTTAATCCATTATTTCCTCATTTTAAAACTCATTTAAAACATTTTAAAATACTATTCATTTTAAAAACTCTCTCCATTGGTATATATATCTACATATACATCTTATGTAGTAAAGTGTATAATCTTAAGTGTACAACCAGATTAATTTCCACATACGTTTATACCTCTGTAAAACACACCCAGATCAGATATAGAACACTGTCAGAACCCTAGGAAGGTCCCTTGTGCCCCCTTCAGTCAATACTCCATCAAAGGAAATAATTACTCTGACCTGAATCACCATTTACTAGCTTTGCCCATTCTTGAAATTCATATCCATGGAATCACATAGTGATCTTTGTGTCAGGTTTCTTTTGCTTAAAAATTATGCCTGTGATAGTTATCTTTTTGTTTTGAAACAGGGTCTCACTCTGTAACCTAGGCTGCAGTGCAGTGGTGTGATCATGGCTCACTGGAGCCTCAACTTCCTGGGCTCAGGTGATCCGCCCATCTCATCCTCCCAAGTAGCTTCGAGACTACAAGCACGCCCCACCATGTCCGGCAAATTTTTTTGTATTTTTGTAGAGATTGGGTTTTACCTGGTTGCCCAGTCTGGTCTCAAATTCTTGGGCTCAAGTGATCTGCCTGCCTTGGCCCCCCCACAGTGCTGGGATATTTGTCCATTTCATTACGTGCAGATTAATTTTTTCTTACCTTACTGTGTGGTATTATAGTATATACTATTGTAAGAATATCCCAAGATTTATTTAACCATTCTAGTCATAATGAACACTTGGACTGCTTCCAGGTTCAGGCTATTATAATTCTCGTATAGATGTTTTAGAGGATCTACGTATTCATTGTTGTTGGATAGATACCCAGAAATAGAATTGATGGGTCATAGAGTACACATATGCTAACTTTAGTAGAATCCACCAGTTTACCAAAGTGGTTGAACCATGTTATATTCTTATTGTATGGGATTTTCCAACTCTACATTTTTTGCTAACACTTAACAGGGTCAGTCCTTTTAATTGTAACCATTTTGATGCAGTTGTAATGGTGATCATTGTTTCTTAACCTGGGTATTTTGACATTGTGTTTGACTATGAAATGTCTGAATACAACTACCATGATATAGGAATGAAAGCTAAATGAGAAGCAAAAACATCTGAATTCAAGTTTTGATTCACAATTGAGAAACCTGTGAGCGACTATAGTAAACTTTCTGACCCATTACAAGTAGGCATATAATGATTACCTCATAGGATTATAGATTGAATTATTTAAAAATCATGAAGTTTCAATTACCTAGTATAGCTAAAATGTCTTAGAATACCTGTGTAAACAAGTATTTATTGAGATCTTTCTATGACCTAGGAACTCTTCTAGACATCAGGAACAAATCAGTGAACAAAACACAGACTCCTTTCCCTCTTGAAACTTACATTCTAGAGTAGAGACATACAAAATAATAGTTGTAGGGTGTCCAGAATTGGTGGGTTCCTGGTCTCACTCACTTCAAGAAAGAAGCCACAGACCCTCGCCGTTAAGTGTTACACTTCTTAATGATGGTGTATCCAGAGTTTGTTCCTTCAGACGTTCAGGTGTGTCTGGAGCTTCCTCCTTCTGGTGGGTTCATGGTTTTGCTGTCAGGAACAAAGCTAGAGACCTTCGTTGTGAGTGTTACAGCTCTTAAAGGCAGCGCATCTGGAGCTGTCCGTTCTTCCCAATGGGTTCGTGGTCTCGCTGGCTTCAGGAGTGAAGCTGCAGACTTTCATGCTCAGTCTCACAGCTCTTACAGGACCCAAAGAGCAAGCAGCTGCAAGACTTACTGCAAAGAGCAAAAGAACAAACCTCCCACACTACAGGAGACCCCAGCAAGCTGCCGCTGGCTGGTTTGGGCAGCCTGCTTTTATTCCCTTATCTGGCCCCACCCACATCTTGCTGATTGGTCCATTTTAAAGAGAGCTGATTGGTCCACTTTACAGAGAGCTGATTGGTCCGTTTTGACAGAGTGCTGATTGGTGCGTTTACAAACCTTGAGCTAGACACAGAGTACTGATTGGTGTATTCACAAACCCTGAGCTAGACACAGAGTGCTGATTGGTGCATTCACAATCCTTGAGCTAGACACAGAGTCACAGAGTGCTGATTGGTGCACATACAATCCTCCACCTAGATATAAAGGTTCTCCAAGTCCCCATCCGGTTCAGGAGCATGGTTGGCTTCAGGCAGTGGATCCTCCACCAGGGCGCAGGCCCAGCCGCGCCAGTCCTAAGCCACACCTGTGCTCTTCAGCCCTTGAGCTGTGGATGGGACCGCGCTCATGGAGCAGGGGGCGGTGCCAGTTGGGGAGGCTCAGGCCACGCGGGAGGCCACCACAGGGGGAGGAGCTCAGACACTGCAGTCTGCAGGTCCCCAGGCCTGCCCCGCCAGGAGGCAGCCAAACCCCATGAGAATTTGAGTGCAGCACCAGCAGGCAGGCACTGTTGGGGGACCAGGCACAACCAATGCAGCTGCTGGCCCGGGTGCTAAACCCCTCACTGCCCTGGGGCGGCGGTGCCAGCCGGCCGTTCTGTGTGCAGGGCCAGCCGAGCCCTCGCCCCCAGAACTCACACTGGCCTGTGACCGCATCCCTGGTGCCCACCCGCACCTCCCTCCACACCTCCTTGCAAGCCAGAGGGAGGAGGCTCTGGTCCCAGCCATCCCAGAGAGGGGCTCCCACGGTGCCGTGGCAGGCTGAAGGGCTCCTCAAGCGCCGCCAAAGTGCACGCTGAGGCCGAGGAGGGGCTGAGAGTGAGGGCTGCTAGCACTTTGTCACCTATCAGTTGCACGTGAAATGTATAGTACATTAGAAAGGGGTAAATGCTGTGGACAAAGAAAAGAAAAGCTAGAGAGGGCTGTACAAGGAGGGTTAAGGGTTGGGAGAATGTTGCATTTTGAAATAGGAAGGTCAGAGTACAGGCCATGGAGAAGTGACAACTGATCAAAGAGTTAGAGGTGAGGGAATGGGCCATGCAGATATTTGGGGGAAGAGCACTCCAGGCAGAGGGAAAGCTTAGGCAGAAGCATGCCTGCATGTAGCATGAATTATAAGAAGGCCAGGATAGCTGGGCTGGAGTCAGGTGGGAGAATAGGGGGCAGTAATGAATGAAATCAGAGATAAATGGATAATGGCTGGGGATGAAAATGGTCCACATCAGGTAGGGCCTGTTGGTCATTGTAGGAACAATGGCTTTTACTTAGAGTGAAATGGTAATACAATGCAGTGTTAAGCAAAGACAGACAAGATCTCACTCATTATTTGGAAAGGATCACTGTAACTACTTGTGTCTTAGTCAGCTCAGGCTGCCATAACACAAAACCGTGGACTAAACGGCTGACATGACAGAAATTTATTTTCTCACAGTTTTGGAGGCTGGAAGTCTGAGATCAGGGCAGCGGCATGGCCAGTTTCTGGTGATGGCTGTCGTCCTGGCTTGCAGACAGCTGCCTTTTTCTCTGTGTCATCTCATGGTGGGAGGAAGAGAGCGGGGAAAGAGATGAGATTAGAACTCCACCCTTATCAGCTAATTTAACCTTAATAACCTCCCCAAAACCCTATTTCCACATTGGAGGTCAGGGCTTTATGAATCTGGAGAGGATGCAATTCAGTCCATAGCAGCTTGCAACTTGAAAATTTCAATTTCTTAACTCTTAAACATTCTCAGACACACCAAGGCTGAAAAGGCAAACTTGAAAATTAACCATGTATTGTTTGTATGAATGGTTCTGAAGGCCTGCTGTTGATATAATCTGTCACTTTCTTTGTCCAAGTTGTGCCTGTCAGACTGTGGCTGGACAGTTATTATATATTTAAATCCGCTAAGATTAATTTTGGGTTCTAAGCATAGAAGCATCTCATCAGAACCCATGTTAGCTAGAATGTTACCCTGATTCTGGACTGAAAATCATCTCCCTCCCTCATCCCAAACTCAGAAAGATCACTTTCTATTAAAAAATATTATTGAATTTCAACAAGTTGTAATTATATATATTTATGGGGTACAAAGTGATGTTATGTGTGTGTATATATATACACAATATGTATATAACACACACAGCCACACACATTGGAATGATTGAATCAACCTAATTAACATATCCAACACCTCAAATACTTATAATTTATTTCCTGTCTAACTGAAACAGTGTATCATTTGGCCAACATCTCCCCATTCTCCCCACCCCCCAGACTTTGGTAAACATCATTCTGCTTTCTGACTCTATGAGTTTGATTGTTTTATATTCCACATATAAATGAGAACACGTGGTATTTGTTTTTCTGTGCCTGGCTTATTTCACTTAGTATAATGTTCTACAGGTTCATCCATGTTGTCACAAAGGACAGAATTTCCCTCTTTTTACTTTTTAGGGCTGAATAGTATTATCCCATTATATATATATATAGGTATATATATATCACATTTTCTTTATCCATTCATCTACTGATGAACACTTAGGTTGATTCCACATCTTGACTATTGTGAACATTGCTGTAACAAACAAGAGAGTGCAGATATTTCAAATCCTTTGGATATATACTCAGAAGTGGGATTGGTGGATCATATGGTATCATATGGTAATTCTATTTTTCATTTTTTTTTGAGGAATCTCCATACTGTCTCCATAGTGGCTATACTAATTTACATTCCTATCAACAGTATACAAGGGTTTTCTTTACATCCTTATCACCAACACTTATTACCTTTCATCTTTTTTTTTTTTTTTTTTTTCCCAGATAGGATCTCGCTCTGTCTCCTAGACTGGAGAGCAGTGGCATAATCATGGCTCACTGCAGCCTTGACCTCTTGGGCTCAAATGATCCTCCCACCTCAGCCTCCTGAGTAGTTGGGACCACAGGCTCATGCCACAATGCCTGGCTAATTTTTAAAATTGTTTTTTGTAGAGACAGGGTCTAACTATGTTGCCAGGCTGGTCTTGAACTCCTGGGCTCAAGTGATCCTCCCACCGTGGCCGCCGAAAGTGCTGGGATTATGGGCATGAGCCACTACGCCCAGCCTCATCTTTTTGACAATAGCCATTCTGACAGGTGTGAGGTGATATCTCATTGTGATTTTAGTTTGCACTTCTCTGATGATTAATGATATTGAGCATTTTTTCACATAGCTGTTGAGCACATATGTGTCTTCTTTTGGATTACTCTTTATTTTTGAATGAAGGCAAATTCAGTACAGACCTTACTTTGATTCCTTTGTAAGTACAGATGCTCCTTGACTTATGATGGGGTTACGTCCTGGTTAAACTCATTGTAATTTGAAAATACAGTAAATTGAAAATGCTTTTAATACACTGAACCTACCAAACATCATAAGCTTAGCATATCCTACCTTAAACATGCTCAGAACAGTTATATTAGCCCACAATTGGGCAAAATCATCTAACACAAAGCCTATTTTACAATAAAGTGTTGAATATTTCATGTAATTTATTGAATACTGTACTGAAAGTGAAAACTATATGGTTGTATGGTACTTGAATTATGGTTTCTACTGAATGCATATTGCTTTTGCATCACTGTAAAGCTGAAAAATCATACGTGGAGCCATTGTTAGTGTAGAGTAATTGTTAGTGTAGGAAAGACCACAGTATCCTGTCTTTGAATGGCGTGTGTTTATTTTAAGCTCATGTGGTATTTTTCCAATCATATTTACGTGAAATTTTGTGAGTATGTGTCTGGAAGCACTACACCTAAGTTTAGCCAAGTAAATGAGAATTTTCCTTCTGTTGAAGTAAAGGAGCCTCAGTTTGTGCTTTGTATTGGAATCTGCCACAGGCACTGTTGGCTTCCAGTCTGCAGTGGGAAAATAAGACTCAAAAATTTGAAGTTTTCTAACTAGTCAAATAACCTAAATGATTTTATATGGTGTCAGAGCTGTTTTAAAAAACAAGGCTCGCGAGTTAGTTTATAATTTAAGAAACAAATTCTACTTCATATAATACATTCTATAGATTAAAGGAACAATAAATGTTGTTTCATAAACTTTAAGTCATCATGCACTTTGAGTGGATGTTACTTTCTTAAGAGATTAAACAAAAACCTTGAAATTAACATTACATCTCTCTGGAAGCTCTTCTGAATAAACATAATAAAAGAAAGAACCTGTATAAATTTAAACTTAATTAAGAACTTTTCCTCACTTTTTACTTTCTAGTGTCCTCCTCCTTATCTTATGGGGAAAGGACATTTCGACAAAACAATTACACTCCACAAAATTCCTTATTAAGTACAATTGTAATGTATGTTTATTTAGCTATGATCAGTCTAGAAAATTAAAGCTATAATTTCTGGTTTCCACAGTGCCTTCAACAGATTTTCATCTGCATTATTTCTACCCTGGTCTAAGCCACCGTCATCTCTCAGTGGGTTCTCATTCTAGGTTTCTGTCTGCCTTCTCTGTTTCCACTGTCACCCCCACCCATCCTTTTCAACATAGCAATCAGAATCATAGCAATTAGGCCTAAAATGTAAACCAGATTGTGCCATTTCTCTCTTTAAAACTTCTCATTGTGCTCAGAATAAGTTCCAAATTCCTTACTTTGACCTAAAAAGCTTTATGTGATCTGGCCTACCTCTCTGATTTCATTTCCTACCACTCTCTCCTCCATAACCCCACTCCAGCACTCTTTCTGTTCCTTACATTCATTCAGACAAAGGCCTACCTAAGGTCTTCGTGTAGCTCTGGAATGTGCTGGACTTATATCTTCATATGGCTCACTTTTCGTTGTCATTCAGGTCTCATCACAACTGTTACTTTCCCTGAAGCCCTCTCTCTAACCCCTCTATTTAATGAAGCCTGTGTCTACTTTTAACCACTCAATCACTTACACTTATTCTGTTTCATTTATATTTATTACTACCGGAAATTATCTTTTTTTTTTTTTTTTTTTTTGAGATGGGGTTTTACGCTGTCGCCCAGGCTGAAGTGCAGTGGCCTGATCACACCTCACTGCAGCCTCGACCGCCTATGGCTCAGGTGATCCTCCCACCTCAGCCACCTGAGTAGCTGGGACCATAGGCATGTGCCACCATGCCTGGCTAATTTTTGTATTTTTTGTAGAGATGGGGTTTCGCCATCTTGCCTAGGTTGGTCTCAAACTCCTGGGTTCAAGTGATCCACCTGCCTTGGCATGAGCCATCATGCCCGGCCACCTACCTGAAATTATCTTGATAATTTACTTGTTTCAGGTTTACTGTCTTCTTCCCTATGAAAGGAAGGGCCTTGTAAATCTGTTCATTGCTATAAATGAATGTGTGCTAACTGCACCAAAGACAAAGCACCCAGCTCAATGAGATGCACAAATGAATCAAAAAGAGATCTTGCCCTCAGGGATCTTGAGGTCTACTGGAAAAGATAAAACACATAGATAGAAACAACATTGGAGAAGGAAGAGATGGCATCCACCTATAGGAAATCCAGGCCAGCTTTGGGGAAAAGGTGGCTTTTAATTAGAAAGATGGGCATTTTGGCATTTTCTATTTCTTTCAATGTTCTCTTTGTCCTGTTTTGTTAGACAAACGTGACACCTAACTGCTTAACTAACTCCCCTTTCCAAAAGATGTTGGCACTGAAACTGATTTTTTGTTGGTTTGTTTGTTTTTGAGATGGAGTCTGGCTCTGTTGCCCAGGCTACAGTGCAATGGCAGGATCTCGGTTCACTGCAACCTCCGCCTCCTGGGTTCAAGTGATTCTTCTGCCTCAGCCTGCCAAGTAGCTGGGATTACAGGTGCCCACCACTATGTCCAGCTAATTTTTGTATTTTTAGTAGAGATAGGGTTTCACCATGTTAGTCAGGCTGGTCTTGAACTCCTGAGGTGATCCGCCCACCTCAGCCTCCCAAAGTGTTGGGATTACAGGCGTGAGCCACTGCGCCTGGCTGAAACTGATTTTTAATGTTGCTGTTGTTCTCTGAATTTGGGTTGGATTCATTTGGTCATTTGCAGGTAAGTGCATCTATGGGTAAAAATGCATGTTTAAGTGAGAAACACAGTAATACTGATTTTAAACAATAAATTAGTTTATAAGTGAAATAAAAATTTCCATGTTATTGCTTTTGTAATTGAGCATACTTTAGCATTGGCATACAAACTGGCACATAACCTAGGCAAATAAAAACACTAACAAAATATAAAGTACAATAGAACATTAATACTGAATTTGGCTAGGCTATTAATATTGGACTACATTACATATATTATTTCCATTATATGAGTAAATATAAACATTTTCTAAGCCAGCGAAAGATTTTGTGGATCAGAATTTTAACAACTCAAGATGATTTTATTATAATAATCTGTCGGAAAAAAAAACAGGACACATTTTCTTACATTCTGTATAGAAGGCGCATATTTGTTCTATCTGTCCACTCCCCCTTTTCCCCACTGTCTGCCACCTCAATAGTTGAGAATGACTTCATCTAAATCATGACGGTTTGATTTATTGTTACTAGAAATTCAGTTTTCCATGAAACTAGTGAGAATATAAATATAAACAAAATCTAACATTCCCCCTCCTTTTGTCTTGCTTTGGCACAAAGCCATGAATAACGCCAGGGCACTACTCACATAGACTCTGCATTGCACCACCATGAGGCATCCCTGATTGTACAAAGAAGTAACTAAGTATGGGTCACTTTCAAAAATGGGAAATTTATACCTCCATTCTGAAGTTTTCTACTTAAAAGAGTGGGATTTTTTTTTGTTTTTGTTTTTTTTTGTTTTTTTTTTTTTGAGACGGAGTTTCGTTCCTGTTGCCCAGGCTGGAGTGCAATGGCACGATCTCGGCTCACCGCAACCTCCGCCTCCCGAGTTCAAGCGATTCTCCTGCCTCAGGCTCTTGAGTAGCTGGGATTACAGGCATGCGCCACCACGCCCAGCTAATTTTGTATTTTTAGTAGAGATGGGGTTTCTCCATGTTGATCAGGCTGGTCTCGAACTCCCGACCTCAGGTGATCCACCTGCCTCGGCCTCCCAAAGTGCTAGGATTACAGGTGTGAGCCACTGCGCCCGGCCAAGAGTGGGTTTTTTGAGACAGAGCCTCGCTGCAACGCCTAGGCTGGAGTGCAATGGTGCAATCTTGGCTCACTGCAACCTCTGCTTCCCCGGTTCAAGTGATTCTTCCACCTCAGCCTCCTGAGTAGCTGGGATTACAGGTAGCTCCTACCATGCTGGGCTAATTTTGGTAGTTTTAATAGAGACGGGGTTTCACCATATTGGCCAGGCTGGTCTTGAACTCCTTACCTCAAGTGATCCACCCGCCTTGACCTCCCAAAGTGCTGGGATTACAGGCCTAAGCCTCTGCGCCCGGTCAGGAGTGGGTTTACGTAACTGTCACTAGAAACATTAGGCACAATATTATGAAACAAAACAAACTTTCCACCTTGCTAAAAAAAAAAAAAAAAAAAATTATTAGAAGGAAATCAATGCAGTGGACACGTGGCAGACAATGTGGGTTGCTTACCCAAAAGCTAATGTCCTCTCCCTATATTTACTAAGAGACCTCTTCCCCCAAGTTTTGTCCCTATATTGTGCAGCTGAAGAAGCAGGGCCCCCTTCAGAGTACCAGAGGTGATGTTGGAGGAGTAATAGGATATTTCATTACCCTTGGCAAAGATTCATTTAGTAAAGTAAATTCGGGAAACTGTGGCCAAGAAGCTGGTGGAGAAGACTTCCTGGAGGCCTTTGGGGGAAAGGCTTCCTTGATCTACAAAAAGGAAATGAGGAAAGGAAATATCCTCTTCTCTCCTTTCAGTCTTTAGACATTATTGTGTGAGGATGTGATACTTGGAGCTTCTGCAGCCATCTTGGGACTGAACTTGTAAGTTTCCATAGTGAAACATATTGATATGTTTTGGCTATTTGTCCGCTCCAAATCTCATGTTGAATGTGATCCCCAGTATTGGAGGTGGGGCCTGGTGGGAACTGTTTGGATCATGGGGACAGGACGGATCCCTCACGTATGGCTTAGTGCTGTCTTCTTGGCGATGAGTGAGTTCACACCAAACCTGGTTGTTTAAAAGTGTGTGGCACCTCCACCCTCTCTTGCTCCCACTTTCACCATGTGATGTGCCTGCCACTGCTGTGCCTTTCACCATGAGTGAATCCTACCTGAGGCCTCACCAGGAAGCCAAGCAGATACCAGCGCCATGCTTGTACAGCCTGCAGAACTGTGAGTGAACTAAACCTCTTTTCTTTATAAATTACCCAGCCTCAGGTATTTCTTTATAATGACACAAAAATAGCCTAACACACATAGCTATCTCTATCTCTATAGATTAGACAGAGATAGCCCAAAGAAACCTTGGAGATCATCAAATTCAATTGCCTCATTTATTTTTATTATTTTTGTTCCATGTTGTTTGGCTTATTAATATTCCCTAATGGAAATCACAACTATTAAACCAATCATTAGGTTTGGAAAGTAGTGATAAACATGGATACAATATGATGATTTAATTAGGTGCCATTTTAGAGACAGAGCTTATGATATGACCCCTTTATGTAATAATTGCCAAAATAATATCCTACTAGAATTAATTCAATAGCATGGGTAGCTTATTTCTAGAATATTTAAAAAACTGAACCAAAGCTTACTAAGATGGGTGAATTTAATATGATGTTTTTAGCTTTGTCACAGATAGTACAATTTAGCACAAACTAAAATAAAAATGTACTGTTTGCTCTATGCTGCACCCTATATTATCACATAGCTTGACTCAAATTACTTGACTCAAATAGCTTCATACAATTCTCACAACAGCTCAGGTAAATACTGTCATCAAACCCATTTTGTGGATGAGGAAATTGAGGATAGGCAAGGTTAAATAACTTGCTTAAGATCACAGAGCTACGGCCGGGCGCGGTGGCTCAAGCCTGTAATCCCAGCACTTTGGGAGGCCGAGACGGGCGGATCACGAGGTCAGGAGATCGAGACCATCCTGGCTAACACAATGAAACCCCGTCTCCACTAAAAATACAAAAAAATTAGCCGGGCGTGGTGGCGGCGCCTGTAGTCCCAGCTACTCGGGAGGCTGAGGCAGGAGAATGGCGGGAACCCGGGAGGCGGAGCTTGCAGTGAGCCGAGATCGCGCCACTGCACTCCAGCCTGGGCGACAGAGCGAGACTCCGCCTCAAAAAAAAAAAAAAAAAAAAAAAAAAAAAAAAAAAAAAATCACAGAGCTACTAAGTAGAAAGGCTGGGATTTGCAGTCTGACACAAAAGCTCAAGCTCTGAACCACTGCAGTTTTCTGCCCAAGAATGAATATAACTTATTGATGGTTGAGGCATGTGGCAAACACTGTTGGATGCCTACTTAGCAACTATTTCCCCTTTTCTCTCCATCAGAACACTCATTTTGTTTAGGGATGACTTGTGATCAATTTAATGAACTGTGGCAAATCCTCTCTTTTTGCCAGTGACTGGTCTGATGTTGCATGTGACCATTTTCTGGACAATAAGGAAGATTCTAAAGTCTGGGAAATATTTTTCTCCTTCATAAAAATGGTGGACAGCACTTCCTTTTCTTCCCTTCTTGCTCTGTGCAATGACCTCTGTGGAGGTGATGTCTGGAGCTATGGCAGTCACATTGCAATTAAGAGGTGACGGCCGCTAACACACATGTGAGGGCAGAGAGCAAACACAAAAAAGAGCTTGGGTCCTTGATGACATGATTGTGCTGCTCAACTAACCCTGAAACTATCTGCACTTGAAACTTATATTAAAGATATAATAAATGACCTCATGTTTAAAGCTACTGTCAAATATTCTGTTCCTTGAGGCCAAAGGCATTCTAACAGATGCAATCTAGACAGAGAAAGATGTTTTCTCAGAGTTTCAGCAAAAACAGATGATGTGTAGGTTATGAAGATTTTATCCAGGAATCCATTAGTATAGGTAGTAGTTTAGAAAAAAAAAATACTCCAAGCTTCGTCTCAGATATGGGTAAATCTGAGCCACCCACATGGTGTCTGTGCTGAATATTTTCCCCTCAGATGCACTGTTTCCTTTTCTGAAACTGACTGATATGAACTATATCAAAAGCCTCCCTTGCCCTCTGGCTTCTGGTTGGACTTGGCCATTGACCTACACCACCAGGAGACTGGAGGTGGGTGGTGAGTTAGATATAAATCCCCCAGGTCCTTTGCTGGATGTTTACTTAGGCTGACTGCATCCGTTGACTGAAGGTCAGACTCCTGTCAGGTGGCCCTCTGTGTCTGGATTTTTCGGCAACTGTTCTTTCCCCTGATTGGACAGATCTAGGAGTTGTAGCCTCAGGGTTCCAGGCTTCTCTTGTGGTTTCCCACACCCTGCCCACATCTTTGCAAAATGCCATTTGTTTCCTGCCAGGACCCTGACTGATACAATGATGTCAACCAAATCACTGCAGCTATTGAAGTTTGGTCCAGTCTATCCGAGGTGTGGTGAGATTCTGTGGAGTTAAATAAGGGCTTTCACCTACTATTGAAGGGAGACAGGAGACTACACAAATAAATGGCATGCTGCAGAAGTGAAACAAAGATCATAGCTCAGAGAAAACATTTTCCACTTGAGGGCAAGAAATCAGAGAAAGCTACCTGGAAGAGCTGGCATTTGGGATGATGACGGATAGGAGTTTTAAAAGAGATGGTTTGAAGGGCATTCCAAAGACAGGGAAGAGTGTGAGTCAAGCCGGGGAAGAGAGAAAGCTGAAGTGAAGTTTTCGAAAAATTAGAGCTGGAAGGGATCTACGGTATCTTTTATTTGATGTTCGCTCTCCCTTCACCTCCTTTAACTGAGATTTGGCCAAGGTCAAACAGCAAGTCAGTAGCACGTCAAGACTCCAACCAGGTCTGCTGGCTACCAGGCCAGTTCTTAATAATCCACCTCTACCTCCACCCCGCCCCCTCACCTCAGGCAGTCTGCTTACTTCTCAGTCTCTCCCACTAGACTGTAACCTCCTCAATAGCGGGGCTTCTTCACCCTTGAATCCCAGTACCTAGCACAATATCTAACACAAAATCGTCATCGTCATCATCATCATCATCAGCAGCAGCAGCAGCTACCAAACTTTAAGAGGGATCCACACACTGCCCGGCACTATGCAGTTATTTTGTACATCTTCTGGAATCTTCACTTTTCATTGAGGACGCTGCGGCTCAGAGAGGTTGTCTAATTTGTCTGAGGTCACACAGCAGTTAAAGTGCCGGACTCTATTTTATAATATCTTTCATCAACCGGACTCCGAAGCCCTGCCTCAATGGGCGTTCATTCAACATTTGTTGAATGAACGAATGAACAAGAAACACCCACTCAATGCAAGCTATCGGCTGTAACAGGCCACCCTAGAGGCCCCGGAACCTTGGCAGGGTCAGGACTCCGCACGTTGTCTTCCAATCTAAGCACACCGGCCCCTCTCAGCGCCCCGCACAGACTCGGAGGCTCCGCCTGCGTCTCCGCCTAACTCGCCGGCCACGCCCCCACTTCGGGGAGTTCGGTCACTCTCGGATTCGCGTTTTCCTCGGCTCCAGCAGCCGCGCAGAGGGCCTCTCCCGGCCCTGCGACCTGAAGCCCATTCCACTCCCCTGCCCCTCCTCTGCGCCCTCCCTCACTCTCCAAACTTCTTCTTTCCACCCTCTCTAAACTTCAGTCATTCTAGTGCCCGCCTCCTCCACTCGCACCGACCAACCAGTGGTCCTCATTCTCGTTGGCGGTCCGCCCCCTGCCCGCCGGGGGCCAATCCCTGGCGCGAGAGTCCGGGGCCGGGGCTCGTTCCCAAGCGCCGGGCCTGTGACGGCAGCGCGCCGGGCGCCGCGCGGCAGGAGGGGGCGGGGCTCTGGATGAGGGATGGGCGAGGGCGGGGGGAAGGGAAAAGGGAGGAGGAGGAGGTTGCGGCGGGTTTGAAAGCGGCAGTTTCCTGGCAGCTTGGGCAGGCGTTGGTCTCCGCGCTACAGCTCCGCAGCGGGCACGATCGATCCCGCGACGGGTCTACGCGCGCTTCTGCGCGCCCCCGACGGATTTTTCCCGTTCCCGGCTCTTCCCCCTTCACCTCACCGCCCCCCCGCCTCAGCCTTTCCCGCCGCTCGGGCGCTGCGCCCGGGGACCAGCCGGCGGCAGTGACCCCGCCCGAAGCCCCTTTTGGAACCGCCTGGGGACAATTCCCTTTTCCTTTCTTCAGCCTAACCTGCGCTGGCCCTCGCGGAGTCTGGTCAGCCCCGGGGAGCGCAGCTGGGAGGGGCGTCCAAGAGGCGTCTCGGAGCCTTTACTAGTCTGGGAGCGGCCGGGCCCCCAGCGGGCTGTGGTCACCGGGTGGGGGCCGGAGCGGCGAGGCCCCCCTGACCCGGCTGCGCGGGCCGCCCAGGGCCCCCGGGCTGAGACGGGGCCGGAGCGGCGCCCCGGCCGCCCGCGCGGGGTCTCCCCCATGGTGCAGCGGGGTTCGGGATGTCGAAGACGCTGAAGAAGAAGAAGCACTGGCTCAGCAAGGTGCAGGAGTGCGCCGTGTCCTGGGCCGGGCCCCCGGGCGACTTCGGCGCGGAGATCCGCGGTGGCGCGGAGCGTGGCGAGTTCCCCTACCTGGGGCGGCTCCGCGAGGAGCCCGGCGGGGGCACCTGCTGCGTCGTCTCCGGCAAGGCGCCCAGCCCAGGCGATGTGCTGCTGGAGGTAAACGGGACGCCTGTCAGCGGGCTCACCAACCGGGACACCCTGGCTGTCATCCGCCACTTCCGCGAGCCCATCCGTCTCAAGACTGTGAAACCAGGTACGCCGGCCCTGCGTATCTGCCGCGGGGTGTTGGGTACAGGGGCGCCAGGGTGGGCGTCCTGGGAGCGACGGCACCTCCCCACCGCGTATGGTCCGGGTTAATCTTAGACCTCTAGGGTGTGCCTGACTCCTTGACGAGGGGGAGGGGTGGCGTTGGTGAGTCCCATTTTGCCGATGGGAAAACTGAGCTCTGGCTTGGCGAGGTTGCCCTGCTAGCTGTGTTAGCTGTCACAGAATTGCGACTAGAAGCTGAGTTTCCTATATTTGTAGCTCCATCTCCCCCCGCAGACAAGAGTTTTTGACTAGAGAAGGCCAGCCTTTTCCGCTCTCTGTTGTGCAAAAAGGTCCTTAGGATTGTAGCATTTTCTTTGGAACGATCTTACGCATCTTCTAACAGGGAAAAAGGGTCTTTACTATAGAAGTACTTGGTGCCAAGGTTACCACCTAGTGTACCTGGAAGGGCTTAGCTGCTTCAGTGTTTCTTGCACACTAGCAGACATCTCGGAGCTGTCAGCCTAACTCTGTCAGTCCAGGTGGTTCAGGTGTCTGAGTACCGATAAGGGTACAATATGTGATATGTGGCCGACTGGTGTGTTCTTGCAGGGAGCTGTTGAAGAGAGTCTGGGTTTTGAAGGAAGACTTAGGTGCCTAGCGGAGTGAAAGCTTCTGTAACGCTTTTGATTTTACAGAATTTTGTTCAAGTGGTGGGTTAAAGGAGGCTCTTTGCCCTGGTATCTTTTATGCTAGTAAAATTTGCTGCAAAGCACATTACGTTTATGGCATACTCGTCAGTTTCAAAGCATTGATCAGAGACAGCATACAGTGAGATCTGATAGTATGTAGTAGTTCTTATGAATTTGTTATAGACAGCATTGTTGGTTTTGTTTCAGCATAGATAGAATGTGATTCTGTCGTCTTAGATGTTTGTGGGAGAGAGAATGGTGATTGTAACGTTATTAGAAACCAAACTGTTTTTCCTGAATGTGCTCTACTGAGTATACGGTGCATCAAAATATAATGGGCTGCTTAATTGTTACCTGGGCTAGGTAGCAGTCCACCCTTGATGGCAAAATGCTAGAAAATTCTGGAGAAAAATTTAATATGTTATCTCCTTCTCATTTCTTTATCAGCAGCTCGCTTTGGAAATATTATATATCTTTAATAGTCCTTGAGCTTAATGGGGCTTGATGGTTTGTGGTGCGGTTTACATATGTCTGTGTATTGTGGATATATATACACACAGACTCACATGCTCCTAAGATCATAATTAAGATTTTCTTTCTATAGCCTATTCCATCGTATTCATTTTAAATGTATGGGTTTATGTAGTGAGGTTTTCTTTTTATTGTTGTTAATTTTTTAAAACTTTGGCAGACTTTAAACAGCTTTTTCTGTATAGTTTTGAGAATTTGTAAAATTTTTTCTTAACGCTAACTTTTACAGTGTGTGAAAGGCAGAGGAAAGACTTTTGGGACTGTAATTCAGCCAGTCACGCACTGTGTGTAATGTGCAAAAGACTATATAGACAGCATTTACTAGTCTAGGTGCCAAATCTTAGTTCAAATCCCATGAGTCAATGAATAATGAGAACATCTGCATCATTGCTTTGTGTTTTGTTTTGAGTAGTTGGGGCAAAGATGAAAATATAACGTATTTTTAGAAATTTTAAAGTTGATATATTGACATGGAAGCTGGTGTATTCTAAATTATTGTGATTTTTTTTTTTTAGAAGACCGAAGAGATGGCTATTTCACATTAGTCTAATCTACCTGTTATACATTTTCTCAACCTTTGTATTTTATTTAACAATAATTCAAGATTTAGAGTATTAGTCATATTAACTGTGTTAGATAAGCATCCTATGCCCCATATGTAGTTGACATTATTAGAGTAATACAGTTTTACCCTCTTGACAGCCATAGACACTGTTCTATTTTAAAGATTTAGCCAAAATAAAGGGAATAACATATTAATGGTCGCAGAACATTTTGTAGTCATTAGTAGTAAAGTTCTGAATACTACACTTATTTTTTGAAGAGACACTTTGAGTCAGTAATTTCTCAAGATATCATTATGTCTGTGTTATCTGAGATTAATATTGTTTCTAAGCAGGTTGTAATTTAAAAATTTTAATCTCTTTTAAAAATAGTATTCTTAGCTTCTTAATAGCCTCATGTTAGGTATTATATTAAATGGCTTTCTTAAATGGCTTTGCTTAAAAGCAACATTTGTTATAAAATAGCAAGATTTTTACAGGTTAAACACAAGACTTTAAATACTAGAAGTCAAGAACTTGAAGAGGTTATCTGTAGAACTTTGAGTTTGATTAAAAACAAACATTATTTTCAGAAGAGACGAAGATTCTTTATTGTTGTGATTCATTTTGGAAAGGGTGAAAATAGAGTAAGGAAATTTAAAAAGAAACTTGCCATAAACATTGTTTTATTTTTTCCCTTTTCTCTAAACTTTGTGACAGAAATTGATTTTTCAAGTTAATAAGGTATTGTAAAGTGTACTTAGCACTCTGTTGTCTTGACTAGTTGCTTTTTATTAAACCATATTCATAACATGACATTTAGAGACTAGCACAGTGAAAGAGTAAAATTTAACTATTTCTGTAAGATGTAATACTAATTGGAAATGATCTCGTATTGTCTTCTGAGAAAGTCCATGGCAGAAGGATAAGCTGGGTTGTAGGACATGGCTTTTGTAGTGCTGATTCTTCCTAGCCTTCTTTTCACTTAGGTGCTAAGGGTCGCCCTCCCAAAGCCTGTACCAAAAGCCAGGTGACTTAACATCTTTCTGGCACCTACTGTCTTTAGCTGTGATTTTTTCCCCCTTTTTGGGTTATAATCTTTAATAGAGAATTGAAGGTTACTCTTTAAAATGCGGTTTCTAATCTAAAACTTTTCCTGAATCAATTAGGTAATTTCTTACTGTTTTAGTATTAGTGTAGTACTTAGTAGTCAGTACTTTGCCTGCTTCTAGAAGAATCATTGGTTTCACCTGTTGCTTGGCCCACTTAGTTACCTGTTTCTTAATTATGACCCTGTTGTTTATTTTTCTGCAAAGAGAAAAGTTGTCATTTGAGTTTGAACTTTGTCTTTGCCCAGTAGTAAAGTTGAACTTTGGACCCCTGGTGAAATTGTTCTGTGATATAGTACTATGACTAGGTTTAGTTTCTTTGATTTTACTATACAGTATATACTCTTAAACCATTTCTCTCCTGGTTAATATACAAGTAGTTAATTTTGTTCTAAAATTCCCCAGACTCTAATTGTGCAGAGTTTTATGCTTCTTCATACACCTTTAAGCTCGTATTTCAGCAGTTTGCTTTCAGTAAATTTCGGTAAATTATGTGTATTTTATTCCAGGGATTAAGTATTGGTACAATAAATACATGAAATCATTGTCTACTGCCGTATCATGCACACATTACATTCAACTACCCTAAGCAAGTAGTGTATCCAGGGATGAAAATCATAGGAAACAATGTTATAGTTTGTTTAAATAAAAACCAAGGTGAAACAGTTCCTGGGTAATGTTAAATGTAGGTAAAAGTCTTCACTGCTGACTCTTTGGGACATCCAATTTGTAAGGGAGTTTTATTAAAATGGGTTAATTTCCTAGATATACACTTCCTGTTGGTGAAGAAACATTACTGGATGCTTTAAAATAAGAAATATTTGTGTTATTTAAATAAAAATAACGCTGTGCCTTTCTTCTCTATTGAATCTTTTTGTTAGTTTTGTTTTGTTTTGTTTATTTGTTTAGTGGGTAATTTGGGATTTTTGATGAGTTTTGTTGAGGTGGTTGTAATATTTGAAGACGGGAAAGGTAAGAGAATTTAGAGTTAATTGTTAGCCTCCCAGGTTTACAATACATTTCTTCGTACGTTTTTTAAAACAAGAAAATCTAGAGACCTAGAGAGTGTTTTAGAAACAACAGAAAAAGAAGCAAGCCAAGCCCCCTTTGCTAGGGAAAGTAGCATTACATTTTGAGGGCCGGGCGCGGTGGCTCACGCCTGTAATCCCAGCTCTTTGGGAGGCCGAGGCGGGCGGATCACAAGGTCAGGAGATCGAGACCACGGTGAAACTCCGTCTCTACTAAAAATACAAAAAAAAAATTAGCCGGGCGCGGTTGTGGGCGCCTGTAGTCCCAGCTACTCGGGAGGCTGAGGCAGGAGAATGGCGTGAACCCGGGAGGCGGAGCTTGCAGTGAGCCGAGATCGCGCCACTGCACTCCAGCCTGGGCGACAGAGCGAGACTCCGTCTCAAAAAAAAAAAAAAAAAAAAGAAAGTAGCATTACATTTTGATAAACCTTAAAGTCGAAAATGTCCTACTATTTCAGATTTTGATAGATTTTTTTCTTTTTTCTTTTCTTTTCCCCCTGCCCCCCCCCCCCCCCCCACCAAAGCTCTTAATAACTCAAGGGTTCAGGTTTTGGATTCTGTTCATTGACACCTTCAATTCATATGAGTAATGGGCTTACACCTTAGCGATTGCAAACTGATTTGCTTGCGTGATATTTGGTGACTCTTATTATATCATTAACATCTTTGTACTTAAAAACATTTTCTCTCCATCATTTTCTAGGAGTATTACATCCAAATATCTCAGTATGTGTATATGTGTGTGTATATACACGTATGCATATATGCATACGTGTATATACACAAACTTTTGTTAACTCTTCTCATATATCATTTTCTAGTATATCATTTTGGGTACTTTATTGATCCTGCCCTTACCCCCAGACTTTTTAAAAAATTTAGTTTATAAAGCTTTATTTTCCTAGGTTGAGGCATTTTAACAATTCTTTAATTTCTTGCTATCTTACTGGTACAAACAAATACTTAACATCTGGCCATTTGATTTTTAGATGATTTTAAATTTTGTTCAGTTTATTGCTAAAACTGATTTTCATGTAATATAACTCTGTGTTCCTGGGACGTATACATTATTTTTCCTCTGAGATCCTGGGATATACTTTACAAAACCTTTTGTTATGAGAGACAAATTTTCGTGATTTTTTTTTTTCTGCTAATTTATGTAAACTGGCAGCAAAACAAATCTTCTAAATTCATTCAAGTGTCTGACTTATGAAGTCAGTGCCTAATCTTCTCAAGTGATAGTTTCATATGGTCTTTACTGTGTAACCCCTAAGTGCTTTGTAATTTTTGGGGGGACTTAGTGTTTTGGGAGTATGTTGAAAGAGAATCTTGTTTTAATGGGTTACTTTAATATTATTTACCAATTTCAAAATCTGTGAATGTCAGGGTTTTGTGTGTGTGTGTGTGTGTGTGTGTGTGTGTGTGTGTGTGATTTGACAAAAGATAAGTGTTTTGCTATTGAAGACTAGAACTGTTTTGCCTTTAATAAAGTATTTTTTGTCTTCTGAAATTTTGAGAAATAATTTTCTTGAAATAGTACATTTTGGTAGACAGAATGAATGCCCTGAATTTAAAACTATTGCCAAAAGTATGAGTTTCAGAAACTTAGAAGCTGGTGTTACGAGACATGTTTGTAGGGAAAGAGGCAAATCCATTCATTGCTCTTCTAGCTAATTTTGCTAACAAAATATCTTGTTATTATTTTGTTTTTGAAGAACAACTATTATTCAGAATGTTTTCCAAGAAAAGATGCTTATTTTATTTAATACAGAAAAAATAAGAAGTCCTATTACTGGCATACATTCATTCCCTCAGCAAGCACTTAGTGGTACACCCATCAAGTGCCAGCATGGAGCTAGCACTGGCGATATAAACATGAGTCAGAAGTTGTGTGTCTTCAAGAAGCTGGCAATTTAGTAGGAGCTTAGTGACTCATTGGTAAGGAATACCTATAGTAAGGGTTTTGCCTTTTTCACTTTTCTGCCAGTGTTTAAAACTCTTTAGGTAGGTCTTAATATGAATTTTGGTGAAAACGAGACTAATTAACTGGCTGCATAGTGTGCTATTCAAAAAAGTTGTGGAGCTGCATTTTAGAAAGGATTTGGGTTCTCAAGTCATTTCACAAAGAGGGAAATCAAATATAAGCAAAACTGTCTTTTCAAAAAGTCCTTAAATTGTTCATAAAATACTATATTGTACTGTTTGTAGGATGAGTCCTACTTGCCACTTTTCCACCCATGTTGGAACCAGTTGCAGTTTTTTGGTCGAATACCAGATGAAGTAATTTACTTGCATTAAAAATATATGTTTTACAAAAAAATCTTTTAATTCTAAGAAATTATCCTCATCTAGGTATGTATAGTGAATTTATGGATGTTAAATGTGTACATGAAGTGAAAGAACGATTTCTTTTCTTTTTTTCTTTTTTTTTTTTTAATATCTTGGTAGGATCCACACCATCTGCCCTTGTTTTCTGACTTGAGTGGTTGAGGAATGAATTGTGAATAATTTTGAACTTACTTTGGTTTTGAAAGATGACAGGTTTTGGTTGAGTGGAATTAGGATCTTTCCAGTAGTAGGTAAGAAGCAGAGGAGGAGAAAAACACAGGGTAAAAACATTCCATACAGAAAGGTTTACAGTGTGGTCCATCTCAATAATGTTGTGTGTGTTTGTGTATAAAAAACTTTATTTTGTACAAGGGCACAAAATCCACATTGTAGAATAATTGGAAAATAGAGGGACGATCATATTAATTGTTTAAATGGCTAGGTAGTTCCATTATGAATAGTCTTCCATAAGTTTTTTTTTTTTTAATGTGTTATCTCCTCGAGATGATGCTGTAAGATGCTTAATGCTATTTCTGCCTTCAGCCTCATTCCACTCATAATGTAATACTATGAATATTTTTATGTAACCCTTAATGTACCATTAGTTCTGTTCTTTATGGTTAATAGCCCTATTTGGGTTGTTTTGGAAGTCTAGCCAGTTTTATGGGAAAACACAATTTGCTGGCCTAGGAAAAAGGGAACTGAAAAATATATTTTCATCTTAATCCTGCCTTCCCTTTTGTTATAGTCACAGCCAATTGACTTCCAGTGAGAAGGGGGGCATCATTATATCTCCATTCTTCCCTGAACCCAAGCAATTTATCCTGATGCAGCCACTCAGCTGCATTGCAGTGGTTCCCAGGAGCAACCCACTTACTTGCAGCCCCCACCCATTTCGGTCATCCCAACATGGCGAGGGGAACATAGATTACATTTTGAGGACCATAATTTGACTTATGACATCTCTAAATACCTGAGAAAGGACACGCTGTCCTTATAGGTGATTAGGTACTTGTTTTATTAACACATACTGAGAGATATTGTTTTAGAGACTCTGTATGGGTTATAAAGGGTTAAACTTTCTTGCCATAATTTATTTTGAGTTTAGGGTTTGGTTTTAAAAAATATCATGCAGTGATAATTGGAAAAATTTTGTTTCAAATTTGTTAATAATTAAGATCTTTTCTATTTGGAGGCTTCCCTTTTTATTGTCTTGGGTATGCAATGTGAAAGGTAACCTATCTACTTAATTAAAACTTT
The DNA here is from genome assembly GCF_037993035.2 of Macaca fascicularis. NCBI lineage: Eukaryota > Metazoa > Chordata > Mammalia > Primates > Cercopithecidae > Macaca > Macaca fascicularis. The sequence continues at coordinate 120,981,960 of NC_088375.1, read as the reverse complement.
CTGGCATTTTAGCCTCTTTGCTTTTGCTGTTTTTTTGCACAGAATTTGAAACACATAATTATTATTTTCTGGCTTCAGGGAAGTTTGTGAGAGGCAAGCCTGTATCTCATTGTTGTTCTGATTGGGAATTACACATGACTATGAAAAATGGGGTTTTACTATACATAATGGCATTTAGCAGAAGTAGTTTTATGAAAGGAAAATACCCTACAAGGTAGGAAAAAAACAAGTGTTAATGCTTCCTTTTCTGAACTTAAATAGAATTAAGCTAGATTGGCTTTGCTTTTCTTCCAGTAAAATAACTTTTAAAAATTCACTTTAATGGAATAGTTCTAGAGATATGTTACTCTTTGGATATGGTTATCTAGTTTGCAGCAAGTATCTTGTGATATATAGCTTAGATCTCAGTAGGAAAGAAAAAAATCTTAATTTACATATCAGTTTCTGTATTTGTAAGAATTCTGTAGCAAGTGACAGAAATGCTATTGAGATTAATTTAGGCTAAGAAGAAATTTATTGACTTACATACATTAAAATCCAGGCATAGATCAGTGACAGCTAACTTCATGTTCTCAAATGTTGGTCATTAGAATTATTATTTGGTTCTCTTTTCTTCTAGGTTGGATTTTTTCTCAGCTAGACTCTGTCAGTGTAGCAGTGAAGGTAGCTCTGAACCCCCAAGTCATACAGGGTCCTTAAAGCTTCTCATCTTTTTGGAGTCTAATAACAAATCTCATGCAGAGACTTTGGCCCTGTGCTGATCTCTTGGACCAATTACTGCGGAGAGAGGAGAGGACAATGAAGTGCCATGATTGGTCAGGCGTGGGGACATGTCTACCCTTGCAGCTGGATATAAATAGCATAATATGATTAACAACTGTAGCAGAACCCCAAGACATAAGGGAGGGGGAGTTCCTGAAAGGGTGGGATGCCGAGGAATCAATACTCCAGGAAATGATCTCTTTTAAAACATTTAATCTCTCTTACTTTGAAGCCAGCAGTAGTATACAGTTGTCATAAAACTATCATTTTTAGAAAAACAGATATTGGCTGTAAGCCAAAACTGATTTGATTTCTAGGCACTGCTTTTGCTCAAATATTATCATATTTAATTTTTTTAATAAAAAATTGCTTTTATTTAGAAGTTACTTCTTTAAAAAATTGAAATACTGATACCTTAATGTGTATAATTTAAAAGTATTTCTTGTAATTTTTATTTAATTTTCTTTGATTGAAAAAACATCAAGATTCTCTAAGTCAATGCTGTTGATTTTTAGGGAGATGGAATACTTTGGAAGATTAACAGTCTTCGGCACTGAGGAAAAGATTATTAGCCTAGTTAAGCAATTACGTTTTTAAAACAATTTTATTCTACCCTTTTGAAAATGAAATTCTAAACGAATTATTTTCCAAGGTGTTTTGCTTTTAAAACAATGGTCCTTTTAAACACAAATTGAGACAACATCATTATTGTAGTATTTCTGAGGGGTCCCTAATAAAACTTTTTAACCATGATTTCGTGGAAATTATGTGAAATGAACTGCTTCACTGACACATATAAAATGGGTATATAAGTTTTGAAACATTACTTAAGTATGGTGTAATGTCATACCTGTTTAATTACCAAAAATGTTATTTGGCAGATATTGCAGGATAAAATCTGATCCCCTTTTTAAGGTTTTTTACAGCCTCCACTGGGAGAACAGAGGTACCCAGAGCAGGCGTAGACAGTTGAAAGAGAGGGGTGGGTGCTCCAAATAACATTTCATACTATTTTTATATTCTAATTACTGTATCAATGTCTTCAGCTTTGGTGCCATAAAAATAATAATTTTAGTAATAACTTTGAGTTTACATATGCCATACACTGTAGGAGTTTTGCAGTTTTGCCAAGTGTCATCTGGTAGTTGGATCTTTAGTGAATTTTAAATGTTGGTAGATTATTGGTGAATGTACTTATTGTACATAAAAATGAACATTCTTGGAATTGGGTGTGATTTGCCAATAAGAATCATCATAGCAAGTACTTTGTATTGTTAGATTAGCTTGGGCACCCTTTGGATGCCTTCAGACCATATTTGGAAAATTACTGCTTCTACTCCAAAAGCCTGTAATGATTAGAGTTCTCCAATATTAATTCCATATATTGATTAATTAAGCCATGAAATCTAGTAAAATGATATAGTCTTTATTACCTCTGTTCACAGAATTGTATCTTAATCCAACTTGGTAGCTTTCAGCAGAACTCTTTGTCAAAATATTATTAATTTTAGCTAAGAATTCTATTCACTAATTTCAGTGTTTAGGTTAGAATGCACAAGCTAATGGAAATTTTAATTTCCTTTGAATAGAGTTAGATTTGCTAACTAGAGCAATCTCACAATGTAATGCTGATGACTGAAATGATACTTCAGCCTCCCTTTGGTGTCAACTCTAAGTTTAGACAACCTTACTCTAATAGGAATATTGGGGACTTGTCACAATATACTAGCTGTCATTTAGAGTAATAACTCCCATGTCAGGGCATTTTATACCTGTCTCATTTGGTTTATAAGGATGTATGTATTAGCATTCATGTTTTCTTATAAAGAACTTTATATATTTTTATTCTCTATGAGTCAGATGTTACCGTCTTCCTTTACAGATGATAAAATTGAGTTTAAGAGAGAGATTAACACATGAAAGTTCACACAGACTCTCAGGAAGAATTATGAACTGAAACAGTGTTGAGTCTTTACTTTTTGGATAGAATATTAGTTCCTTATATCCAAAAAACCTGTCTTCCTTTCTCTAGTAAAAGGAAAAACCACAATTCTGAATTGTTTGCGTGGGTGTTAAATGCAGTAAAATACTGGGCAAGTACTTACAATAAAGGCTTCATTGCTTGGTTCTGTTTCAAAACAGAGTTTGTGGCAGCGCAGTTTAATCTGTACAACTAAGCTGCGTGATAAGTAGTTATTTCGAAGAATTGCTAATCAAGCAGAAAGTTAGTATTCTTGCTACATTTGTAAGACAATATTTTCAGCAGATTATTTTTATTGCTGAAAATATTCTCTGTAATATGTAAAAGCCCAGATAAATATATTAGATACATATTTTGGGATAAATATATTTGGGAAAATTGTATATTTGATACTGGAAATAATATTTTGTCGTTGTGTTTCCTTTCTACTTCTTCTGTAATTCACTCACCAGGAAGGTGTTAGCATACTTCCCTGAGACAGAGCCTAGAAAATGTTCTGGTGAATGTAGAAAGGAATGTATTTTAGAATTAGGGATCTTTTATAAGTATGCAGACCCTTCTCAGAAAAGTACACTTTGCTTAAAGAAAATTTAGCTAAGCTAGATAAAAGAATAACTCATTGCATTTAAGTAGACCTTTCTCCTTCTAGGCTTCAAGTATTGCACACCTAAGATGGATCCTTTGAAGAGTCAGGAAAAGCAGGTTGTGGATTGTTGGCACCTCTTATTCTTTAAGTATTTGTGCTGTTATGTTTTCTCTCTGGGCTAAAGTCAGTCCCTTGAGTGGAAGGAAGCACAGTAATCCAACCGTAGTGTATAGATAAACAAGTCGAGGCTTAGCAGTGGCAGAAGTCATAGCATAAACATGGTAGAGCAGAGACTGGAACTCAGATTGTTTGGTTCCTTTCATTGTTCTAGTTTCTGGCATAAGAATTTGTGTAGAAAATTGGTGAAAAAAGGACTTGTTAAACATACTCTGTTTCTTTATGAAATCTGCATTCTCTTGGAATTAAGTGTAATGTGCTAGACTCAGTTTGTTAGGCCATCAGCATGCATGAATGAGGTTAGAGGCAGTGGTATCCCGAAACTTGCAGCACAGGAAAGAATTTTAATCGTTATATGCCATGGATTTTCAGGGCATTTTAAGCCTTTATAATGGTGTAACTTATGATTAAGATTTACACAGTCAAAATTGTTAGCTGGTATAATAGCTGAATAGTTAAATATTTATTCTGGTTAGTTGCTTTAGTTTTGGAAAATCATTTTTCCTATCGGAGATTCTTCACAATGCTTTCAGTAAAATGTTTCTGAATAGTTCCTGCTATGTGGTAGACTGCTAACACTGTTTCTTGCTCTCTCTGTGGGGCTGATGCTGCAAGTCTCATTTAGAGTCAGCTATACTTCTATTTTTTTCCTTGACTGACTAGGGGATGCATTGGGGGAAGATAAATTTTAGGGCAAGGGGACACTCAGGGTTGTGGGAGATGAACTGTCAAGGATACCTTTGGCTCACTGTCCTCAAGCTTGTTCGGCTGTAGTGATGGCATAACTGAGAAGAGGGATTGTGCTCTTGCTGGGGGTGGGACAGGAAGATATCTCAGGCCATGTCAAGCTGGCCACAGCAGAGGACAAGCTACTCCCTGTGAGGCAAAACTGAAGAAAGGGGATTGAGGTGGCCGTTCTGGGGAAACTATATTTATTGGGTAAGACTAATGGGAATGGTAGAGTCTTGCTTGGGTTCTTTGTAGGTCTGTGGAAGAACAGCATGAGTGTAGACATGAAAAAATATTTCTGCAATCCTTACTCCTTTGCAGTATCAGTCAGGGTTCAGTGCAGGAAACAGAAAGGGATGTAATGCAGGGAATTAGTTGCTTAGGGAATCTTTTGAAAGGGCTGGAGGGCTAGGCTCTAGGCTGAGCCTCTGAGAATGATTTTTTCCAGGACACCTTGAAACAGTCCACAGTGGGAGCTGCCACCTCTGCTACAGTCAGGAAAGTGGCCATCAGGAGGTTGCTACTGAAACAGTGGCAAGAAAATGCTACTGTAGCTGCGATCAAGGTGATCACAACAGCCACTGCTGTTAACATTGTAACTGCTGGAAGTCTGGAATGTAGCATCTGGCCATTGCTGTGACAGCGTCTCCTTGATGCCCGTGAACTGGTGACTAGATACTGTTGTGATGAATCTGGTCCCTGCTGCCTCTGCCACTGTCTATAAAATAATTAAAAATGATTAATTCTGTTTTTAATATAATTTAATTGTAATTTTATACAACTAAATTCTTAATAGTGGCTGTGTTTGACAACTGATTTGTAAAATTCATAAAAATTTAATAATTGGCCTTGCAAGAGAATACAGCCAACTCCATTGCATCACTGTAAAACCTCCTAACTGATGCTTCTACTCCTTAATTGAAAATTCTCTCTTTTTTGTTTTAGTTCAGAGCTAGAGACTGGACACTGACATGTTCATGACCTTGTGTACAAGCTGAAAGCTGCTAAAAGCTACAGGCCAATGGGGCTTTGCTTTACTTCTGCCTTCCATATCTTGTGTCCTGCATCTTAATGGTGGAATCAGATTTGCATTCAGAATACTGGCTATAAAGGAGTCTGGAAGATACAGTTTTTAGTTTTGCAACTTCTGCATTTCAGGAAGGCATACTTCAAGGAGGAAGTCCCTGAGTGATAGCTGATCCTTTCCCAGGCACTCATCTTCTTAAACATAGTATTTTAATTACAATTTAGCCCATTCTTGATGACTCATTGTCATTTCTGTAAGCTTCTCTTTTCATTATGGCCTGTAGTTGGAATGATCATAGGGCCAAGGGATTTTAACATCTGTAGTAACTTTTTGTCCTAGGTTAGCTTGTATCTCTCCCACCTCCCATATCTGCTGCTGACATCTATGTTTGACATCATTTGGTGTCAACCTCCCCTGCAAGCCACAGGCAGGGAGAGCACCTCACCCAAAGCAAGCAATTTATCGGCTGGTCAGCAACCTGTGATTTCTGTAGCTTAAAAAGATAAGTGGGGCTTATCTTTTGAACTAAGACAAAAAGGAAATAATTTCCAATTAAGTGTGGGAGCTTCAACTGAGAGGTTTTGAAGTGAGTTGGCTGTATTCTTTTGCAAGACCAATTGTTAAATTTTCAAGAATTCTGCGAGTTGTCAAACAGCCATTTTTAAGAATTAAGTTGAATAACATTTTAATGAAAACAAAGATAATACTCAAAAGAAATTATTTCCTAATTATTTTCCCACATTTTAGAATTATCTGTGCTCTTGAATTTCTTTATATCTTCTATATCTGTATGGTAGAAACACTATATAGTGGTTTGCTACTGTACATATCTTCCCAGCACCCTTTTCACTGTTGTCACAGTTGACTGTGGTGGTAGTTGTTGGCGTTTCCTGAACACATCACACTGATTGTGGGGGCGGGTAGGGAGAGTCACAGTTGGAGAGGCCATGAGAAACCATATACAAACTAAAATTATGGGAGAAGAAACTATGAGTGAAACGATGAGAAAAAACTAATGCATGATGTAGATCTGGGTGGTGTTAATAGCAGAACACTGGAGGGAAGGGCCACAAACTCTTCATTCCAAGGTCTAGAATCATTCTAGAATCATCCTACAAGCCTAGTTTTAGAATTCAGCCCTATTTTATTTCTTGCTCTTGGAATTATATGAAATTATGAATTTGTGTGTGTTGCTAGCTCTAATAGAATACCCTGGAATTTTATTTACTTTTAATTTTATTTATTTATGCTTTTGTGCCACCTTCTCATGAAAAAGAGGCAGTATGTTGAAAGTTTGAGTTCAGATTTTCTGATGTAGATAAACAAGCTAAAGAAGGTAGGCAGAAGTATGATATATGAGAATTTCCAGAGCAGGGTATTTGTAACTTGTAAATATGTAGTCCACGTTCCCTCCCCTAACACATTTTACACTAGAATAAGATTGAAAGGCTGGACGTCGTGGCTCACGCCTGAAATCACTTTGGGGGGACAAGGCAGGTGGATTGCTTGAGCCCAGGAGTTCAAGACCAACCTGGGCTACATGGCAAAACCCTATCTCTACAAAAAAAAGGTAACTGGGCATGGTGGTGTGGGTCTGGTATTCCCAGATACTTGGGAGGCTGAGATGGGAGGATCAGTTGAGCCCAGGGAGGTTCAGGCTGCAGTGAGACGTGCTTGCACCTGAATACTGGCTGGGAGATAGAGTGAAACTCTGTCTCAAAAAAAAAAAAAAAAAAAAAAAGACTAAAAGCTCTGTTGAGGAATGCCGCTTATAAATACATTTTAAAAAATTCAGTAATATTTTTCATGTATAAACATTGTGGAGTCTATTGTAGTTGCTTGTACAATACTGGGGCATAGGTGATATTTGTCTCTTTACTATTGTAGCTTCGGCCTACGCCTTTAGTAACTGCTAAGGTGCAGACTGTAGATCTGGACTGTCTGTGTCTGTAGTTCACAACCTCAACTTCTCTGCTGCCTTTGATTTGCTCCCTCTGCAGTTTTGTTTTCTCTGTACTGATTGCTTCTCCCATGCTTCTCTGCTTTCCATAGAAAAAACTGACCGTGTATAGATCCTGTCAGCTGATTGCAGTGCTCTTAACTTCTCCATTGTGGGTTGTTTAGTCGGAGGGGTTAGGTATAAACCCAGAGTGGTATTCCTTTTTCTGATGTGTTTGTTTTTGCTTAGATATTCAGGAGCTGCTCTTTACCCCCAGAACATCAGTATATATGTTTTTTTCTGTTTCCAGATTTAAAAATATTCCAGAAGCCTGGCCTCAAGACAGATAATATTTTACTTTTAATTTGGTGCCCATGTTTTAGAGATTTGAACTGGATTGCATTTAGTAAACCAAACCCCATCTTTTAAAAAATCGTCTTAAAAAAAACATAGTGGGCCGGACATGATGGCTCACATCTGTAAATCTCAGTACTTTGGGAGACTGAGGTGGGAGGATTGCTTGAGCCCAGGAGTTTGAGGCCAGCCTGGGCAACATAGTAAGACCTTGCCTCTACAGAAAAAAAAAAAAAAATTAGCCAGGTGTGGTGGCACGTGCCTATAGTTCCAGCTACTCAGGAGGCTGAGATAAGAGGATCATATGAGCCCAGGAGTTGGAGGCTGCAGTAAATTCTGATCATGCTACTGCACTCCAGCCTGGGTGACAGAGCAAGACCCTATCTCTAAGAAAAAAAAAAGGAAAAAAATAGTGGTTGAAACTGGATTTTTCTCTTCTTTCATAAGATGATAAATGAAAAAAAAAAAGAAAATAGATTTTTGAAAAGCAAATAATCTCTTAGGATTTCTTATTAAAGAATAAAAAATTATCTAATTGAGGCATGTTAATCGAATGTATAAGTATTAAAGGCTGGGTGTGGTAGAACAGGCCTATAGTCCCAGCTACTCATGAGATTTGAGACCAGGTGAACTGCTTGAGTTCAAGACCAGCCTGAGCAACATAGTGAGACCCTGTCTGGAAAAATAAGTACATAAAAGAAAATTTCCTCCGATTACAGGAGATAGGTAGAAAAAATGTATTACAGTGCAGATGAGAATTTCCTTAGCACTTTAATGTGAAGATTATTTAGACTGGGTGGCCAGGGAAAGTGTCCCTGAGGAGGGGACATGTCCACTGTGAGTTGAATGACTGGGAGGAAGGCATCTGCCCTCAAAATTTTTCAGTCAGAGAGAATTGTAAAACACAAAGGCCTCAATATGAGAACCTGGTTCGATATAGGAATAGAAAGGCTGATGTAGCTGGCACCAACTAAATGAGGGGTGAAAGTGAGAGGGAACAGATTGAAGAAGTAGATAGGGACCAGTGGGGGTCTGTTAGCCACAGTAAGGGGTTTGGGTTTTATTTATTGTTAATGCCACTGGAAAACATAAAGTTGGGGAATGACTGGTATGTATTTCAAAAAGTCATTGTTTGTGATGTGGAAGGAGGGCCAGAGTGGAAGAAGGAAGAAACCCTTTAGTTTGGATGAAAATAAATGATGGCTTGGACACTATAAGAATAGTGGCAGTGAAATGAAGTGGATAGAGATATGTTTTGAAAGAGGAACTAAGTAAGACTTACTGATTGATTGCAGGTAAGAAAAGGAGCAGACTTCAGGAGAACCTCTAGGTTTTTGCTTTGAGTAACTGGTGGTGGTACTATTTCCAGGAATAGGAAGGACAGGATATTGGGTGGAGTGATCAGATTTTTTGTGTGAAGGAGATATATCTACCACCAAGATTATTTTCTTTTTACTCTAGTTGCTTTATTATACATTAACCCATTCCTCCATCCGTCAATCTATCTTGTTTTTTATGCCTTTCAATGTAAATTGCAATGCATTTCCACAAGAAAGACTTTTAAATGCCCAGTTTTTCTCATTTTACAGATGAGAAAACTAAAGCTTGGAGAAAAATATGTTCAAGGTCGTATAGCTAGTTACTGGTGAATCAGCATGCAGGTTACCATTAGTCCAGGACTCTAATTTGATTATATTTTAACTTGTAGGAATAAAAGTGAATTTTGGAAATTGGACAAGTTTTCCCACCAACTTGTTGATGTGCTATAATCTCTTAGAACCAAATTTCTAAGACAAAAATGCAAAAGATGTAGTACTGCAGTTGCATTTGACTGAACTACAATGTTAGCACGGCACTTAGGACTTGTTGGAAAGTACCTTCTAATGTTGTAGAATTGGAACATTTTCAGATGTTTAGTTCAGAAAAGTAGGTTGGGATTCTTCCAAGCATTAATCCTCTTGTTGGCAAGGCATTTGCATTTTAATTAGCAAATGTGCCTTGCATACCTACTATGCACTAAGCCCCATGCAAGGCCCAGATACCATAAAAGGGAATGATTCAAGTTCCATACTTTCTTTTTCTTTTTTTTTTTAAATTATACTTCAAGTTCTAGGGTACATGTGCACAACGTGCAGGTTTGTTACATATGTATACATGTGCCATGTTGGTGTGCTGCACCCGTTAACTCGTCATTTACATTAGTATATCTCCTAATACTATCCCGCCCCGCTGCCACCCTGACAATAGGACCTGGTGTGTGATGTTCCCCGTCCTGTGTCCAAGTGATCTCATTGTTCAATTCCCACCTATGAGTGAGAACATGCGGTGTTTGGTTTTCTGTTCTTGCAATAGTTTGCTGAGAATGATGGTTTCCAGCTGCATCCATGTCCCTACAAAGGACACGAACTCATCCTTTTTTATGGCTGCATAGTATTCCATGGTGTGTATGTGCCACATTTTCTTAATCCAGTCTGTCACTGATGGACATTTGGGTTGATTCCAAGTCATTGCTGTTGTGAATAGTGCCACAATAAACATATGTGTGCATGTGTCTTTATAGCAGCATGACTTATAATCCTTTGGGTATATCCCCAGTAATGTGATGGCTCGGTCAAGTGGTATTTCTAGTTCTAGATCCTTGAGGAATCGCCACACTGTTTTCCACAATGGTTGAACTAGTTTACAGTCCCACCAACAGTGTAAAAGTGTTCCTGTTTCTCCACATCCTCTCCAGCACCTGTTGTTTCCTGATTTTTTTAATGATTGCCATTCTAACTGGTGTGAGATGGTATCTCATTGTGGTTTTGATTTACATTTCTCTGATGGCAAGTGATGATGAGCATTTTTTCATGTGTCTGTTGGCTGTATGAATGTCTTCTTTTGAGAAGTGTCTGTTCAAATCCTTTGCCCACTTTTTGATGGGGTTGTTTGCTTTTTTCTTGTCAATTTGATTGAGTTCTTTATAGGTTCTGGATATTAGCCCTTTGTCAGATGAGTAGATTGCAAAAATTTTCTCCCATTTTGTAGGTTGCCTGTTCACCCTGATGGTAGTTTCTTTTGCTGTGCAGAAGCTCTTTAGTTTAATTAGATCTCATTTGTCAATTTTGACTTTTGTTGCTGTTGCTTTTGGTGTTTTAGACACGAAGTCCTTGCCCATGCCTGTGTCCTGAATGATATTACCTAGGTTTTCTTCTAGGGTTTTTATGGTTTTACGTCTATCATTTAAATCTCTAATCCATCTTGAATTAATTTTCGTATAAAGAGTAAGGAAAGGATCCAGTTTCAGCTTTCTACTTATGGCTAGCCAATTTTCCCAGCACCATTTATTAAATAGGGAATACTTTCCCCATTTCTTGTTTTTGTCAGATTTGTCAAAGATCAGATGGCTGTAGATGTGTGGTATTATTTCTGAGGCCTCTGTTCTGTTCCATTGGTCTATATCTCTGTTTTGGTACCAGTACCATGCTGTTTTGGTTACTGTAGCCTTGTAGTATAGTTTGAAGTCAGGCAGTGTGATGCCTCCAGCTTTGTTCTTTTTGCTTAGGATTGTCTTGGCAATGCGGGGTCTTTTTTGGTTCCATATGAACTTTAAAGCAGTTTTTTCTAATTCTGTGAACAAAGTCATTGGTAGCTTGATGGGGATGGCATTGAATCTGTAAATTACCTTGGGCAGTTGGCCATTTTCACAATACTGATTCTTCCTGTCCATGAGCATGGTATGTTCTTCCATTTGTTTGTGTCCTCTTTTATTTCACTGAGCAGTGGTTTGTAGTTCTCCTTGAAGAGGTCCTTTACATCCCTTGTAAGTTGGATTCCTAGGTATTTTATTCACTTTGAAGCTATTGTGAATGGGAGTTCATTCATGATTTGGCTCTCTGTTTGTCTGTTACTGGTGTATAAGAATGATTGTGATTTTTGCACATTGATTTTGTATCCTGAGACTTTGCTGAAGTTGCTTATCAGCTTAAGGAGATTTTGGGCTGAGACGATGGGGTTTTCTAAATATACAATCATGTCATCTGCAAACAGGGACAATTTAACTTCTTCTTTTCCTAACTGAATACCCTTTATTTCTTTCTCTTGCCTGATTGCCCTAGCCAGAACTTCCAACACTATATTGAATAGGAGTGGTGAGAGAGGGCATCCCTGTCTTGTACCAGTTTTCAAAGGGAATGCTTCCAGTTTTTGCCCATTCAGTATGATATTGGCTGTGGGTTTGTCATAAATAGCTCTTATTATTTTGAGATACGTTCCATCAATACCGAATTTATTGAGCGTTTTTAGCATGAAGGCTGTTGCATTTTGTCAAAGGCCTTTTCTGCATCTATTGAGATAATCATGTGGTTTTTGTCTTTGGTTCTGTTTATATGCTGGATTTCGTTTATTGATTTGCGTGTGTTGAACCAGCCTTACATCGCAGGGATGAAGCCCACTTGATCATGGTGGATAAGCTTTTTGATGTGTTGCTGAATCCGGTTTGCCAGTATTTTATTTAGGATTTTTGCATCGATGTTCATCAGGGATATTGGTCTAAAATTCTCTTTTTTTGTTGTATCTCTGTCAGCCTTTAGTATCAGGATGATGTTGGCCTTGTAAAATGAGTTAGGGAGGATTCCCTCTTTTTCTATTGATTGGAATAGCTTCAGAAGGAATGGTACCAACTCCTCCTTGTACCTCTGATAGAATTCGGCTGTGAATTCATCTGGTCCTGAACTTTTTTTGGTTGGTAGGCTATTAATTATTGCCTCAATTTCAGAGCCTGCTATTGGTCTATTCAGGGATTCAGCTTCTTCCTGGTTTAGTCTTGGGATAGTGTAAGTATCCAGGAAATTATCCATTTCTTCTAGGTTTTCTAGTTTATTTGCGTAGAGGTGTTTATAGTATTCTCTGATGGTAGCTTGTATTTCTGTGGGGCCGGTGGTAATATCCCCTTTATCATTTTTTATTGCATCTATTTGATTCTTCTTTCTTTTCTTCTTTATTAGTCTTGCTAGCGGTCTCTCAATTTTGTTGATCTTTTCAAAAAACCAGCTCCTGGATTCATTGATTTTTTTGGAGGGTTTTTAAGTTCTATACTTTCAAGGAAATCAGCCTTTGACTTCTGTGTCAGTTTTCTGAAATTTCTCTTTCTTTGCCATATGTTTGTTTAAAAATATAATAAAAACTGAAGTTCAAAAAGGTAGAGAAGCTTATTCAATCTAGGCAAAACTTCAGCCTCTTTGGTAAAATTATATGCATATGACTGACATAGGCTACAGAATTGAATCAATTGCTAGTAGTGTGAAGGGCAGATTTTTCATTTGCTTTGTGTAAGCACCTTATTTTCCAAGGAGTGAAAATATGCTATTTTAGTTTCTATCATATGCAATTAACTAGCTAGGTTATCAGTTAAGTCAGTATCCAACCTGGAAGTTAATAATGACTTAAGTTGGTACAGAAATGTGAGACCTGTTTGTCTTTAAAAGTTAAACTAATTGTCTCATACTGATATTATTTTTATGCTTTCTTGTAAAATAAACGTTTTCACTATTGAGTTCTGAGAATTTGGATTTTAAGGAAATTAACCCAACAGAGCATTGTGTTCTTTCCTTGGAGTGGTCATTCTCTGTTCCAAAATTTAATATCCTCCAACAACTCTCTCAGCTCATATCTTCCCAAACTCATTTCCCATTAGTACCCAATATGAATACTCAGTTACAGCCAATGTATTTGTTACACATCTTCAAAATCCAGTCCTAAATTTATTTCCTTTGGAGATTTTTCTAGGATTAATTTATTACTTTTTATTTCTGTATTTTTCAACCCCAGGATACCTAAATAGTTCTGTACTTTGCCATATATTATTATTAATTTTGTAGCTATTTAGTGCAGTAATTTAGAACCACCCAGCAGACTATAGTGATAAAATTGGTCTATTTATTACTGATGCTGAAAAAATCTTATCAAATTTAAGTTAATCTGTAAACACTTTCTATACTGGAAGGCATCTTTATACCTTTGACAAGAAGAGTTTCTCTTTGGTGGAAAGTTTCAAGAGGAACACACATGGATTACAAAAGGGATCTGTTCTTTTTTTTTTTTTTTTTCCAGTTCACTCTCCCAAATTTGACAAGGAAAAAGAGAAATGGAATGGAATTTAGTTCCTTGTTAGTAAGAATTAGAAAAGTATAGAGGGAGAGGAGACCAAAATTGACATCGATTTGAACTTATTTGGGATTTATCTTTCAACTGGAAGTTTACTTTTTGGCTGGGTGTGGTGGTTCATACCTGTAATCCCAGCACTTTGGGAGGCAAACAGGAGGATCGCTTGAGTCCAGAAGTTCAATACTAGCCAGGGCAACATGGTGAGACCTTGTCTCTACAGAAAATAAAAAAATTAGCCGGGTGTGGTGGTGCATACCTGTGGTTTCAGCTACATGGGAGGCTGAGGCAAGAGAATCACTTGGGCCCAGGAGGTCAGTGCTCCAGTGAGACATGTTTGACATAGGCAAGATTGTGAAGTGAAATTAACATTTGGTACGTTGTTACTTTTTTTCTCCTATCCCATTCTCATTTTTACTTCTTGGTATTACTTTTCTGTGTCTGCACACTGTCTCCTGACTGTCTAGTCTCAGCACCCTTTCTTATTGGCACTCACTATCATTTGGCATTTTTCCATTGTGTAATAGGTAGGTGTCAGGAAAGTTATTTGATTAATCTGTTCTATACTAGGTTATACTAAACTGATGTGAGGAATTGTCACTGCTAAACCCACTCAGGGATATTTTCCTCTTAACTTCCTGTGTGACCCCAAATAACAGAATTTCAAGTAAGGCTGTAGGAACTTTTCTGCAAGTCGCGCCATTAAATGTATTCTGCCTAATGTAACTGATTCTGGAAAGTATGAGGAAGATGTCTGTGGTTCCTAGCCCCCTCTTTTATCATCACGTTTCTTCAGGCAGCTCCACTTCTCTTGCCTGAGGATGGTCTTTCTCCATGTGTTGTTTTTCTCTGCCTTCTTATCAGAGTCCTCTGTAACAGTATTTTGTTGTTCAAAATAAATTAATTAAGGAGTACTGAAATATAAGTACTGAAATATATTCTTTGTATGTACTGAAATATAAGTCAGCTTCATCTTTTCTGAGTGACAATTCTTTTGGGGCATTGGGAAGCCTCTTATATTACAAGAAGGTCTAGAGCCTGGATTTTGGTTCTTAGTCCTAAATTTGAATCCTAGGTCTGCCACAGTTCTATATTCAAAAGTTCCATAAAGAATCAGGACCAAAAATTGCTACTAACCATTTACCACCCGGAAGCCATAATAATAATTAATTTTCTTTTTCTTTTACTATTTTAAATTATTTTGGCCATGACCATCCTAGATGTGTGATTACATGGTCAAAAAATGTGAACTTTTTGGGAGATCTTGATAATGTTACATTGTATCTTTCTGGCTCTACAGCTCATACATTTTTCATACTAAATTGTCCCAGTCTTTGAGGCTTTATTATTATTATTTTTTATTAGGCAGTGTTAGATCTTGTAGCCAAAAAAGATTTCTTTTTCCTCTTTTGGTTCCAAATAGTCATCTGTTATTTTGGATTATTTGCTGGATTGTTAACTATACAGGAAACTTCCAGGCCTCATCTCACAGCAATGACTGTCATGTTGATAAACAATTATGATATCCCGGGTTATGTTAACTCTGCCTAAGTAGTTACATGGCAGAGTGAGGATGCCTAGTAGCTATTGGTGATTGTTTCCATTTTGTCTCCTACACCTAAAATTTTGCCATAGATAACTGCTTTGATCAACATAGGATAGTGTCCTTTTATTCTGTATGTAAAAAAGTACTGTATGTAAAAAAGGAACTTAACTCCTCACTACCCTGTTTCTGTCCTCTAGATAGCCAGATGGATCTTGTGTAAAAGTAGAAGTACTCTTGGCTATAGAACAAGAACTGTTGATATTTCCATTTTAAAAAGTTGAGTCAGTCTTTAGTTTGAGATGGTAAGTAAAACAAAACCAAAACCAAACCTGGGATAAGCTACCAATAAGTTACCAAAGTATTTAAAAACTTGACAGATGTAAAACATTAATATATAATTTATTCTTAGCAACTTAATCTCTTTATTGAGTAGCAGTGTTTCAGTAATAAAGCTGAGCTATTTGGATACACTGACCTTAATCTAGTGGAAAACAGTAGGCTTTTAAATTGGCACATACACAAATCACCTTAGTATCCATAAAATGCCTTGTTGTTAAATTACTGTTTTTAAGTCTTATGTTTTCTCTGACTATTTCTGATAGTATAAGTAGGCATCTCTTACTGTATCTTTTTTCAGAGGGCAAATTTAGGCCGTTTTTATAAGGTGAATATAGGCAGATTTTCATATGTATTCTCGTATATTGGGAATTACTGCCACTGATTACTTCCCAGATAATCCATTCTAACCATCAAGTATCTAGAAATGATATGTTTTCAGTCATGATGACTCTTAAAAATCTGCTGAATTAAATAAGCTACACATTTTGCTGGAAATTAAACAAAACTTACTTGCTTCTTTGAAGGGAATTGATTTATTCCTTGAATCTTCTCTGAATCTTGAATACAATTTTTTTTTTTTCCCTGTAAAAGTCAACTTGGAGACCAGTATAGCACAATATAAAGCAAGGAAAGTTAAAATCAATTGAGAATACTTTGTTTAAAAAGAGAGAAGACAGAAAATGTACAATTTGTTTGTGAAAGAATTCCATAGAAATAACTTTATTTATTTATTTTATTATACTTTAAGTTCTAGGGTACATGTGCACAGTGTGCAGGTTTGATACATAGGTATAAATGTGCCATGTTGGTGTGCTGCACCCATCAACTCGTCATTTACATTAGGTATTTCTCCTAATGCTATCCCTCCCCCAGCCCCTCACCCCCTGACAGGCCCCTGTATGTGATGTTCCCTGCTCTGTGTCCAAGTGATCTCATTGTTCAGTTCCCACCTATGAGTGAGAACATGCAGTGTTTGGTTTTCTGTCCTTGTAATAGTTTGCTGAGAATGATGGTTTCCAGCTTCATCCATCTCCCTGCAAAGGCAATGCACTCATCCTTTTTTATGGCTGCATAGTATTCTGTGGTGTGTATGTGCCACATTTTCTTAATCCAGTCTATCATTGATGGATATTTGGGTTGGTTCCCAGTCTTTGCTGTTGTGAGTAGTGCCACAATAAACATACATGTGCATGTGTCTTTATAGTAGCATGATTTATAATCCTTTGGGTATATACCCAGTAATGGGATTGCTGGGTCAAATGGTAATTCTAGTCCTAGATCCTTGAGGAATTGCCACACTGTTTTCCACAATGGTTGAACCAATTTACACTCCCACCAATATTGTAAAAGCGTTCCTATTTCTCCACATCCTCTCCCGCATCTGTTTCCTGACTTTTTAATGATTGCCATTCTAACAGGCGTGAGATGGTATCTCATTGTGGTTTTGATTTGCATTTCTCTGATGACCAGTGATGATGAGCACTTTTTTCACGTGTCTGTTGGCTGCATAGATGTCTTCTTTTGAGACTTGTCTGTTCATATCCTTTGCCCACTTTTTGGTGTTTTTTTTTTTTTTTTCTTGTAAATTTGTTTGAGTTCTTTGTAGATTCTGGATATTAGCCGTTTGTCAGATGGGTAGATTGCAAAAATGTTCTCCCATTCTGTAGGTTGCCTGTTCATTCTGATGGTAGTTTCTTTTGCCACGCAGAAGCTCTTTAGTTTAATTAGATCCCATTTGTCTATTTTGTCTTTTGTTGCCATTGCTTTTGGTGTTTTAGTCATGAAGTCCTTACCCATGCCTATGTCCTGAATGGTACTGCCTAGGTTTTCTTCTAGAGTTTTTATGGTTTTAGGTCTAACATTTAAGTCTTTAATCCATCTTGAATTAAGTTTTGTATAAGGTGTAAGGAAGGGATCCAGTTTTAACTTCCTACATATGGCTAGCCAGTTTTCCCAGCACCATTTATTACATAGAGAATCCCTTCCCCATTTCTTGTTTTTGTCACGTTTGTCAAAGATCAGATAGTTGTGGATGTGTGGTGTTATTTCTGAGGCCTCTGTTCTATTCCATTGGTCTATATCTCTGTTTTGGTACCAGTACCATGCTGTTTTGGTTACCATAGCCTTGTTGTATAGTTTGAAGTCAGGTAGCATGATGCCTCCAGTTTTGTTCTTTTTGCTTAGGATTGTCTTGGCAATGCAGGCTTTTTTATGGTTCCATATAAACTTTAAAGTAGTTTTTCCAATTCTGTGAAGAAAGTCATTGGTAGCTTGATGGGGATGGCATTGAATCTATAAATTACTTTGGGCAGTATGGCCATTTTCACAATATTGACTCTTCCTATCCATGAGCATGGGATAGTCTTCCATTTGTTTGTGTCCTCTTTTATTTCCTTGAGCAGTGGTTTGTGTCTCTCCTGGAAGAGGTCCTTCACATCCCTTGTAAGTTGGATTCTTAGGTATTTTATTCCTTTGTAGCAATTGTGAATGGGAGTTCCCTTATGATTTGGCTCTCTGTTTGTCTGTTAATGGTGTACAGGAACGCCTGTGATTTTTGCACATGGATTTTGTATCCTGAGACTTTACCGAAGTTGCTTATCAGCTTAAGGAGATTTTGGGCTGAGACGATGGGGTTTTCTAAATATACAATCATGTCATCTGCAAACAGGGACAATTTGACTTCCTCATTTCCTAACTGAATATGCTTTATTTCTTTCTCTTGCCTGATTGTCCTAGCCAGAACTTCCAACACTATGTTTAATAGGTGTGGTGTGAGAGGGCATCCCTGTCTTATGCCAGTTTTCAAAGGGATACTTCCAATTTTTGCCCACTCAATATAATATTGGCTGTGGGTTTGTCATAAATAGCTCTTATTATTTTGAGATACGTTCCATGAATACCTAGTTTATTGAGAGTTTTTAGCATGAAGGCTGTTGCATTTTGTCGAAGGCCTTTTCTGCATCTATTGAGATAATCATGTGGTTTTTGTTTTTGGTTCTGTTTATGTGATGGATTATGTTTATTGATTCGTGTATGTTGAACCAGCCTTGCATCCTGGGGATGAAGCCGACTTGATCGTGGTGCATAAGCTTTTTAATGTGCTGCTGGATTCGGTTTGTCAGTATTTTATTGAGGATTTTGCATCGATGTTCATCAGGGATATTGGTCTAAAATTCTCTTTTTTTGTTGTATCGCTGCCAAGCTTTGGTGTCAGGATGATGTTGGCTTCATAAAATGAGTTAGGGAGGATTCTCTCTTTTTCTATTGATTGGAATAGTTTCAGAAGGAATGGTATCAGCTCCTCTTTGTACCTCTGGTAGAATTTGGCTGTGAATCCGTCTGGTCCTGGACTTTTTTTTGGTTGGTAGGCTATTAATTATGGCCTCAATTTCAGAGTCTGTTATTGGTCTATTCAGAGATTCAACTTCTTCCTGGTTTAGTCTTGGGAGAGTGTATGTGTCCAGGAATTTATCTGTTTTTTCTAGATTTTCTAGTTTATTTGGATAGAGGTGTTTATAGTATTCTATGATGGTAGTTTGGAATACAAATTAAGTTTTAAAGAATGTTGAATCTTCTATTTTGTTTTATAAAAATTACAAAGCATTATATAAAGATAAAAAATTAATAGTTACATTTACTATTTAGTATTAATAATAAAACTTTGGTGAATTAGTTTATTTCAATCGAAGCTAACATATATTACTAAAGCAGATTTAAATAAATGTTGCTTATGTGTAAGACACTGCTGGATATTATAAAAGACTTTAGAGTTCCTTTTATACCTGTAACACTAATTCCAATTATTATGTGAAATTTGGTATATAATTTTCCTAATGAGATGACATTATTATCATTACAAGTTTCACAGTATTTGTGTAAATGTGTTACTAGACGAAATAGTGTAAATCTGAGGCAAATCTTTGCATTTGTAGAAACTAGAGCAACTTTAAATCCCGGATCCTCTTCCCTATAATGTTTTTAGTAGCTTTCTTCTAAGTGCTTTGTCAGTAGGACCTTTAGTAGCAGAAGTAATACTAATAAAGTAAGCAATTATAGTTCAAGCAGTCTTTCTGCCAAAAGTTCATTCCCATTTAAAGGGAAGTAGGAATGTTGGGTGTTTTTGAATTGTCTATGCCATTGCTTTCCAGACTGATTAAAACTGGCAGAAATTACTCAGATACTGTGAGGATTAATTTTGTAACCATCCCCATTCCCCACACCTGATAGGACATCTAACACTAATTGGCTATTTTCAGAGGTTTGTGTATAACAGCAATAGTTGAGAATGAATAGTTTGTCCTTTTTTTTCCTATCACTTTCTGCCTAGATTACTTTGTAATGGCTATGATCTTCCTTTGCCTCTCTTTTCTGTTTCTCCCCTCCTATTACATCCCATACTCCAGCCCCAATATGATTCTTGAGCATCACTTTTGTTTATTTTTTTCTTCAAATCCATGATGATGTCTCCTATTGCCAACTAAAATCTTCAGTTTAGCATGCAGATCTTACAAGTGTGGACTCAGCCTACTCTTCCAGCCTCACATGCAGTTATTCTCTCCTGTACCAATGACATTGGTCTGTTTCTCACCAGAATATGCTTTGTACTTCTTTTTATGCTTCAAAAGTTTTAGTATGTTATCTCCTTACCCCCTCTCCCAATAGCTGCACCTTTTGTAGTCTTTAAATGAGTGCATTTTATATTTATAAAGTCGTACTGTGTATATAGGATTAGGTGTGATTATGGAGGATTTGAAAGCTAGTCAGATAAGTTGGTATGTTATTCTAAAGCCAATGAAAGTAGCCAAATGTTTTTGAGCAGGGATATATATAATTAATAAAGGAATATATGATTAATCTGGCACTGATGTGTAAGAGATACTGGAAGAGTTAAAGATTAGCATGGAAACTGTTAAAGAAAGAGTCAAATTTCCCAGGATAGGTAGAACTGATGCCTGGGGTGAGGAAGAGATATCAGGTATCAAAGTTAACAAATCTTGAGATACAGATAATGACAGAATAAGGGAGATTATGAAGGAGAGCTGGTTTTAAGGAGGAGTATGATTTAGATTTTAAATAGGTTTGGTTGCAATGATGATATAAATTTGGACTTCAGATTAGAACCTGAGCATTAAGACTTGCTTTTCAAATTCAGGATGGAATGTTTAGAGTTCTATTCAAATGAAAATGACAAAATTACATATTTATTAAGAAAGTATATGCTGCTGGCGGAGTGGTTATAAATAAAGTACTATAAATAGTAAGGGTGATATTAGCATATACTTTGTTTCTAATATAATATTAAGTAACTATTGAATCACCTTTAACTGCCATTGAATTAGCAATTAGTAATTGATTTTTTTTTTTTGAGATGGAGTCTCACTCTGTCGCCCAGGCTGGAGTGCAGTGGCCGGATCTCAGCTCACTGCAAGCTCCGCTTCCTGGGTTCACACCATTCTCCTGCCTCAGCCTCCCGAGTAGCTGGGACTACAGGCGCTCGCCACCTCGCCCAGCTAGTTTTTTGTATTTTTTAGTAGAGACGGGGTTTCACCGTGTTAGCCAGGATGGTCTCGATCTCCTGACCTGGTGATCCGCCCGCCTCGGCCTCCCAAAGTGCTGGGATTACAGGCATGAGCCACCGCGCCCGGCCCAGTAATTGATTTTTTAAAAAACTTTTATTTTTAAAATTTTATGTATTTTCTTTTTTTCACTTCTCCATTGTTCTTATAGACCTGTTTTAAAGTGTAAGATTTATCGTGGTATAATTTACATACAATAAAATTCATCCATTTTAGGCATATGATTCTGTTAGTTTTGATGAATGTATAGAGTCATGTAATCACTATCACAATCAAAATACAGATTTAAAAAATCCCCCATAAAATTCCCTGGTTCTCCCCTGTAGATTGGTGATCTTTTGAGAATGCAATTTCACCTTATAATGTATTTCATCAAAATAAAAGTTTTTATTTTTAAACAATCAAATTATTATAGAAGTGGATTTTGGAGTATAGCCAGGTCTCAAATTGGGGACCACATTTATTGATTTCTGATAGATTAATTTTTATTTTCAGAGACAGGGTCTTGCTTTGTCACCCAGGCTGGAGTGCAGTGGTGACATCACAGCTCACTGCGGTCTTGAACTCCTGGGCTCATGATAGCTTAATTTGAATTTCTTGTATTTAACTGAGCAATTTAAGAACGGGACTTAATGTAAATGTATACGTTTACTTTCCCGTTTACTGCTCCCCTGTCCTTTTTCCCATTTAATTTTCTTCCTAAAAGCAGTTTCTTCTCATGATCTCTGTGTTGGACTATGTATTCCTCCTATATGCATTTCTTCCCTCATTCATAGCATTCATCACACTATTATAACTGATAGTTACTTGTCTGTCCTGTTAGTCTGTAAGTCTCACTGAGGTGCTTCATTGTCTTGATCATTATTTGATCCCTATCATCTAACTAAGTGATTGGCATAGTAGGTAATAAATATTTTCTGAATGTGTTTTTCTTGTCACCTAGACTCAAATACTTTAAAATAATATTAGACTCTTTAAAACCTCCTCCTAAAAGAAAGAAAACCTAATTACCAAGTTGTATCAATTTTTCTTTCTTTATAATTTTTTTCTTATCCTCATCCATTCATTTTTATTTTCATATTCACTTCCTTGTCTGGGCTTTTCCGACCGAAGACCTGTGGTCCTTGGTTTCAATCTTTTGTTTTTGTTTTTTACCTTGTAAACTACTGCTATTTCAGTTTTGTGTAAATTGTGGTTTTATTCAGAAAGCTCAGTGGGTTCTGTGTTGTTTACCACAGCAAATGTAAACTTATGTGTCTAGCATTCAAGACCTTTATCATTTATTTAAAAGGTTTTAGCATCTGATAGTATCAAATGCACTGTGATGGGTGATTTGTTAGGCTGTGTAATTTGTCCCCAACACACTTTTCCTGTTATCTTTTTCTACTTCCCTACTTAAAATTCTCCATAGTGTCTAATTTGGTTGCTTACTTTTCTCTGAACATGCTTTTGACTTTCCAGCCATTACTTGTACTATTTCACTAATCTGGTATGTTCTACTTTTCCATTTCTTTCTGAGTCTTACCCAAATTGAGTCCCACCTTCAACATCTTTGACCATTCTAGTCCATAGCGCACTCCCTTTTGACCTTGTTTAGGGGATTTAACTATCTATGGTATTCATTTGTGATATTGCCTTGTATTATTCTTCTTTCTCTCTTTTTATTTATAAATATGCCATCTTCTTACACAAGATAGAAAGCACATGGAGTTTGAGGACCATTTCTTACATGTATTGAATCTCCTGCTGTCTTTAACATAGGGCTTGTGCCTAGTGGTCCTCAATAAATATATATTTGATTAGAGTATTTAGACACCTGGTTGCACTTATGTATAGAAACGTAATGAGAGAATATGATAGTGAATCACTTTATATCTAATACAATTCCAAAATATAATGACTAGTACACTAAACTTTAGCATCTATGAACAGAAGTGTTATAGAACAACTTTAAAGATTTTAAAGTGAATTTTACAGGAACAATATATATTACAGTGCATTTGTCAAAAACTTATTTTTTTTGCTACATCATTGTTTTGCTGGAAGAAATTAATGTTGGCAGATAAAGCTATTATATAACTAAATATTCTGTAAAAACATTTGGCTTAACTAATATAGTACTTAATTGATTTTTGATTTTTATAATACTTATCATGTAAACTATTTACATGGTAAGTAAAAGTAAATGTAGAGTTCAGGGGGCCCATTTTTAGGAAATTTTAATCATACACATTATATAGGGATTTTCTACTTTTATCTTCAATTTCCACATTAGCTTTATTAATTAAGGAGTCATATGACAGAAAGTCTGAACTGAGAAGTCATTTATCGAATCTACATTCTGTACTCTTAAATCCTTATAGATGGGAAAAACCTGGGGACTCTACAGGTTAACTTATATTTTTATTACTCAGTTTGGGAGGAATAGAGGAATAAGGCCTTTTTATCTTTTAGAAGATCAGAACTGTTCAGAGTTCTGAACAGTTGTTTCATTTCAACTTGATATTTAACAGTGAACTCAGTGATTATGCTTGGTAAGGGTAAGTGAACCAAATGGATAGGGCTTTAGGCATCTTTGTTGGAGAGAAAGTGTAAGAGGCTCTTTTGGGCCTGGGGTGTAGAGTGCAGGGCTAGGAGGCATGGAATGCATGGAGTTTTAGAAAAAAGAAAGATTGGGAATATCCCAAGGGCAAGACCTGTATTTTTGGAGAGTGGTTGAAGACATCTTTTTCTTTTTGGTTTGCAAAGAGAATGATTGGTTTCCATGACTGCTGTAACAGATTCCCACAAATTTAGTGGCATAAAAGAACATAAATTTATTATCTAACAGTTCTGGAGCTCAGAGTTCCAAGTGGGTATGGAGGGCTGCATTCCTTCTGCAGGCACTAGGGAAGAATCCATTTTCTTGCCTTTTTTAGTTTCTAGAGCCTGCCTGCATTCCTTAGCTCACGTCCCCTTCTTCCATCTTCAGAGCGTATCAATTTAGCCTCTGCTTCCGTGGTCACATGTCCTTCTCTCACTTTGACCCTCCTACTACCCTCTTGAAGGATCTTTGTGGGGATACCGGGCGCATAGGACCAATCCAGGCTAATCCCCTACCTCAAGACCCTTAATTTAATCACACCCACAAAGTCCCTTTTGCTGTATAATATGTAGATTCTGGGGATTAGGATGTCGACATCTTTAGGGGGATATTATTCAGCCTACCACAATGATTATGAGAGACTCAGTAAGTATCTTCAAATATTTGAAGGAAGGGCTGACATGTGAAAGATGGAAGAAATTATTAGTCTTTTTTCTGTGTGGTCCAAAGCGATAGAATTAGAATTCGTGGGTGGAAATTACAGAGACAGATTTGTACTCACTTTAAGAGAGAACTTTCTAACCGTCAGCTGTAAGGATGGAGTGGGCAGTCTCAGAAAGGAGCAGCATGTCCTAGACAATGGCAGTGTTGAACAGAGGATGAACGACCTCTTCCCGAAATTGTTGTAGATAGGATCTATAAACATTGGTGGGGCTACATGAGCCTTAGATCCTTGCCAAACCTGAGATCAAGTGATTCTCTATGCATAGCTCAGTGCTATTATAATTTGGATATGAAACATAATCCCTGCCTTAAGGAATTCAACTTTTACTCCATTAGTTGCTGTATTGCTTTATTGTCCCCCTTTCAATACAGCAGTAAACATGAGGCCTAAAAGAAAGACTGAAAACAAGGGCTGTAGATTTAGGAACCTACTGCTTAGGCAGTGACCTACTTTTGTTTGGTGCAGTTCTTTTGGGTTAAGTATATTTTCACTTGTTTTGAAGGACTCATTCTTCCATTCAGGTGAAAAATACTCAGACTTTTTAACAATTTGAATGGATGGCATTCCTAAAAAGTTATGTGGAAAGGAGTTTGAATATTTAATCTTAAATTTTTCCAAATAGGAGAAAAATTTTTTTTGGAAAAATTTAATAGGCCTATGTGAAGTCTTTAGGTGAGGAACATAGCATCTGTTCATCTGTGTTGAATATTTCATGGTTTCGATTATAACCAACCAATTTGAACAATTTCAGTAGTTTTAGTTGAGAGATCTAGTTAGTAGTTCACTTTCAGTCAATATTCATTGACTACCAGCTTATACCTGGTAGTCAGTGAATATTGCATTGGGAGAGCTGAAAACATTTTTGTACTTTCAGATATCTCATAATGTATTATGTAGCAAATTTGTTTTCTCCATACATTTTTAATGACCTTATAGATTAAAACCTTTTTTTTTTTTTTTTTTTTGAGAGGGCTAACTGTATATTTTTCTTGGAAGGTATTTTTGCTGAAACAGAGTGAAATTGAACATACTTTCTAACCAGTCTGGCATAGTGCAGCATCATGGTATTTACCTTTTTTCCCTGAGGCTGCTGTGCCTCATGTTTTCTATTTAAGTATGACTTACTAATGATACACAAAAAATTTCCATGGCTTCTGTAGCTTCTTCCTTATACTTCAAGCCTGTCCCATGTGGTAAATATGCTTAAGGGTCCTCTTAGATAAATCCAATGTCAAGCTAAAAATTTTGTGCTACTCATTTGACAGTGAAAAAGAGAGAGTCTCATTTGAGGATATGACCAGAATATAAATCATTAAGTAATAGTATTAGAAAGGGCTTTGACAAGTTTTCTCATCTAACCCTCTGCTTTAAAGAGACAAATGACTTAATTCATTAGTTTCCTCAAAATGCAGACTCTAAACCAAGGTTTCATAAAATCCAGGCTTTAGAGTCTTCAAGAACCCTCTGAAGCTGCATGCAAAATTTCTGTGATTGTGTCTTTTTATGGAATGAGGGTCCATCAACTTTTATTTATTCATTCATGAATTATTCCCTCTCTTTCTTCAGTACTTTAATAAATGTTATGTGAAGTTTTTACCAGGTACTTGGGCTGTACTCTTAATATATGATTCTTCATAAACTTGATCTTTTGTTTTATCTATAGCCAATAGGAAGTAGCCAATCTTAAAACAAGGAACCAGATATAAGGGACTATGACTCTGTAATTACTTCTGTATTTGCTTTGAGGTGTATTTCTGGACTGCTCTTGGATTCTTGTTATACTCTAATGTCTGAAACCACCTTTATTTTATTTTTTTAATCTATATATGTTTGGATTTGGTTTTGCTTACTGATTGTCTGATGTGGAATTTGATGACCTGGATGCTGAACTGAGTGCTGTCTTAGAATTCATGTTGTTTTTGGAATTTCACCTCTCATCATTAGTGTGAACTGACTTTAAAGCTGTATGTAAAACATGCCCTGCCCATGTCTCTCTCTTTACCCTTTTATTGACTATAAAGGAGTAAGCTTAGATAGCAATTCTTGTTTTTTATTTAATTGGAACTTTTATTGAGATAACTAAATTCACATGTAGTTATAAGAAATAATAGAAATCTTGTGTACCTTTCCCTTAGTTTGCACCAGTGGTAACATCTTACAAAACTACAGTATAATATCACAGTCAGGATATTGACATTGATAACACCAATCTTAACAGATTTCCCTGGTTTTACTTCTACTCATTTGTGCATATGTATGTGTCACGGCATCCTTAGGATGTTGCTTCACTGACCGGAAACTTCTGTGCCGGTGGCACCTCTACTTGAGTTTTGCTCACACCTGCTGGGCTCATTCTGCCCACTTGGCCTGGCAGGCTGCGTTTGGCTCATGATGCCTGCCTGGATCCCATGCCTGCCAAGGGTGAGCCAGGACAGAGCGGTGAGGGTCATGTGAGTAAGCGAGTGCGGGGTCTGGCCACTGCACAGACAGGCCTGCCGGTTGCTGCGGGGGTGGGGGTGGGGTTGGGGGGGAAGGCAGCTCCAGGCGCTGGCACAGGCGCCTGCTCCATGCAAGGGTGCATCTATACCAGACATACCGCAAGCAGCTTCTGCTGTGGGCGCTACTGTCTGGATAAGGGAACGCGGTGGTGCCTGAAAGCTGGGAGATACCAGGAACAGCAGAACCCCATTGCCCACAGTGCAGTGAGTGGGGGAGGCGTGTTTCTTGGGGCATGTTTTTGCCCATTTGTGTTATAGCTCTTTCAGTCTCACTACTCAGCTCTGGCTTGTAGCTCCTGGGCTGGTCCGGCCCCACTGCTGCTTCCCATCGCATGTGGGGCTGCCTGGTGCTGGTGGAGGGTGGGAGGGCTATAGTGTTACAGAAACTCTGGCTTGGGGAATCCTGAGGTCTGGGTCCCCAAAAGGGCTGCCACCCTTCACTCCTGCAGTCTGAGAGTATGTCACTGCTTACAGCATACTCTGTGGTTGGTGAGCCGACCAGGAATGTGTTACATGCCCCTTTAGCTCCTGCCATGCAGTAGGTCCTGAGTTCTTGTCCCACATCCAGGAAGAATGAGATTATGTGGACAACTGGAGGATGAGCAAGGCAGAGTAGGGCTTTATTGAGCAACAGAACAGCTCTCAGTGGAGAAGAGACCCAAAGTGGGTAGTTCCTATCTGCAGGCAGGCTGTCCTGGCAAGTATCTGGTTTTTTTTTTTTTTCTTTGAGACGTAGTCTTGCACTTTTGCCCTAGTCTGGGGTGCAGTGGCACAATCTCAGCTCACTGCAAGTTCCACCTCCTGGATTCACGCCTTTCTTCTGCCTCAGCCTCCCCAGTAGTTGGGACTACAGGCACCCGCCACCACTCCTGGCTAATTTTTTGTATTTTTAGTAGAGACGGCATTTCACCGTGTTAACCAGGGTGGTCTTGATCTCCTGACCTCGTGATCCGCCCTCCGCAGCCTCCCAAAGTGCTGGGATTACAGGCATGAGCCACTGGGCCCTGCCGAGTCTGGGGGTTTTTGTAGGCATAGAAGGGAGGAAGTGTGTGCTGATTGATCCATGTGCAGCCATGGGTAGGCCTGGAAAAAGCACCATCCCATTGGAAAAAGCACCATCCCATTGGCCAAAAGGCATCAAAGAAGTTGTCACTCCTAGCCCCGGACTCCACCTGATACTGGCAGCCCGGCCTCCAGGCTTCAGGTCTTCCCTTGCTTGAAGGTGAGGTTTCACCAGGGACCGTCCCTTTCCCACCTGAGAATCTGTCTGCCAGGAGCCTCCCTGCTATGATTGTTTGCACCCAAAGTTTCAGCCTCAGAAGCGGTTTCTGGAGGGGACTGAGGTGGCGGGTGGGGTAGGCGCGGGTCTGGTGTGTCAGTGCCACCTGAAGTGCTTACACACCCGGCCTAGTTGTGAGCCTGGGAAGGGAGAAGCCAGGGAGCAGGTGCAGGCACTTCTGAGCCTGCAGGGACAGGGGGCTTCCCTCTCCGCTAGAGTGCAAGGATACCCAGTCTGGAGCTGCTGCTGGGTGACTGCGAGTGCAGGCTCCCACTTCGCCAACTCAGTAGGGGGCGGGGCTCCTGCTGGGATCACCTCTTCCTAGCTTCTGCCAGCCCTGAGGAGTGTGCAGCTCCAGCCACCCCCCGACCCCCTTTCCTTCCCACCCTCCCCTCCCCCCCGCTGGAGCTGGCATCCTTGCAGTGACTACTCCACACGGGCCACCGCTGACATCATATGTGTATTTAGTTCTATACAATGTTATCATTTTTGTAGGTTTGTGTATCTAGCACCACAGACAAGATACAGAACAGTTTTATAACCAAAAGTATCCCTCTTATTGCTCTTTTAGAACCATACCCACCTCTTCGCCACCCCTCCTTCCTACCCCACATCCAGGAAGAATGAGATTATGTGGACAATAAGAGCAGTCCAGAAATACACCTCAAAGCAACCACTAATCTGTTTTCTATTTCTATAATTTTGTCATTTCAAAACTTATCTCAATGGAATTATGTGATATATAACCTTTTGGGAATGGCATAATCTCCTTGACATTCATCCAAGTTGTTGCATGTAGCAATTCTACCAATTTTTCATTACTGAGTAGTATTTTTGTTTAACTACTCACTTGTTGAAAGACATAGACTGATTCCAGTTTTTGGCTATTATGAATAAAGTTGGTATGAGCATTCATATACAGGTTTTAATGTTACCATAAATTAAAAGGTAATATTGGCTCATGAGTTGGGAAATGTTCCCTCTTTTTCTATTTTCTAGAAGAGATGAGCACATTATGTAAATCTGGGGCCAGGCGCGGTGGCTCACGCCTGTAATCTCAATACTTTGGGAAGCCGAGGCGGGTGGATCACCTGAGGTCAGGAGTTTAAGACCAGCCTGACCAACGTGGTGAAACCCTGTCTCTACTGAAAATACAAATAAATAAATAAATAAATAAATAAATAGCCGGGTATGGTGGCAGGTGCCTGTAATCCCAGCTACTTGGGAGACTGGGGCAGGAGAATCACTTGAACCTGGGAGATGGAGGTTGCAGTGAGCAGAGATTGCTCCATTGCACTCCAGCCTGGGCAACAAGAGCAAAACTCCGTCTCAAAACAAAGAAACAAACAAAAAACTGGTATTAATTTTTGTTTACATGTTTGGTAAAGTTATCCAGTGAAATAGTCTAGCCCTGGAGATTTCTTTTTTCAAAGTCTTTAAATTACAAATTCAATTTTTTTTTTGAAATGGAGGCTCACTCTGTCACCCAGGCTGGAGTGCAGTGGCGTGACCTCGGCTCACTGCAAGCTCCACCCCTGGGTTCACACCATTCTCCTGCCTCAGCCTCCCGAGTAGCTGGGACTGCAGGCACCCGCCACCATGCCTGGCTAGTTTTTTTTGTATTTTTCAGTAGAGACGGGATTTCACCGTTTTAGCCAGGATGGTCTTGATCTCCTGACCTTGTGATCTGCCCACCTCAGCCTCCCAAAGTGCTGGGATTACAGGTGTGAGCCACTGCGCCCGACCTACAATTTCAATTTTTAAAATGTTTATAGGACTATTCAGATTTTCTTCATCTTGGTTGAGTGGTTTTTGAGGAATTGTCCATTTCTTCAAAATTATTGAATTTATGAGTATAAAATTGTTCATAATATTCCCTTGTTATCCTTTAAATGGCTGCAGAATCAGTAGTAATAGACCCTGTTTCGTTCCTGACATTGGTGATTTGTATTTTCTTTATTTTTATCTCTATTTAGTCTTCCTACATTTAGGTTACTAAATTTTGATGTTTTTAAAAACCTTCCAAAGAACCAGCTTTTTGTTTGATTTCCTTTTTTTATTTCCAATATCATTAATTTTGCTTTTATCTTTATTTTCTTTCTATGCTTTTTGGGTTTATGTAGCTCTTCCTTTTCTGGTTTCTTGAGGTAATAACTTATTGATTTGAGACCTCTTCTTGTTTCTACTATAAATTTTTAGTGCTATAAATTTTCCTGTCAGCACTGCTTTAGCTACATTCCACATATTTTGATTTTATATTTTCATTTTCATTCAATTCTGTGTATTTTTAAATGTTCCTTTGAGACTTCCTGTTTGTCATATGGATTATTTACAAGTATGTTGATTAATTTTCATATGTTTAGAGATTATCCTATTGTCTTTCTGTCATTGACTTTTATTTGGATTCCATTATGGTCAGAGAACACAATCTATGATTTCAATTTAAAAAAATTTGCTGAGGTTTGTTTTCAGGCCCAATGTATGGCCTTTCTTGATGAATTTCTATTGGTGTTTTAAAAAAGGTATATTCTCCTGTTGTTGGGTGGGGTGTTCTATTTATGTCAATTAAATTGTTTGTTGGTTTTGCTGTTCAAAATAACCTTGCTGATTTTCCTTCTAGTAGTTTTATCAGTTGATGAGTGCAGCATGTTGAAGTCCCCAACTATAATTGTGGACTTGTCTGTGTCTCCTTTCCAATCTGTCAGGTTTTGCTTTGTGTATTTTGAGGCTCTGTTATTTGGTACATACGCATTTAGAATTATTATGTTTTCCTAGTAGATTGACCCATTTATCACTGTGTAATATTCTTGTTTGTCTCTAATAATTTTCTTTGCTCTGAAATCTACTTTAGCAGATGTTAATATAGCTAATTCTGCTTTTTAAAATGTTTACGTAGTATAATTTTTTTAAAAATCCTTTCTCTTTTAGCTTCCTTAATGTTGAATTTGGACCAAGTTCTTGTAGACAGCCTATAGTTTGGTCATGTATTTTGTATGCATGCTGCTAATTTTAGTCTTTTGATGAGTGTATTTAGGCCATTGACATTTAAGGTAATTATTAATATGTTAGAGCTTAACTCTGCCCTTTTATTACTCTCTCTCTATATATATGTGTGTGTGTATATATGATCATATATATGTCTCTCTCCCCTCTCTCTTTATATATTTGTGTATGTATACGTATATTACTTGTTACAGACAGTCATCCTGTTTAGGTTTAGCATGAAATCCTGCCACATTTTGTGGGCTGTGATTTCAGTGATGGGTAGGTCCCAGAGTCTTTGTGATGTTATTTTGATCTATGAAGTTTATCTGATACCACTGAGGCTCCCATGGTTCCCTGTTGGTACTGCCAGAGGAGGCACCAGGGTTTTGCCCAGGCTGGGCCACCTCATGTTTCTGGGTGAAAAGGGAGTCTCAGGCCTTTGAGGCCAAAGATGTATCTCAGGAGAGACACTTTTGAAGGAATCCCTCTTACCAGTGTCATCTGGCCCCCTAACCCAGTCTCCTTTTGTGGGACAAGAGAATCTCAGACCTTGTGGGAGAAGGAGATTGCTTCCCCTGGCTGCTTCTTATTAGCAAGCTTCCCAGTCATATACCCTCTTGCCTTTGGTTTGTCAGGTTTACCTGGTGTTGTTGAAAGTATTCCTGTTCAGGCCGGGTGCGGTGGTTCACGCCTGTAATCCCAGCACTTTGGGAGGCCGAGGTGGGCGGATCATGAGGTCAGGAGATCAAGACCATCCTGGCTAACACCGTGAAACACCGTCTCTACTGAAAACACACAAAAATTAGCCGGGCGTGGTGGTAGGCGCCTGTAGTCCCAGCTACTTGGGAGGCTGAGGCAGGAGAATGGCATGAACTCTGGAGGCGGAGCTTGCAGTGAGTGGAGATCACGCCACAGCACTCCAGCCTGGGTGAGACTCCGTCTCAAAAAAAAAAAAAAAAAAAAAAAAAAAGAGAGAGAAAGTATTCCTGTTCAATCCTGGGGAGGAATGAGCCTACCTGGACTGCCTTCTGTACCAAATTGGGGGTTGGGTCATGCTGAGACTGGCTGGCTGTCTTCTCTTGAGTAGAGGGCACATATAGTCCTGAAATCCCAAACAAGTTTGCTGTCCTCTTACTACCCTACCTTCCAAAGTTTTCTTTTGGCTGTCTCTTGCAGTATATCTTGGGTTTATAGTTGTACATACAAGAGAAGAACAAGAGAAATCAGTCTAAGCTAGCTTGTCAGGACTGAAAGTCTCAATCATGTTTTAAAATATTTTATTAATTTTAATTTGAGGGTAACTTTTTCCAACACTGCTTTTGTTTTTTGAGGATAACTAAACAACAAGAAATATATGTATATAACTATTTAAAAAATGAATCAAAATTGGCTAAAATTTTGTTTCTTGAGTGGGTAAACTTTAGCTACTTGAACTTTTTCTTAAGTGGAACATATTAACAGGAAAATAATAGTCAAATGTTGAGGCATTAAAGTATATACAATGAATGTGTTCTCTGTGTGTGTGTGTGTGTGTCCCCATTCCTCATATTCTCCCTTTTTTATGCTTTCTCTGCTCTAATGGCTTTTCTCCCCACTCTGGCTTGCCTTTTCACTCTCTCAATGGTATCTTTTGATGAAGGGAAGTTCTTAATTTTAGTGTAGTTCAACTTATTAATTGTTAAAAATGATGAATACTTTCTGAATTCTGCTTAGAAATATTTGGCAAGCCCAAGGTAATGAAGATACTCTTTGTTTTCTTCTAACAGCTTTATTGCTTTGACTTTCACATTTAGATACACAGTCTATCTGGAATTGATTTTTATTTATTATGTGAGGGCTCAAGATTCATTTTTTTCCCCACATGGATTTTTAGTTCATTCAGCTCTATTTATTGAAAAGACATCCTTTCCTCACCACATTTGCAGTATCGCCTTTCTTATAAATCAGATCTCTATATGTGGAACTCTTTCTGGACTCACTATGTCAGTGGCAACTGGTCCAACTCTTTCTGGACCACTATACTGTTCAGTAGAAATATAATGCAAGCCACAAATGTGAGCCGTATGTGTAACTTTAAATTTTCTAGTGACCATATCTTAAAAAGTAAGAAGAAATTTATGAATTTTATTTTAATATCATGTTTTATTGAACCCTACCTCTGAAAATATTAACATGTAACCAATAGGAAGTTGTTAATGAGATATTTTACATTTTTTGGTACTGTGTCTTTGAAATTGGGCATAAATTTAACATGTGTGGCACATCTCAAATTAGACTCTAAATTTTAATCAGAAATACTTGATCTGTATTTAGGTTTCATACAATTCACAGTTGAATAAGTAGGTTCACATGCCTAAGTTTGTCCAAATCATACTTCAGAGTTTTCCAATAACTGAATCACTTATCAGTTCTTGAATTTAAATTAATTAAAAATTTAAAAGTTACAAATTCAGTTCCTTAATTACACTAGCTACATTTTAGGTGCTCAGCACTCACATGTGTCTTGTGGCTATTATATTGGACAGTGCAGCTCTATTCTATTCTATTGTCAGTCTTTAGAACATACTTTTGTAATTACTGTCACTTTATAATAAATCAGAGTGGTAGTATAAGTCCTCCAACTTTGTTTTTGGCTATTGCCTCAGCTATTACAAATCCTTTAAATTTTCATATAAATTTTAGAATCACCTTGTCAATGTCCACTAACATTTTTTCATCACAGTTTACTACTGTTTACATTGTTAGCTGCATATATGACAACAAGAAATCCAAAGTGATATTGAGCTATTGTTACTGGTGGAGGGTGCCCAGTAACATTTTCAACAAAGAATTGGGCAAAATGCACACACAAAGCAACGGAAGAATGAAGCAACTAAAGCATATAGTTATTGAAATGAAAGTACATCCCACAGAGTGGGAGTGGGCTCTAGCCGACGGCTCAAGAGTCCCTGTTACAGAATTTTCTGGGGTTTAAATACTCTCTAGAGGTTTCCCATTGGTTACTTGGTTTACACCCTATGTAAATGAAGTAGTGGCCCACAATCTGATTGCTTGTGAAGGTGACCCATCAGAGGCTGAAGTGAAGTTACAAAGTTACACCCTATACAAATGTGTGATTGGTTCCGGAAAGTGACCAGAGACTGAAGTGAAGTTACAGAGCTATACTCCTATGCAAATGAAGATTGGGCCCGTGACCAGTTTGGTTGCAGGAAAAGACCAGTCAGAGGTACTTTCGTTTTTCATCTGTAACTGCAGAAAAAGTGGGGGTATTACAAAGGGAGTAGCCTCTGATCCCTTTGTTACTTAGATGTGGAGAGGCGGGGTGTTCTTTTTAATTCAGTTCTGGGAAGTCAGCGTGAATTGGCCTTAGGTTGCCTGCCTCCAGACCCTATTCTCCTGCCTCGCCATGAAGGTTGGATAGTTGACTTGGTTCTTTTCCTAACTAAACAACTGGTTCTGAAACACAAGCCTTAGTGTTCCTGCCCTTCCTTTATCTGCACCTCTGCAAATAAACTTTTCCAGATCATTCTGAATATCAGTTATTCAGGCCACAAATGCAAACCACAGGGTAGGATTTTAACATATAATATAGAAGTAAGGAGAAAAACGTGAATAAATAAATTTCTTTTTTTCTTCTTATTTTATCAGGGAGTGGAGTCTATGAAGGTGTTAGGACCAGAGAAGAGGTTGGAATAGCTGCTGATTTTGGAAATTATATACTGCTCTATAATTTCTAGTACTTAGCACAAGGCCTTGCACATACTAGGTATTCAAATCTTTGGCTAAATAAATGGAAGCATTATATTAGCAGAACTCATTGATCAGATATGGAGGCATTGTTCTTGTAGTTCATGAGTGAGGCCCTGTATTACTGTAAACTGAGACTTTTTGGCTGTAATATTATACAAAGTAATATATGGTATTTGGCTTTGTGACTTTTTTTTAGAATGTAAAAAGGTGTTTGGGGACATAATTACAATAGAATTGCTGTATAATTTGGTATAACTCATGATGCATGATATATGACTAGAAAGTTAATTGTTCTGATTTAAATAGAACACTATTGAAGTAAATCATGTCATGTTTTTAAAGTAGTTCTCAAAATGTATTCATACTAGAACAGTTATCTGACTGATTGTTATAATAGAAGTATCTCTACATTTAAATGTCTTTGGTTTCTTCATCAGCCAAATGAACTGACTTATTAAATTCTTGTTCTAAAGGAATTTTCCTGTTGGAATAGATTATCCTAAAGTAACTTCTGTTTTAAGCTAGGACATGTTCAAAAGCTTCATATGACTTATGGCATTAGGTTGAACAGTCAAGAAAGCATTAATTGGATTTATTTTTCTGGTAAAATGGCTCACTGAATCAGTTATAAAACATTTAAAACATATTTGAATTTTAAAAAAAGGCATGACAACCAAAGATCATTTTAAATGAATACATAAGTCTACAAAAAGGAATGAGCAGGAGACTAGGAAAGCAAGAGCTTTGAAACCACTGGATAACCGGGGGACATACACAGTCCTAGTAGGTAACCTGGAACCTTGGAGTAAAAAGGGGCTGGGGACTGGGCAATGGAGTGGGCATCTCTACAAAAAAATAAAAAAAACCCATTAACTTGGCATGGTGGTGTATGCATGTAGTGCTAGCTACTCAGGAGACTGAAGCTGGAGCATTGCTTGAGCCCAAGAGTTCAAAGTTATGGTAAGCTATGCTCATGCCACTGTACTACAGCCTGGGTAACAGATGAGACCTTTTTTTTTTTTTTTTTTTTAAACAAACAAACAAACAAACAAACAAAAAACAAGGACGCTTTCTTAACCTGTTGAAATCCACCAAAAACCTATAGCAAGCCTCATACTCAGTATGGAATAGTAGAAGCATCATTTTATTAAAAAAAGAAAACAACAAATCAGAGACATAACAAGGATACTTGCCTTCACTGTTTCTATTTTATATTAGACATTAATATATAACTTATTTGTAAGTTATTTAAAATAAATATTCAGTTGGAAATTCTAGCCAGTGTAATGACACAGGACAGATAGATGAAAGGTATAAGAGTTGGAAAGGAGGAAACAAGGTGGTATTATTTGTAGATGATACTATTGTCTACGTAGAAAAGTCCAAGGAGTGTACAGAAAAATCAGTAGTTTGGCTTAGTTGTTGGATATAAGGTAATGATTAAAAATAAATAGTATTTAAGTAAACTTAAAACCAAAATATTTTAAAAAGGTAATATTTATAATTTCACAAAAGGATATCGAGATGTAAGTGTGAATAGACATGTGTAAGATCTTTTCAGAGAAGGTAATAAGACTTATATTGAGTGAAAATTAAAAATCTTTAATGGAGAGAAAAATATTTTCAGATAGGGTGACTGAATATCATAATTATGTCATTTATTCACAAAATGATTTGTAAATTCATGCAATTTCGTGCACAATTCCTATGGTTTTTAAAAATGAAATTTGGAAACTTATTTTAAAATTTGCAGAGGATAAGTTATCCTGGAAACTTGGAGAACAAGTTAGGGGACACGCACTTGATCTACACTATGTAGTATTATATTACTGATATCAATAATTTATAATTTTATGTAATGGTAGCTTCACAGAGATTGATAAATAGACCAATGAAGCAGAATATAGACACATAAGCAGACCTTTATGGAAACTTAATGTATGTCAGAGTGACATTGCACATTTATGGAAAAAGAATAAACTGTTCACTGTATCTTGCTGGGACAATTGGTTATCTGCATGGGAAATAATGAAGTGGAATTTCTACCTCACACCCTATACAAAAATCCATTTCAGGCAAATTAAAGGCTTAATAAAAACAGCCAGCACTTATGCTGTGCATATCATATTATTGATGTTGTTCTAGCACTTTATATACATTTACTCTTTTTATCATGTCAGTTACCTTCATTTTTTAAAATGAAACTGAGGCAAGCACAGAGAAGTCAAGTAATTTGCCTAGGATCACAGTAGAATGAGCCACATTTTAACCAGGTAGTTTGGCTCCAGTGTCTATGCTTTTAACCACTATGCTATACTTCTTCACTTAAATGGGTGGAACAAAACTAAAATTTTCAATATAAGGGCATTTGTTTATGACTGTAGGATAGGGAAGAGTTGTTTTTAAATTTTTGTTAATTTATTATTATTATTTTTTAAGAAATTGGGTCTTTATATGTTGCCCAGACAGGACTCAAACTCCCTGCCTTCAAGTCATTTTCCTAAGTAGCTGGGACTATAGGCTGTTTCTTTTTTTAAGGGAAGAATTTTATGTTTATCATGAAGGAAAAAAATAAATTTGGCTAACTTAAAGAACTTCTATTTATCAGGAGACACTATTTAAAAAAAAGCAAATCAGAAATTTGGAGAAGATTTTTTTTTTTTTTTTTTTTTTTTTTTGAGACGGAGTCTTGCTCTGCCGCCCAGGCTGGAGTGCAGTGGCCGGATCTCAGCTCACTGCAAGCTCCGCCTCCCGGGTTCACGCCATTCTCCTGCCTCAGCCTCCCGAGTAGCTGGGACTACAGGCGCCCGCCACCGCGCCCGGCTAGTTTTTTGTATTTTTTTAGTAGAGACGGGGTTTCACCATGTTAGGCAGGATGGTCTCGATCTCCCGACTTCGTGATCCGCCCGTCTCGGCCTCCCAAAGTGCTGGGATTACAGGCTTGAGCCACCGCGCCCGGCCGGAGAAGATATTTTTAATACTTAGAATAAGACAGGATTATACCCTGTAACCATAAATATATAGAATTTCTACCATATCAATAAGGTATAAGTTTCCGTTGCTCCACATCATCTTGCACGGTTGGTATTTTAGACTTTTAAAATTCTTCTGCCAAGCACGGTGCCTCACGTCTGTAATCCTAGCATTTTGGGAGGCCAAGGCAGGGGGATCACTTGAGTCCAGAGTTCAAGACCAGCCTAGGGAACACAGTGAGACTCCATCTCTGCAAATAATAATAATAATAATAAAAACATTATTCATGTTATTCTGATTC
Organism: Macaca fascicularis; assembly: GCF_037993035.2. Taxonomy (NCBI): domain Eukaryota; kingdom Metazoa; phylum Chordata; class Mammalia; order Primates; family Cercopithecidae; genus Macaca; species Macaca fascicularis. The sequence continues at coordinate 120,943,709 of NC_088375.1, read as the reverse complement.
TGGTGGCCATAGAATGGTATATGTATGGTTTTAACTTGCATCCCTTGATTTTTAATGAGGGTAAGCATAATTTCCTCTATTAATGGCCATTTGTGATACTTTCTTCGGTGAAGAACCTGTAGGAGATGGAACATGGGGCTGACAGTTGGCACTATGTTGAACTTGTGAGAGGTGATGTGATTCTACCTTCAGGTACTACTGTGTCTGTGCATTTTAGAATACCAGAGAAGCAACTATGATCAGATCTCCTGCTCTGGCTGATTTTTTATTTCTAGGAGATTATTCGTTTGTTTTCATTTGGAGCTGTGCTACTGAGTCATTAAATAGAACACTATAAATTTGCTGGTGCAGTTCATAACATTTGAAAGGATTAACGTTTGGTTTATTCTCTCTAAATCCATAGCTATTAGGAAATAACCTAAAACTTCAGGATTTACTTTGCAGAAATGATTTCCTTCTAATGTATGCTCTCTCAAAGGAATTCAGAATCCTGTTACATAAGAGGCTATACAGCTTTAATCCCATTCATTGATATTTAGTGACCAGTTAAACTTCAACAATTTTGTTTTTTTTTTGAGACGGAGTCTCGCTCTGTCGCCCAGGCTGGAGCTCCGCCTCCCAGGTTTATGCCATTCTCCTGCCTCAGCCTCCCGAGTAGCTGGGACTACAGGCGCCCGCCACCTCGCCCGGCTAGTTTTTTGTATTTTTTAGTAGAGATGGGGTTTCACCGTGCTAGCCAGGATGGTATCGATCTCCTGACCTCGTGATCCGCCCGTCTCGGCCTCCCAAAGTGCTGGGATTACAGGCGTGAGCCACCGCGCCTGGCCAACTTCAACAATTTTTTATAAAATTTCCCTAATTTAAAAAGTAATAATAATTGTGTGAAAAAATTTTGGAAAATACAAACTCATAGATGATAACAAACCATTTAGAGAACTGTGACTTAACATGCTATATTCTTTTGTTGTCCTTTTTTTTGTTACCTTTGTGTACATAGTTGAGAATATCAGCCCCATTTTAAAAGAAGAGCTTTAAATTCTTATTATGCCCCATAAAAACCCCACAGGTAATCATAATTTTTTAGAAATTTAATCACACAGAAGTTGAGTCACAATTTGTGATTTAATTTGATTATTTATGTATTTTCTTATTTTTATTCTTCTTTCTTCCCTGGGTGTGATTTTTAAAAAGTTGTGGCCACTTTAAATTCTTTTGAGAAACGAAATGGGAGCATGTGCCAGTTACTGATTAATTGCCTCTCAGCTCCAAATTCATCCTTCATTGCCCTGATTTGTGATATTAGAGCTGTACCCTGGTAGCTGTACTGTGCCACCAGAAGATACCAGATTATCTTCTGACCACGAATGCATAAATTATCCCAGGCAAAACCAAAAGAACCATTCGCTGAATCTAGTACAAATTGTCAACATGAGCTACATGGTGTTTGTCGTTTGCCACTGCATTTGAGGGTTGTGAGTTAATCATTAAAAGCGCACTGATAAGCCAGGCAAGGTGGCCTGTAATCCCAACAGTTTGGGAGGCTAAGGTGAGAGGATGGCTTGAGCTCAGGAGTTTGAGATCAGCCTGGACAACATGGCGAGACCCTATTTCTACCACCACTACCAAAAAAAAAAAAAAGAAAAAAAAAAAGCATACTAGTTATACTATACTCTATTTTCAGTGCTTAGAACAACACCTGTTACTTAGTAGGCATTCACTAAATAATTAGTGAATAAAACAAATCAGGTCAGCCAAAATTCAAGGGATGGAATAAGACCATTCAGTTTTTATAGCTGAGAGAACCTCCTCTGTCCTCTGTGCCTCTCTATGCTTTATAACACACTATTATAGCACTGGTTAATGTCGAATTGTGATTAAAAATTTATCTCCTTAGTAAGGTGTTTGAAGACAAGGATCAGTTTCTCATTTATCTGTTGCTGTTCAACAAATATTTATTGTGTGCCTACTGTTTCAGTCACTGTGCTGAAGTAAACAGAACAGACAAGGAAGGTTCTTGCATTCATAAAACTTACTGCAAGTGCAGTATCTTTAATCATACTGATTTTTAGCAAGTTTAGTATTGTTCTGCTTTTTAGCAAGGCCTTGTTTTTTCATTTTGGCCCTAAACCATTTTTATCCATGAGTCTTTTAATGTTATATTCTTGCAAAATTTTTATCTTTAGTAATCACTTTTGATTTTTATAGTTACTTATTTAGTTGTTATGCAGTATGTGAGTTTTACATACCAAGTATGTTTAAGTTACAATACTATTTTCCTGAGTAGTTAACTCTTTTCTTGGTTATTCACTTTTGTCCCCCGTTAGCAGTATGTCTTACATATTTTAAGATTCAGAGTTGAAATTCTAAATTCCTTTTATCATGGGAAATTAGATTTTAGTGTTTCGTACAATGCCAAATACATAATGGACACTTAATAAGCGTTTGTAGTAATAGCTTCTTTGGTTTTCTATTGCATAGAATTTCACCAAAGATGATTATTTTTGACTGACTTTTAAATGGCTACATGAATTCTTGACCCTCAGCATAAGTAAATTTTTTCATTGTGGTTCACAATGATACCCACTTTCTCTTTTCCTTCTTCATTTTACTCTTAAAAAATATTAATGTGTAAATTTGGAAGTGTCAGTTTCACAATTGCTAACCTACTTGAAGTGTTTTGATAAATGAAATCAAGGAAAACTTAGAGAAGTGATTTATTACCTTAAAAGAATTAATAGTAAGATTCTTCTTAATATGTTATTTCATACTCGTATTATTTATTTATTTACTCATTCATTCTTGGTTCAGCCAGTCATCCATTTAATAAACGTGTTTCAGTGTTTATCATATGTTCAAGGTGCCAGTATTATGAAGAAGAGTTAAACATAGCTGATATGTGGAGGGATGTCTTTAATTTATATTTAAATCTCTGTGTAAGATTTGAAATATTACAGAAGGCTAGAATATAAATCAGGTGGAAAAAGGGACAGCAAAGAACTGCAAGGATCTTAACCTTTTCTAGCATCCAGCTTGACCATTCTATAAAATATATTTAGCAAATAATATTCTGATATTTTGGTTTGGAAGCATGAGTCTGTAGATCTTTCATAAATGAAAGATTTTTAGAGGTACTTACAGCATCTGCTTATTACTCTAAATCTTTGTGTCCTATATCATTGCAGTGAGTTGGTGAGGATTGAATTCAGTATTTAGAAATAATGATTATTGAAAAACATGAATACAAACGTGCATCTTAGGAAAGTTATGTTAGATGAATTGGTTAATACCTGAATAGTTCAAAATGATGAATAATTGTTAGAATTATTGCATATTATAAATTATCTTGACTACAGATTTAGGGATGCTATAATTTGATAATTCAGAAAAGGGCTGAATAACAGTCATTCTCCCATTAATCTCTTTACCTTTCCAGTGTGTTTTGTAAGAAATACTTTTCCATGAGTGAAATAATATAATTGCCTTCTCTCTCTCTCTCTGTGTATATATATTTTGTATATAGATGACCAAATTAAGACATGAAAACATTAGTGAGATAAAAAACAAAGATTTCTCTAATGGGCAGTTGGTTTGTAAAAATGATGGAGATGGTACATAGTAGCTCATATATTTACATGCCTAAGTGAATTTTATTCTGTTTTTATTTAAACATGAATAATAAATGAATCTGTAGATCAGCAAGGAGGTTTAAAGTATTCAAAAAGCAAAAGTTAGGCCATTTGGGGTTTAATTTTTTCATTTACTTAAAATGGAAAGGATATTATTTAACCATTGAGCTGGGTAATGTTAATAGTTCACGGAGGATGCAAAATGATTCTTTTTTTCTCTTTTGGTGCTCCTTTAATGATTAAACATTTTTTTTTTTTTATATTGTCGAAGCACCTTGGAGAATGGAATTGTAGCTGCACAACTTGTATTAAAGTGAAGTTACTCTTACAATTCTATTTTCTTTTTTTTCCCCAAATTTTATTTTAAAGACAGTCTTAACAAAGTCATTTATAAGATCCATTCCATTTTGCACCTTAGGGATTCCTACATTCAAAACTATTCCTTGGAAAGGCAATAATTATGTATTGTTCTGCCTATTTACGCTTACTAGGTAAATTAGATTCTGTATTTTATATAGATTCTATTCCCAAAATAAAAGATATATGTCTGTATTTATCATAATGTAAAGAAAAGTAAATAGGTCCTCTTTTTACTCTCTAAAACATTCCAACTTTTATGAAGATGCGTACCTATTAATAGAGTTGTTTGAATAGGACATTAATAGAGAAGATGTCAAGTAAGAATAAAATCAGTATTGTACCAAATATTTTAAGGCTGTTTTAAAATGAGATAATTAAAAGTAACAACTTTAGGAAAAAAAAAATATATATATATATATATATATTTGAGACGGAATCTCCCTCTGTCGCCCAGGCTGGAGTGCAGTGGCACGATCTTGGCTCACTGCACGCTCCACCTCCCGGGTTCACACCATTCTCCTGCCTCAGCCTCCCAAGTAGCTGGGACTACAGGCACTCACCACCATGCCCGGCTAATTTTGTTTGTATTTTTAGTAGAGACGGGGTTTCACCGTGTTAGCCGGGGTGGTCTCGATCTCCTGAGCTTGTGATCCGCCCGCCTAGGCCTCCCAAAGTGCTGGGATTAAAGGCGTGAGCCACCGCACCCAGCCTGGAAAATATTTTTTATCTCCCTTTATTTCTTTGATTATCTGCCCACTCCCATGCTTAGCCTAATTTTTACATGCTTTTATTTAATATTAATATTTTATAAGTTTTAATATTTATTGTCAGTCTTTTCTTTCCCCTTTCCCCCCGAAACATGCTTGGAACTAAACTCATCTTTGTCTATTAATGTTAAATGAGAATAGTAAAGTAGGAATTAGAGCAAGTGCATGTTATTTTTAAACTGATTACTGCTTCAGTAATTCATAACTAATTAAGTGTCTTTATTTTTCTAGACCCTTATTCCCCTCCTTTTTTCTTTCTTGTCCATCTCATTCTCTTATGAGTAATTTGTGTTTTTAAGTTTTTTTCTCCCTAGATAATAGAAAGGGAAAGAAAGTAGAACATAAATAAGGATTACTTAATAATTTTTCATTCACTTATTTAGCTATGTTTGCCACTGGCAAAAATATTTCTCTACTATCTTTGTATATATTGAATAATACATTACTTTTAAACTATATATATCAGTTACTCTTATCAGTCCAAAAGCTTATAGAATTAATCCTCCTCATTCTTTTCCTTCTCCTCTTCCTCCTCCTCCTCCTTCTTTCTTCTTCCTTCTTCCTTTCTTCTTCTTCTTCATTTTTCTTTCTTCTTCCCGCTTTCTTCTTCTTTCCTCCTCCTCCTCCTCCTCCATCTCCTGCTCCTCCTCCTCCTCCTCCTCCTCTTCCTCCTCATTCTCTTCTTCTCTCTTCTCTTTTCTTTCTAATATATAGAGACAGGGATCTCTCTGTGTTGCCCAGGCTGGTCTTGAACTCCTGGGCTCAACTGACCCTCTCACCTGAGCCTCCTGAGTAGCTGGAACTACAGGCATGAGCCACTGTGCCTGGCTCTGCAATACTGATGTAGCAATCTTTTTGTTTGGTGCTGGGGGGACAGGGTTGTTGCTATGTTGCCCAGGCTGGCCTCAAATTGCTGGGCTTAAGCAACAAGCCCCCTTCTCTTATCACTCCCCATTACTAGCTCCAACTGTTCCTATTTACTTACAGTCCTGAAATACAGTAGTCCCCCCATATCCTGAAGGCATAGGTTCCAAGACCCCCATTGCATGCCTGAAACTGTGCATGATACTAAATTCGATTGCTGGCAATCAGAACATGTTTCTGTTCACATCTTCTACCCATAAATTTAATACCTTTTCTATCTTAACTAAGCACTTATCACATACTATTGCTGTAACTTTTGCAGTTTGAAGTGCTATATTAGTCCATTTTGTGTTGCTATAAAGGAATACCTGAGGCTGGGTAATTTATAAAGGAAAGAGACTTATTTGGCTCACAGTTTGGCAGGCTGTATAGCAAGCATGGTACCAGCACCTGCTTCTGGTGAGGACCTCAGGAAACTCTCAATCATGGTGGAAGGCAAAGGGGGAGCAGGTGTGTTGCCGGGTGAGAGAGAGATCAAGAGTTGCCAGCCTCCTTAAGGCAACCAGCTCTCACGTAAACTAATACAGTGATAACTCACTCATTACTCATCACCTCCCACTAGGTTCCACCTCCCACATTGAGGGTCACATTTCAACATGAAATTTGGAGGAGACAAACATCTAAACTCTATCCGGTGCAGTTGCAGAATTAGTACAAATATCTTTTTCCTTCTTCACAATCTCATAGATAGAATATTCATTGTTACTGTAGATCTTGGCAACCTCAGCATTCAATTTTTTTTCCCTTGTTAAGTTGAGAACTTTTACGTTTTCACTTATAAGGAAGTGCTTTATGGCTTCCCTTTGGCATATTCAAATTGCCAGCATCACTATTCTTGAGCTTTGGGGACATTATTAAATAAAATGAGGGTTACTTGAACACAAGAACTGTGATACCATGAATCTGATAAGAGAGCAGGCTACTAAGTAACTAATGAGTGAGGAACATATACAGCATGGACATGCCAGACAAAGGGATGATTCACATCCCAGGTGGGATAGAGTGGGACAGCACGAGATTGCTACTCTGAGCAGTGTGCAAGTTAAAATTTATGCATTGTTTATTTCTAGAATTTTCCATTTAATATTTTTGGACCAATGTTGACTTCAGGATAACAAACTGGTAAACGAAATCGTGGATAAGCAGGGACTACTGTATTTCTAGATTTCTTTTCCCTCTGTGCCTTTGTACATACTATTTCCTCTACTGAGAGCATATTTGTGTTATTGCTCTTCCCTTCCTCATCACCTGGCAAGCTCTTTTTAGCCTGCTCAGAGGTTATTTCCTGAAGGCAGTTTATTACGCTTCCTCCTTTTCTGTATTCTTTCTATAGCATCTGATGTATGCCTTTAAGATGGCTATACTGTAGTGCTTTATCACCTCACATGACTTTGATCTCTGTGAGAACATAAATGGATTCTTTCACCTCCCTTCATGATTTGGACAGTAACACTCAATTGTTAGACTGGAAAGGTGAAAGGAGACTAAAGTTTGAGTGTCTCTTATGTGTCTCTTATGTGCCAGGGAATGTGCTTAATTGTGTTGTTTTAGACACAATTGAATAAATTCAATTGCCACAATAAATTTTGTAAGAACATATTATCATAATTAGTATATATTTTTATTACATATTATCTCCATCTTACAGTTCAGAAAACTGAAATTAATTAATTTCCCCAGTTACTAAATACTAGAGCCAGGACTCGAACCAAGGCCTGTTTTGACTCTGCGGTCTCCGGTTATTTCATTTTACCATGCTGTTTCTTTACTACTAGTGTAATAACTGATGATGTGATCTAGTGTAATGTGAAGAACATGAACCTGGACATTATACAGACCTGGATTTGAGTTCTAGTTTACCATTTAACTAACATTGACAAGTGTCTTAATCTCTATAAATCTCTGTTTCCCCCCCTTTAAAAAATGTGGTTGTTATCATTTTTACTTTAGAAGATTATTTTGAGAATTACATGAAATAATGTATTAGAGGGTTTTGTGCAGTGTTGGGCACATGATACATGCTTTATAGATGGCAGTTGTATCTTATCTGATCAACAGATAAGTTAATCAACAGGTAGTTGATCTTATCATAGCTACAAGCAACAGAAAAACATACAGTGGCTTACAGTGGCTTAGCAAAAAAATTTTTAAATGGCTTCACGTAATAAAAAGTTTAGAGATAGTCTTCAATGACTTAAGTTTCTTTCTTTCTTTCTTTCTTTCTTTCTTTCTTTCTTTCTTTCTTTCTTTCTTTCTTTCTTTCTTTCTTTCTCATAGTCTTAGGAAATCTGTGAAGTTGCAGGTGTTACATTTAAAGCAGGAAAAGTAATGGTATCATCTGTGTCTATATCTTTTATTAGAAGAGAAAAAACCCTTTCCAGATGTTTACTTTATATCTCACTGGCTGGAGTTGGTTACATGGACTACTGTAATGGCTTAGCTGCTCTCCTAACTCCAGTCTTGCCATTATCTAAGCTGTGAAAAATACTGGAAAAGTGGAGAACAAGCTGGTTGTGATTAGATCAACAGTTCTTCTTCTTGTAGGGATGAGCACATTGCTCCCTCATATAAAGTTATGGAAGTGTCTTGTACAGTTCTGGTGGTGGTGGTGATGATGATGCTATGTGATGAAATAGCACTGAAAACCATTGCAAGGTATGCTTACCATTTCATTAGTCTGAAGCAGTTAATAAGTAAGCATTGTGCATTGTTTTAATCCATATCACGTAAACACTAAGTGTAGATCAGCTATGTCCTTATATTTAAGTGCTAACATTTTACAAAATTGGCTTACAGGCATTTTCTTATCTCATTGGTTTAAGAATGCTTAAAAAAATGCTGTTTCTGTTACTTCTGATTGTTCCTACCTTCCTGACACACACGTCAAACAACAAAACCAAGTGGACAACCACCACTACCAGATATACAACAATGAAACACCGTAACATTGCTGGAGTCCCTCTGATAGTTTCTTGGCTGCTGCTCTTTTTGGAGATCTATAGCTTCAATGTCAACTTTCAGAAGATGATAGTATTCTTAAGGCCACTTTTTCTACCCCTAATATCTCATGTTGGGATTTCCCCTTTCACTCTTACCAGACTCAGTGAAAACAGTGGGATCTTCTATAGTTCTGCCTTGTACCACCCAGCTTCCTATTATTGGAGCTTTCCACAATTATTAGATCTCTTTCTGCCTTCTCACCCTCTTGATTTTTGGCTGATTGGGAGAGAAGAGGAAAACTGAACTGTGAAGCTCTTGCTGCTTTTCCAGTGATTGGGAGGATATGTTACCCAAATGCTCACTTGGATTCTGGAATGAACTTTGCTATAGAAACTGAATATAATGGATGTTTGGGTTGTGTATTATTATTGCTTATCTAGTTCAACTACATTTTGGCTTTTGAGGACTGGCCTGAGATCTATAAAATACCATTATATATGATTCCTTTAGGGAAATACTTTCTGACTGCCAACCGATTTGAAAACAAACATTCAGAGTAGAATATATTAATATCATGAGTTGAATGACCTATGTTTGGGTTTTGACCATTCTGTACTTTGATAGGATGCTAGACTAATACATACTCATCCCCAGTAAAAAGGCAGAAACTAAGGACATGGATAATTAGTTGCCTGATTAGTCTCTCTATAATAAAAAAGTTAAGAATGTGGAAAATCTGTCTTGGTTGCAGAGTGAAGTATGTTCTTTCCTATGGGTACTTCATATGTATTAATTTTCTTTTTAATATTTACATTTTGAAGCAGTTATTTTTCCATTAGGTCTTTACTCGGAGAGCTTAGAGATCTGTATGTGTAGAGAATTAACATCTGATTGTTGCATGATTTCATTCTTTGGCTTAACTAAATTGTTTTACAAATTGAATAATTGTTTACTTTTGTTTTTAAAAATTTTCTTCCGGTGTTTTCTCATGCAAATCAATGTTAATGCCAGATTTTCTAGATCCTTAGATTTACTAGATGGTTTTTAGTCATTCAGAAGTCACTTATAATTTAGCAGAGTAATAAACATAATAATGATTATCAGTTTCAGCTTCCAAATATTTGAGAGGGAGCATATATCCTTTACTGTGACAACTTTTAGAAACTGTTTTGAGATGGATGAAGAAAAGGCAGAAGATACGTTGTGAAGCAGATGTCGTATGACTAAAGTACCCAGCTGTGAACTAACAAAATGAATCTCATGCCGATAAGTTAACAATTCTTTGGCAGTCAGAGACATATGTAAAGCAGTGAACACAGCATGGGGAAATAAAAAAAAAGTTAAAAGCATTTATTAAGCCTAAAACATTGGCAGTATCTAGTCTACCGTATGTGTTACTGAAGAATTGATTTTATTGTGGATAAGTCATACCAAGGTCACTTGCAAAAAAAATTGGTTAACCCATTACAGTCCTCACTCTCAAAAAAAAATATATATGATCATTATATATGTCATATATAATGTACGGAGATATATGTAATGTATACAATGATCACATATATAATGACCATAGCAGTGAGATTATATATGTATTATATCCCATATATATATGTGTAACTCCTGGGTTCAAGGGATCCTTGCACCTCAGCCTCTCGAGTAGGTAGGATTACAAGCTACTGTAACTGGCTCCATAGCCTTAGTTTAGAGTCTTCATCATCTTTATCTTGACTATTGTGTTAGCCTCACAGCTAATCTCTCTATGCCTAGTTTTGTCTGACACAGTAGATAGTTTAGATTGTTTAATGGTTTCTTCATAACATACATGTTAAAGTATAAGATCCTCAAAATTTATAATTTGCCCTCAGTTTATATTAGCTGAGCATTTTCATCTTGTATTATATTGTAAATTCTTTGAATGGAGCCTAACATCTTTTTATTCATCACTATGTTGTGGACATAGTAACTACTCAGCTAATAGTTATCAACTTAATGAGGTAGACAGACGTAGGCAGATTCTTGACTTAGCAATTCAGTATGCCTTGCTCAAATTAAAACGAATTATTCTGTGTAGTAGGAATAATAACATTATTTTAATATATTAATAATTCACACATAATTTTACAGTAGTAACTTATACAGCCTGCTGGTTCTGTTAATTTGAATTGGTAAGATGTTAAGCTATTATGTGTAATGGTTCTGAGTTCCAGTAGTTCTGATTAGAGTTGAAAATTTTTAATGCGTAGAATATAGTAATGTCTACCTTCTTGATGACTAGCAGGAAGCTTTGTTTTGGTTAGAATTACTTTCTTTTTCCTAGAAGGGAATTAATGGAATTGAGACATAACAAGAGCATACACTAGGTTTTGGATATTTATTGTGGTACAGAGTGAAAATTAGCAGATGACTCCTCATTAGAAGTTTTACTCTTGATCAGAAGTTTATAAAGCTTATTTTAAAAGTTTATAAACTTTGCCTTGTATAAACAAGTCTTTAACCAGGATCATTTATGATGCTTAGAATGTACCAGTGATTCGTTACTTACCCTAATGGAATATTGTGAGTAACTGGTACAATCCCATCTGTAGTTTTTGTTTTAGTTTGCAACTTTTTAAAGTCCCTTTTAACCTAAAGTTGTGGTTAGTACATTGAAATGTGATAAAATTGTTGGTTACCAATTGTGACATTGTTTTTAAGAAAAATGTTTACATCGTGAAAACAAGTTTCTTACGGAGTGTGTGTTTTGTATATTTATTCATTTTGTAAAAATTGAGTTGTAATTTACATACTGTAAAATTTACCCTTTTATAGTATGCAGTTCAGTGGTTTTTAGTATATTCACAAAGTTACGCAACTATCAGAAGAGGATTTTGGTAAGATGGAGTGGGAAGCATCAGAAAGTCTTACTTCCCCTAGACAACAATTGCACTGGCAGAATCTGTCTGACAACTATTTGGATCTCTGGAGTCTACTGAAGGCTTTCACTTTCCAGGGAGAAGGTTTGGATCTAATTGTGGTTATTTTTGGTCAGTTTCAGCTCTTTGCATGGTAGCAGCTACCTATCCCCTACCCCAGCCCCATGGCAGGCAGTTGTGCTGACAGGTGTTCCAGAAGCAGTTTTCACACAGCTTGTGGGAGCTAGAGTGGGCAAAAAGCACCTTGTCCTCTAGATATTGGGGATCTGTGCTCTGATTGCTACTTCTGCTCCCAGAGGTGCAGAGAGAGGGTGGCAGCCTTTGTTGTATACCTACCGCCTTTGTTGCAGTCCCCTCCCGCTTCAGCTGAAGTGATTTCTAGGGGATTTGAAGGGCTAGTACCTTTACCTCCTCATTTTTCTCTTTTTGGGAGCAGACATTAAAGGCTAGGATATTAAAAAACAATGGCATATGTGAGGAAAAATTAGAAAGTGACTGTGCATGCCTAGGGAAAGACACAGGTTTGGAAAAGACCTGGGAAAACCTTAAGTTTACATTTCAGGCTACTCATTGGCACAAAGACAGCCTAAACCAATCAAGACAAAAACAATAAATAGAAACAATAACAAAACCCAGCAAACCCTGAGGAAAGAGGAGAATCTGATTTCCAGAGTAACCATATTATTAGATTCTAGTTTTCAACATAAAAATTACAAGGCATACAAAGAAACAGAAAAGTATGGCTCATTCCAAGGAAAAAACCAAATCAACAGAAACTGTTCCTGAAAAAGACCTCATGACAGATCTACTTGACAAAGACTTTAAACAACTGTCTTAAAGATGCTTAGGGAACTAAAGGAAGATGTGGGGAAAGTCAAGAACATAACGTATGAACAAAGTGGAAATCTCAATAAACAAATAGAAAACCTAAAAAGAAACCGAAAAGAAATTCTGGAGCTAGAAAATACAGTAATTAAAATGAAAAATCCACTAGTGGAATTTAAAGGCATATTTGAGCAGGCAGAAGAATGAATCAGCAAACTTGAAGAGAGGATAATGGAAATTATTGAGTCTGAGGAACAGAAAGAAAAAATATTGAAGAAAAATACACAGAGCTTAAGGAATCTGTGTGATACTATCAAGTGGACCAACATATACATTGTTGGAGTCCCAGAAGGAGAAGAGGGAGAGAAAGGGGAAGAGGGAATATTTGAAGGCTTAATGCTGAAAACTTTTCAAAGCTGATGAAAGACATGCATATAAACATCCAAGAAGTTCAATGAACTCCAAGTAGTGTGAACCCAAAGAGACCCACACCAAGACTCATAATCGTACTTTGAGAGCCAGGTGTGGTGGTTTGTGCCTACAATCCCAGCTATTCAGGGGGCTGAGGTGAGAGGATCATTTGAGGCCAGGAATTCAAGGTCAGCCTGGGTAACATAGTGAGAACCCACCTCTCTAAAAAATAATAATAAAAAAATGAGTCAGGTGTGTTGGCATGCACCTGTAGTCCCAGTTACTCAGGATACTTGGGAGGCTGAGATGGGAGATTGCTTGAGCCTGGGAGTTTGAGGCTGCAGTTTGCTGTGATTATGGCACCACACTCCAGCCTGGGCAACAGAGAAAGACCCTATCTCTTTAAAAAAATCATATTTTTGAATGACAAAGAATCTTGAAAGCCATGAGAGAAGAAACTTATCACATACCGGGGATCCTTAATATTATTATTGGCAGATTTCTCATCAGAAACTTTGGAGGCCAAAAGGCTGTGGGCTGGCATATTCAAAATACTAAAAGAAATAAACTATCAACCAGTAATTCTATGTCTGGCAAAACTGTCCTGCCAAAGCGAGGGAGAGATTAAGACATTCTCAGATAAACAAAAGATGAGGGATTTCATTACTACTGGATCTGTCCTGCAAGAAATGCTTAAGGGAGTACTGCAGGGTGTAGTGAAAGAAGACTAGGCAGTAACAGCTGTATGAAAGAATAAAGATCTCAATAAAGGTATATACATGGGTAATTATGAGAGCAAGTATTATTGTAACAACAGTTTGTAACCCCACTTTTTTGTTTTCTTCATGATTTAAGAGATTAATACATTAAGAAAAACAATCAGTCTAAAAGCTATTATTATTGTCACTTTGGTTTGTAACTCCATATTTTTTTTTCTGCATAATTTAAGAAACTCACATTTAAAATAATTATTAGTTTTTGTTTCTGGGCACACAGTGTCTAAAGATGTAATTTTGTGACATCAACAGCCAAAAGGGGAGGAAATGGAGCTGTTATGGGAACAGAGTTTTAGTATGTTGTTGAAGTTAAGCTGGTAATAATTTAAATTAGAATGTTTTAACTTTAGCATGTTAAATGTAATCCCCATAGTAACCACAAAGAAAATAGCCATAGAATATACATAAAAGGAAATAAGAAAGGAATTTAAACATTTTACTACAACAAAGTCAACTAAATACAAAGAAGGCAGTAATGCAGGAAATGATGGACAAAAATGTATGAAGCATATAGAAAACAAATAGCAAAATGACAGAAGTATGTATCAATAAATGCTTTAAATTTAAATGCATTAAACTCTTCAACCAAAAGACAGAGATTGGCAGAATGGATTAATCAAGAAAAATGATTCACTTATATCCTATCTATAGGAGACTCACTTTAGATCCAGAGACACAAATAGATTGAAAGTGAAAGGATTGAAAAAGATATTCTATGCAATAGTAACCAAAAGAGAGCAAGAGTGGCTATACTGATATAAGACAAAATAGACTTTAAATTGAAATGTTATAAGAGACAAAGAAGGGCATTGTATATTAATAAATGGTTCAGTACAGCAAGAGGATACAACAATTAAAATCTGACATATGCCACAACATGGATAAATCTTCAGAACATTATGCTGAGATGAGTCTGTCACAGAAACGCAAATACTATATGGTTCTACTTATGCGGTATACAGTGTAGTCAGAAATCATAGAGACAGAAAGTAGTATGGTGGTTGCCAGGAGTGCGGGGGAGGATAGAATGCAGAATTAGTATTTAATGGGTACAGAGTTTCATTTTGGTGTGATAAAAATGTTTTGGAGATGGATAGTGATGATGGTTGCATGACGGTGTGAATGTATTTAATACTGAACTGTACACTTAAAAATGATTAAGATGTTAACTTTATGTTATGTGTATTTTACAACTGTGTTGGTCTATTTTGTGCTGCTATAACAGAAAACCTGAGATTAGGTCATTTATAATGAATGGAAATTTATTCTTACAGTTTTATGAACTGGGAAGTCCAAGTCAGACTGGCATCTCCCATGGTAAAAGGGCAAAGAGAGGGCAAGGAAAAGGAAAGGGGACCAAATTCATCTTTTATAAGAAACCTACTTCTGAGACAATAGCATTAAATCATTCGTAAGGGCATAGCCCTCATGGACTGGTCACCTCTTAAAGATATCACCTCTTAATACAATTACAATGGCAATTAAACTTCAACATAACTTTGGAAGGGGATAAATACTAAAAACATAGCAATCACAATAAAACTGGGAAATTAAAAAAAAAATTGTGCAGCCAGGTGCGGTGGCTCATGCTTGTAATCCCAGCACTTTAGGATGCTGAGGCGGGTAAATCACCTGAAGTCAGGAGTTGCAGACCAGCCTGGCCAAAACTGTGAAATCTCGTCTCTACTAAAAATACAAAAATTAACCATGCATGGTGGCATGTGCCTGTAATTCTAGCTACTCGGGAGGCAGAGACAGGAAAATTGCTTGAATCTGGGAGGTGGACGTTGCAGTGGAGCCGAGATCACGCCACTACACTCTAGCCTGGGCAACAGAACGAGACTGTGTCTCGAAAAAAAAAAAAAATTGTGCAACTATCATCAGCATATAATTCCAGAACATTTTTATCACCCCAAAGGAAACCCATATTCATTAGCAGTTACTTTTCTGCTTAGCCCCTGGCAACCACTAAATGACTAAAAATAAAAGCTGAAGCTATAATAGGAATATATCTTATTCTAATATCTCTTCACTATATTTTAAGTAGACAGATGTAAACAATGAGCAAATAATGTTTTTAATTATTTTCTTTAACCCGTCTTATAGCCAAGAAACTTCTTTTAAGGCAAGTAGTACATGGTGGAGGCTATCAGAGTTTCTAGAATAATTATCTAGGCTGAAAGTCATATCTGGGCTTTTTGGTCATCTTTCTGTGTGAGCATATACAGCTAATTTGGCTAATTCTCTTTAAATATTTCTTGAAAATGTATGTTACAAGGCTTAAGTTATAATATTAGAACAGGCGTTCTCTTTTGAGTGGAGTAATAGGATTATTCTAGTAAAGATCCTTTTTTCACTGAGGCTACTGTTTGGGAGTTGAAGTAACTGGTAAATTTCAACCTACCCTTCTCCTTTCACATTATTATCACCAGTATAAGAGCAGAATTGTCAGATATTCCCTTACATATTGAATACGAAATGTTTTTTAATGGATAAATAATTTGTGTATGGCAGTATTTCTATATTCTTGTCCTGTAAGAGTTCTTTGGTTGCTGTGACATGCCTCCTCAGATTAATAGTGAGATTTCTTCATGTAGGTAACCCTAATTTGTTTTAAAGCAATGATGTATGGTATTATGATCTAAATGCCTTTTTTTTTTTTTTTTTTAAAGAGATGGGATCTCACCATGTTGCCCAGGCTGAGCTCAAGCTATCCTCCCGCCTCACCTTGGCTTCCCAAAGTGCTGGGATTACAGGCATGAGCCACCATGCCGGACCCTCGATGCACTTTTAATGTTACATTAGTTGCTAAAAAAAGAAAAAAAGAGGCCGGGCACAGCCGCTCATGCCTGTAATCCCAGCACTTTAGAGGCCGAAGGGGGCAGATCACCTGAGGTCGGAAGTTCAAGAGTAGCCTGACCAACATGGAGAAACCCTTTCTCTACTAAAAATGCAAAATTAGCCGTGCGTGGTGGCGCATGCCTGTAATCTCAGCTACTTGAAAGGCTGACGCAGGAGAATTGCTTGAACCTGGGAGGCCGAGGTTGCGATGAGCTGAGATCACGCTATTGCACTCCAGCCTGGGCAACAAGAGCGAAACTTCGTCTCAAAAAAAAAAAAAAAAAAAAAAAAAACGAATATTTTGCAGTATCAAGGGGCAATAATGTGAT
Source organism: Macaca fascicularis (assembly GCF_037993035.2). Lineage (NCBI taxonomy): Eukaryota > Metazoa > Chordata > Mammalia > Primates > Cercopithecidae > Macaca > Macaca fascicularis. The sequence goes on along the minus strand of NC_088375.1, from coordinate 120,926,998 downwards.
ATACTGGATAGTAAAAGGTTAAGGAGGACACAGATGACTAGTCTAAGCAAAACAGATAAGAAGTTGATGATCGTAATTGACGATGAGAGTGACATCACAGTGGAATAGCAGATAATGCATGAGTAGTGAATTTCCTCATTTAGTCTTACATTGAGCAGCAAATAAATCCTTTATAAGTGTTGCATTACATTTGTGGTGTGTGTGTGTGTGTGTGACAGAGAAAGAGAGGCTTCAATCCTTAAATCATGTAATATTAAGAAAAAACAAATTAATTCACTTAGAAGATTTGGGACTGGGTCTATATTTTTTCATCATTGTAACATTTGGGGGCTAAAATTTCTAGACTGTTGGAAAGGACATCCATCCAGAACAGAGTAGATCCTGGAGATTCTGGATAAATTATCTGCAAATGGATTTTTTTCCCCCAATAGATTGAGTTTATTATCAACATTCAGTTTGCTGATTAAGAAATTTTTCAGTATTATCTGCATAAATGAAATTGGTCCATCATGTGTATTAGAGGAAGCTATCCTTACTCAGTTTGTTATCAGGATTATGTTAGCCTGAAGAATGGACTGATAAACTTTCTGTAAGGCTTTATTATAGGCTTTAACCTGTAAAATTGATCTCATTGTAAACAGCTTTGAGAGTTTTTAGATAGTCTACTATTTTTCTTCTCTGGTTTCTTCAGATACTCTTCATCATCTTGGATTTGTTTTAATAATTTATATATGTTAAAGAAAATAATCAAAACTGTGCAGATTTATAAATCTTTAAAATTGTACACAATATTGTATATTTTAAAACTCCCTGCATATGCAGTTATATCATCCTTCTCATTTATGGTACACCATAAGACTCACTTTTTGATGCCAGGTCTTCTTGAAAATGTCCTAGGAAGATCATTGCTGGAACAATGTTATTTTTCAGATTTTTGTTCCTTATAAGGAAAAAGACATCAATTAAGGAGGGTTTTTTGTTGTTGTTGTTGTTGTTGGAGATGAAAATGGGTAGTATGGTCAAGCAGCTATATGTATATTTCCCTGGGGAATACAGCATTAAGAAGAGAAAATAATCGCAACTATTAATAATTTCATCTGTGTGGTGGTTTTTATTCTGTAACATTGTCTTTTCTATTTTTGTACATGTTTTCTAGAAAAGGTTAACATGTAGTAGAAATAAACATGATGTTAATTGCTATGGCAGTGTGTCTGTACACATTAATTTTTTTCTGTCTATCCACCTTCCATTGGCAATCACCCAACTGGTTAAGTAAATGAGGGTGGATGGATAATAAATGTTTCTTCACGATTACTTCCTTAGCTCTCAAAAGGGCTTCTGAAGCATTCCATTATAAGTGCTGTTTACAGACATGCTGAAATGACCACTGTTTGCTCTGGAGGGATATTCTTTGTTTAATGAAGAACAAGAGATCACAGTATCTTTCTTTCCTGAGCAGAAGCAGGGTAAACTGTTGATTCCTTTTTGTTTTTTTCCTGTAAAGAAAGGACCTTGCTTATGTCAGCCAACTTCCCCTTTCAGGAAGGAGAAGTAATTTTTAGTAAGTCAAGGTATGTTGTAGCCATAACGTCTTCTGTTTAGGATTAAGGTTCAATGAAGTCTTTTGGCATTTATTTATTTTTGGAGTTTTGATCCGAAAGCTGTTTATTGCAGATTTTTAGTCTGAATTATGTTCTAAAGATTGATGACCTCTCTGTGGGACTTTACTGTAACTATTCCATTAGGACATCAGATTTAGCCAAGTATTTATGTGTTAATTTTGTTGGATTAACTTATGTGCATAGACACACACACACACACACACACACACACACACACTGAAGCATCATTGTTCCCTTAAATTTTAATTTTTATTTGATATCTTTTCATAATCTATTTAGGAAAGTTACGATGGAAATGCAGTATTGTGAGTTTGCACTGACAATTATGGTTGATCCACGACAGCCTCTTAGAAGCAACTACTTTAAAATATTTTATAGTGGGAAAAAACCCACAAATGCAGTTGTTGTTTGTGTACTTTTTTCTCTGTTGACTTGAATAGGATTAAATAACCTCTTGGGTGATTTGCCCATTCAGCAAAGTGGCACAGGCCAAAAAGTAAGGAGATTAAAGTAGGATGAGGGAAAAACAAGGAAAATATGACAAAGGAAAACCCAAGATTAGAAAGACTCAGTGAAGAAATTTTACTCAAAGAAATAAAGAGGTTTTTTCTTCCTTCACCATCCCCAAAGCAATATAGCAGGAAATCTTACTTTGATTATTCATCATCAAGTGAGAGTGGAATTAATAGTTGACCAGCAAATTGATACATTCCACTGTGCACGCAAAAGTCAGACCCTTTAAGTAAGCAATTGTATGATATACTTTGTAAGTATATAGGCATATATGTTATAGATTCTTCATGGGAAAGCAGACCAGCTCAACCTAGCCTGAATGCCACCTAGTGTTCTCTCATATGTATAGGATATGAGTGGAGCCAATGGTTGATTAATTGAAAATGATAGTTAAGGTAGGGAATTACATAAATTGATATAAATTTTCAAGAGCATTTGATTTTTAACTTAAAGCATATACTGACTGGAGACTGCTATTATCTTTCTTGCATAAACAACCTATAATGCTTATCTCCTGTTTCCAATTCCAATTTCCGTAAAGTGGAACAAGAGCTTAGCAAACTGAGTATGGAATCCTACTTGATTTTTACATTTTTTATCCCAATTTTTCTTTTCTAACATTTTGAGATTTACCTTTCCAAAGCTTTCAGTGTTTTCCCAAAACATGTATCTGTTTTCATAGAAACACCCTTTTTGTACTCATATTTCATAATATTTAATTAAATATTAAATTGCATAATCAAATTGGCATAAAAGCAGTGAGAATGAACATAACTCGGTAAAACAGAATGTGAAGGCATGCTGCTATTGGAGTAGTCTGTTTGATTTAGCTTGCCTGTGGGCAGCTGCATGTTTTAGAGAAGAAATGTAAAGCCAACCCTTACGTAGTGGAGATTAGCCCATTTGGGGAGTTTCTGCTCTGTTTGATTTAGCTAATGCCTGTATTCTTCTTTAGGGATAATTAGCTATGATAGGCCTTTATGGCTAAGACTTTTAACAATAATACTTGGTGAAGTGAGTTGTTAGGGAGCTAAATATACACATTAGTATGAGAAGAGAGCAACAGGCAATCTGATTTCAGAGCTGGTGCACTTAACCGTCATGTTATCTACTGCTTCCCCTTGTAGGAAGTATTAGCATGCCACTCTATGTCCATAATACAACAAATAGATAAGAAATGGTGCATAGGAAATAATATAATTATGCCGACCCTTTTCTATTTTAAACATTATTCTCAAAAAACAGAGCATATACCTCAGATATCTCTAGAAGAGTTACCAAAACTGGTCTTCTATTAGGATAACAATATGCCACCAAATGAGTAAGAACAGAAATGCAAGCCATTTATGTAGATGAAATTCAAATAGAATTATAAATAACAAAACTGAAAAAGCCATTTGGTTGATAGTTATTATTTGGGATGCATATTTTGCTGTTTTAAATTAGTTTTCAGGGTCTTCTTCCTTTAGGGGTAGCTCAGCTCAGTCTTTAGCCTGATTCAGTTCAAGAGAAGAAAGGGTAACTACTTTTTATCCATAAGAGGCAGTGCAGCTTACTCTCTGGAGTCAAGCTAGCAAGTATGACCAGTCCGTACATTTTAATCTCACTTAGCAGCTGTGTGACCTTGGGCAAGTTACCTAACCTCTCTCGTCTCAATTACCTCATTGTAAAATAGGGATTAGTATCTATTGAACAGAATTTATTTTATTTATTTATTTTATTATTATACTTTAAGTTCTGGGATACATGTGCAGAATGTGCAGGTTTGTTACATAGGTATACACGTGTCATGGTGGTTTGCTGCACCCATCAACCCATCTCTACATTAGGTATTTCTCCTAATGCTATCCCTCTCTTAGTTCCCCATACCCTGACAGGCCCTGGTATGTGATGTTCCCCTCCCTGTGTCCATGTGTTCTCATTGTTCAACTCCCACTTATGAGTGAGAACATGCGGTATTTGATTTTCTGTTCTTGTATTACACAGAATTTCAATGAGGATTAAATAGATTCATGTGAAGTTCTTACGGCAGTGCCTGGTGTATAGTAAATGCTCAGTAAGTGATAGTCATCATCATCCTTATAAACCTTAAAAAAGGGAGATAGTGATATTATTGTTGAAAATATACCCAGAAACATGAATCTGAAGTATGTAGTATGAGAGATTAGGTACAGAATAAACAAGAAGTAGGAGAACCAGAGAAGGCGTACGTCAAAAATTAATGTGTGGTCCAGAATAGTTGTCATAGTTCTGGGCTTTACCTCTTGTTTATTAAAAGATAAATAGTGGGTCAGGGTGGAAATAAAAAAAAAAAAGGTGGAGGAAGGAAATAACAAAAATGACATAGAAATACAGTAGGATAAATTTGAGAAGTGGACTTTCTGAAAAATCCCAATAATATATGAGAACCTACAGCAAATCTAATTGGGGGGAGGGGGAAAGAAATGGTTTAAAAAGTTAAAAAGAGGATCAGGAGAAGATCCTAAACAGTATGAGAGACTGCTATGCAGAGTTTTGCAGTAATATATTTGGAAATCTTGATGAAATCTAAAATTTCCTGGCAGATATAAAAATCAACTAGAGAAATAGAAGACTGTGATTATGTCATTCTTCTGCTTGAAATTCCCCTAAATAGCTTCCCATTGTTCTCAAGATAAAGATAGATACTTTCAACTTGTTTTCTAGTCCTCCGTGATCTGACCTGTTTCTTGCCATCCAGCCTTGCATTCTTTCCCCTTGGGCTCCTCTGCACTCTGGCCATATTGATCTTTCTGTTCATCTAATACTATTCTCTTTTGCACCAGGACCTTTGCACATCCTGTTTGTTTTGCCTGTTTTGAACACTTAATTTCTATTAATCCTTAGATTTCTACTCAAGTTTCATGTCAGGAAACTGAACCTTACTCTTCATAGACTAGGTTCGGGTCCCTGTGCCATCTGCTCTCATAGCTCCTTATACTTTGTTTTCATACTTAACACTGTTAACAGTTATTTCTGGGTATTTATGTCTCTTTCTCCCCAAGTAGACCCTAGTTTCTTTGATGGTAGAATTAATGGCTGTTTTGCTCATTCTTGCCTAGCACAGAGAGAGGTACTTAGTATTTTCTGATTAAATAAGGACTTGCATAGTCAAATAACCTTTTCCATTTTTTCTTTAATAGTGAGATTTAGAAACCCATCCTCTCTCTCTCTCTCCCTCTCAAACACAAAAAACAACCTAAGTGGTTTCATGGACACATTCTTGTAAGCTTTCTAGGAAATACTTTTCTATATCAAACTGTTTTGTAACATACCCATATGCATATAGAAAGCTATCCAGTTCATTTTATTTCAATCTCAAATTGATAAAGTACCAAAAAGTAGTAATACACACCTAGTTCAGTCATGAATATGGATGGGAAAAACCAATATAAAATTCTAGCAAATCAGATTCAGCAGGATATTAAAAGAACATTTCATAGCATAAGTTATACATTGAATTTAAAAAGTGGGTGAATATTAGGTTAAAAATGAACAACCACATGGTGATCTTAATGCCACAAAAGAGTTTGATAAAACTCAATATTCATTCTTTATGAAGTATTTAATGGTTTGGATGAAGACTTCTTCAGTTAAAGGAAAACAAAGAACTTTAGTGGTAATTGTCATGGATTTTCTTTTGTCAATTAAATGACCAATATTTGAGTACCTTTTAAGTACTAGTTCCTGTTCTTTAACTTCTTCAGTTAAAGAAAAACAAATTTCTGGCCGGGCGCGGTGGCTCAAGCCTGTAATCCCAGCACTTTGGGAGGCCGAGGCGGGTGGATCACGAGGTCAGGAGATCGAGACCATCCTGGCTAACATGGTGAAACCCCGTCTCTACTAAAAATACAAAAAACTAGCCGGGCGTGGTGGCGGGCGCCTGTAGTCCCAGCTACTCGGAGGCTGAGGCAGGAGAATGGCGTGAACCTGGGAGGCGGAGCTTGCAGTGAGCCGAAATCACGCCACTGCACTCCAGCCTGGGTGACACAGCGCGAGACTCCGTCTCAAAAAAAAAAAAAAAAAAAAAAAAAGAAAAACAAATTTCTGTCCAAACCAATATCCCAGTATCATGCTATATAATGAAATGGTTGAGTCATTTCTGTGAAAATAGGATAAAATAAAGAGGCTCGCTGATACAGCACCATTAGTTCCCCCCCCCCCTTTTTTTGCTGAGTTCTAGACAATGCAATAAAACATAACAGAAATTAGAAGCAGGGCTTTTGGAAAAAAGGAGATATAGTTCCCATTGTTTGCAGGCAGATTGGTTATACCTAGAAACCAAACAGAGAATTAAAAACTATTGGCATTAGTAAGAATAGGTATGAATTAATATGAGAATTGAGATTGGATACACATGTTTTTTGAGCTGATTCATGCAAAGGCTTTCCAAGCTCCCTTGTGTCTTACTAGGTTGTGCTTGCTTAAAGTTGGCTCGCTAGTATGCAGTCATGAGTCAGGGGAAGAGAAGGAGCCTGACTGGCTCCTATATTGTTCTGAGCCATATTTCTTTTTTTCAGTGCTATTAAACCAACGTGATTGTTGAAAGAGATCAAAATTTGGCAGGTTTTCATTTGCTTGATATTTGTAAACAGACTTTTCTTTCAGGAAAGGAATTCGGAGGAGGGCAGAGACATCATTACCTCTTTTTTACAAATCTACAATTTCCCATTTGACCCTTACAATTAATCTGAAAGTCAATTTGCGTTTGAGATTATACGACAGTAATAGGTTGATAAGCAGACATTTCTATGTCTTATTTGGTAAGAAATACTGAATTAAGTTTGATAATGGAGGTCATGTGCTGCCCCGTACACTTCTCATCTTGTCCTCAGCAAGGACTGTATGGTCATTTTCATGGATTTTCTTTTGTCAATTAAATGACCAATATTTGAGTACCTTTCAAGTACTAGTTCCTGTTCTTGGTGTTAGGATTGCAGTAGTGAAGAAGATATTTTCTGTTCTTAAGAAGATTACTTTGCAGAGGGGATAGATAATAAAGTGTATATAAATGAGATAAATTTAATTATAAATAATACTGATAAATATAGAGAAGATAAAATAGGTATTGACCAATTATGAATGGCATACTGTATGGCAAGAGCTTTTTAGATGGAGTCAAAGAAGTCTTTGCTGAAAAGGTGACATTTGAATTGAGTTAGGAAGGATGAGGAAGAGGAAGCCATAAGGGCACCTGTTCTAAGAGCATTTCCCAGCCGAAAGAACTATGTGGTGACAATGAATTTAAGGACAGAAAGGAGGCCAATGTGGCTGAAGAACAGTGAACTAAGAGGGAGAGTAAGGAGAGGTAATGCTGGAGAAGTAGCCAAAAACCAGGTCACTTAGGAACTTGTGGGCCATAAGAAGGAGTTTGGATTTTTGGAAATGTGATGGAAAACCTTTAGATAGTTTGTTTGTTTGTTTTTCAAAGTGAGACGTTTATGATCTGTGTGGAAGACAGACAAGAAGAAAGCAAAAGTGGAAGTAGAAAGACCAGGTAGGACATCATTGCTTGTGCTAGTGGCTTGGGTCCAGGTGGGTGCAATGGAGATTCAGGGCAGCAGGTAGAATTTGACTGATGGATTGGAGTGGTATGAAAGAAAGAGTCGAGTATGACCCTAATTTTTTGATCTGAATAATAAAGTGTATAATGATGCTGTTTGCTGAAATGGGCAACTCTTGAGATTGGAAGTGAAGCTATGAGTTGAGAGCACTCTCTCTGTTTGGCTGTACTAACTCTCAGTATCCCAAGGAAGTCATTATTATCATTTGCCATCTGAATTCATTGTACCCTGTTTACTTTCAATTTTTATGTTTTTATTTTTATATTTTTTTAGAGACTGTCTCTGTTGCTCAGACTGGAATGCAGTGGCATGATCATAGCTCACTGCAGCCTTGAACTCTTGGACTCAAGTGATCCTTCCACTCTAGGCTCCCAGATAGCAGCTAGGACTACAGGAGTGTGCCACTGCACCCAGCTAATTTTAAATTTTTTTATTGTTTTGTAGATACGAGGTCTTACTATGTTGCCTGGGCTGGAATGCAGTAGCACAATTATAGTTCACTGCAGCCTTGGACTCCTGGGCTCAAGTGAACTCCTGTCTTGGCCTCCCAAAGTGGTGGTATTATAGGTGTGAGTCACTGTGCCTGTTCATTTTTTAAGTTATTTTATAAATAATTAACATAAGTAAACATACAGGAATAATGAAAAACAACCTTATTAGAAACTTTAATAATAATTTAAACATGGCCGGGCGCGGTGGCTCAAGCCTGTAATCCCAGCACTTTGGGAGGCCGAGACGGGCGGATCACGAGGTCAGGAGATCGAGACCATCCTGGCTGACACGGTGAAACCCCGTCTCTACTAAAAAATACAAAAACTAGCCGGGCGAGGTGGCGGGCGCCTGTAGTCCCAGCTACTGGGGAGGCTGAGGCAGGAGAATGGCGTGAACCTGGGAGGCGGAGCTTGCAGTGAGCTGAGATCCGGCCACTGCACTCCAGCCTGGGCGGCAGAGCGAGACTCCGTCTCAAAAAAAAAAAAAAAAAAAAAATAATAATAATAATTTAAACATATCAAACCCAATTTTTTTATCCTGTAAATTCCTGGTTTTGAAGACACATGCATATTCAAAATGAGAAAAAGTCCTTTGAATATAATCATCAATTGCTATATGCAAGCCTGTAAAATATATGTTATATAAATACTGATTTCCAGATTTAAAATGAATCTCTTAATATGTTCTGGGCTTATCGTTACTTCTGGTTTTTGCATTTTATTGTCAAAAGGCAGTATTTTTGAAAACTTTGATGGCTAAGATTTTGTTGAAGAAAGGATAAACACTTTCAATTGAGAAGCATTTTTGTTTTTTAGATTTATCAACTAATGAGAATGATCGATTTAATGAAATTTGTTATTTCTACATCAGCTATTTTTTCTCCACGCGTTTTGTATAGATACTTAGCATTTGTCTACCTATGAACTTCATCAAGTAAATTTAGCTTCATAAACATCATAAAAAGATCAACAAATGCTACCACATGTTCTTTTAACTAAATGGGATGGTCTAGGATCTTGTAACATATTGTACAATGAAGTTTCCTGTTGAATGACTGTCTGGCTAAAAGTACCATAGTTCCTTCTTGTCCTTAAAAATCATATTGTACATTCATTCCTTCTTAAGTTTCATTGAAAATTTATCTAGGATATCATCATCTGAAGATTCATAACCTGAGATTTCACTACTACCTGCCTCTTTACATTCACCATCTAATAATTGTGAAATATCTTTCTCTGTCAGTTTTCTTCTCTTTGCCATTATGGGTAGAAAATGAAATATTCTGAATTTTCAACCATGTTTACTGAAACTCTCAAAAATACAAAGATGGGATTTCCAGACTTCTTTTCAAAAGATGAGACAATACCACCAACCAAAAAAAGCCTGGGACCTGATGAATTCACAGCCAGATTCTACCAGATGTACAAACAAGAGCTGGCACCATTCCTACAGAAATAATTCCAAAAAACTGAGGAGAAAGGACTCCTCCACAACTCATTCCACGAGGCCAGCATCATCTTGATACCAAAACCTGGCAGAGACACAACAGAGAAAGAAAACTTCAGGCCAATATCCTTGATGAATATTGATGTGCAAATCCTCAACAGAATACTTGCAAACTGAATCCAACAGCACATCAAAAAGATAATCCATCATGATCAAGTAGGCTTCATCCCTGGGATGCAAGGTTGGTTCAACATACACAAATCAATAATTGTGATTCATCACATAAACAGAACTAAAGACCAAAAACTACATGATTATCTCAATAGATGCAGACAAGACTTTTAATAAAATTCAACATCCCTTAAGGTAAAAAACTCTCAATAAACTAGGTATTGAAGGAACATACCTCAAAATAATAAGAGCCATCTATGACAAACCCACAGCCAACATTAAACTGAATGGGCAAAAGCTGGAAACATTCCCCTTGAAAACCGGCATGAGACAAGGATGTCCTCTCTTACCACTTCTATTCAACGTAGTACTGGAAGTTCTTACCAGAGCAGTCATGCAAGAGAAAGAAATAAAGGGCACCCAGACAGGAAGAAAGGAAGTCTTCTCTGTTTGCAGATGACATGATTGTATATCTAGAAAACCCCATAGTCTCAGCCGGGCGCAGTGGCTCACACCTGTAATCCCAGCACTTTGGTATTATCTCATCACGCAGGTATTAAGCCCAGTTCCCAATAGTTATCTTTTCTGCTCCTCTTGCTCCTTCCACCCTCCCCGTCAAGTAGCCCCCAGTGTCTGTTGTTTCCTTCTTTCTGTTTGTAAGTTATCATTCAGCTCCTATTTGTAAGTGTGAACATGTGGTATTTGGTTTTCTGTTCCTGCGTTAGTCTGTTAAGGATAATAGCCTCCAGGTCCATCCATGTTCTCACAAAAGACATGATTTTGTTCTTTTATGGCTGCATAGTATTCCATGGTATTTATGTGCCACATTTTCTTTATCCAATCTGTCACTGATGGGCATTTAGGTTGATTCCATGTCTTTGCTATTGTGAATACTGCTGCAATAAACATTGGCATGGATGTGTCTTTACAGTAGAATGATTTATATTGGTCTGGGTATATACCCAGTAATGGGATTGCTGGGTCAAATGGTAGTTCTCCTTTTAGGTCTCTGAGGAATCATCATACAGCTTTCCACAATGATTGAACTAATTTACACTCCCACCAACAGTGTATAAGTGTTTCCTTTTCTCTGCAATCTCACCAGCATGTTATTTTTTGACTAATGATAGCCATTCTGACTGGTATGAGATGGTATCTAATTTTAATTTGCATTTGCATTATGAGATTTTAATTTGAAATGAGATTAGGATATTTTAATTTTAATTAAAAATGAGATTTTAATTTGCATTTCTCCAATGATCAGTGATATTAAGATTTTGTTTATATGCTCGTTGGCCTCATGTATGCCTTCTTTTGGGAAGTGTCTGTTCATGTCCTTTGCCCACTTCTTAAATGGATTTTTTTCTCCCCTAAATTTATTTAGATTCCTTATAGATGCTGGATATTAGACCTTTGTCAGATGCATAATTTGTAAATATTTTCTCCCATTCTGTAGATTGTCTGTTTATTCTGTTGATAGTTTCTTTTGCTATGCAGAAGCTTTTAAGTTTAATTAGATCTCGCTTGTCAATTTTTGCTTTTGTTGTGATTGCTTTTGGTGTCTTTGTCATAAAATCTTTGCCAGTTCTATGTCCAGGATGGTACTGCGTTGGTTGTCTTCCAGGGTTTTTACAGTTTTGAGTTTTACATTTAAGCCTTTGATCCATCTTGAGTTGACTTTTATATATGGTGTAAGGAAGAGATCCAGCTTCAATCTTCTGCATATGGCTAGCCAGTTATCCCAGCACTATTTATTGAATAGGCAGTCTTTTCCCCATTGCTTGGTTTTGTCAGCATTGTTGATGATCAGATGTGTGGCCTGATTTCTAGGCTCCCTCTTCTGTTCCATTGGTCTATGTGCCTGTTTTTGCACCTGTACCATGCTGTTTTGGTTACTGTAACCTTGTAGTATAGTTGGAAGTTGGGTAACATGATGCCTCCAGCACTTGTTCTTTTTGCTTGGGATTCCCTTGGCTATTCAGGCTCTTTTTTGGTTCCATAAGGGTTTTAAACTAGTTTTTTCTATTTCTGTGAATAATGTTGTTGGTAGTTTGATAGAAATAGCACTGAATCTGTACATTGCTTTGGGCAGTACAGCCATTTTAATGATATAGATTCTTCCTATCCATGAGCATGGAATGCTTCTCCATTTGTCTTCTCTGATTTCTTTGAGGAGTGTTTTGTAATTCTCATTGTAGAGATCTTTCACCTCCCTGGCTAGCTGTATTCCCAGGTATTTTATTCTTTTTGTGGCAACTGTGAATGGGACTGCTTTTCTGATTTCGCCCTTAAGTTTGGCTGTTGTTGATGTATAGGAATGCTAGTGATTTCTGTACATTGATTTTGTATCCTACAACTTCGCTGAAGCTGTGTACCAGCTGGAAGAGCTTTCAGGCTGAGACTGTGGGGTTTTTTTTTTTTTTTTTTTTTTTTTTTGAGACAAAGTCTCACTCTGTCACCCAGGCTGGAGTGCAGTGGTGCGATCTCGGCTCACTGCAAGCATGGCCTCCTGGGTTCATGCCATTCTCCTGCCTCAGCCTCCTGAGTAGCTGGGACTACAGGCACCCACCACCACGCCCGGCTAATTTTTTGTATTTTTAGTAGTGACGGGGTTTCACCATGTTAGCTAGGATGGTCTCAATCTGCTGACCTCATGATCCACCCACCTCGGCCTCCCAAAGATAACTATTGGGAACTGGGCTTAACACCTGGGTGATGAGATAATATGTACAACAAACTGCCTTGACACATGTTTACCTATGTAACCTTCACTTGTACCCCAAAACCTAAAATAAAAGGTGAAAAACAAAAGATGAGGCAATACTTTGAGTAATGCAATAAGAAAACTGAAGGAGGGTATAGTAGTACAGTATCCTTTTAGGTAATTCTATTATTGTTATAATTTTAGATTTTTAAAAAGATAGTTGGGAATAACTGATAAATAATGATGAAATAATTTTCAGGATGATGGATTACCAAAAGATTTAAGATATAGGAAAAATAAGATCACTGAGGCCCCATAATATAGCTCAGATTTATAAAAGAGTCCGATGGGCCCATATGGTAATTGCAAGACAAAATAGGTGTCTGTTTTAAAAACAAGTAAGAGTTCTGTTTGCTCTTGAATACCTCTAAGAAAGAATAAAGTCATGAAATATCAATCCTTACAAATAGAACTGCCCAGAAACAAATTTAAAAATCAAATCTGCAGTCCAGTGGTCCCAGATAATACCAAGGGATAAGTTTGAAGTGTATATTAAATATCCCCGTGGAGATGTAGAGTAGTGGTTGTCTCCAGAAAACTAAACCTCAGAAGAGAGGTCTAGACTAGAGGTTTCTGTCTGAGAGTCATCAACCATCTGAAGCTTTGGATCTAGATGAGATCACCCAGGAAAGTGAGGATAAATTGAAAAGAGAAGAGGGCCAAGAATAGAGTCCTGTGGCACACTAGATTTTAGAAATTTCATTTAGGAAAAAGATACTGAGAAGGTGCAACCAGTGAGGTAGGAACCTGTGATATCACTTGGAGAATAGTGTTTTAAGTGGGGAGAAGTCAGTTGGATCAAAAGATAAGAGTAATTTTTTAAAAAGGAAGGTCAGAGAAGTTTGATCATTGACTTTTTTTTTTTCTTTTGAGATGGAGTCTCGCTCTGTCGCCCAGGCTGGAGTGCAGTGGCACAATCTCGGCTCACTGCAAGCTCCGCCCCCACGGTTTCACACCATTCTCCTGCCTCAGCCTCCCGAGTAGCTGGGACTACAGACGCCCACACCTCGCCTGGCTAGTTTTTTGTATTTTTTAGTAGAGACGGGGTTTCACCGTGTTCGCCAGGATGGTCTCGATCTCCTGACCTCGTGATCCGCCCGTCTCGGCCTCCCCAAGAGCTGGGATTAGAGGCTTGAGCCACCACGCCTGGCTGATCATTTACTTTTTTAACAAAAGGGATCTTTAATGACCTTTAAGGGAGCTGTTTCATTGAAGTGATGATGCTGAAAGCCTGTGATGGATTAAAATGAGGAAGTAGAGATAAGGAATAGAGGCAAATTTTACAATAGATTTTGCTGTGAAGGCGGGGGAGAGATGGTGAGAGTTTCTTCACCCACTTTAGAGGATTGAGAGGAATTGGTAGAGTACCTGGAATTGGGGATGTGAGTCAGGGGGATATTGGTACTTTAAATTAATATATTAAGGCTTGACATTAATACTCTCACGTTAATACTGTCTAGAATAGAGCAGAACATCCCCTGTTCAATTCTTCTCTCTCCCTTTCTCTTTTATGGATGTATAATAGAGGTACATAGTTTGGGGATACATGTGAAAATATGTTCCTATAACTTACGAAGATCCAATCAGTGTTCTTGGGATATTCATCACCTTAAATATTTGTCTCTTCTTTATGCTAGAAACATTCAAATTATGCTAGCTATTTCAAAATGTACAATAGATTAAGCTATAGTCACCCTAATGATCTATCAGACTAGGTCTTATTTCTTCTATCATACTATATATTTGTACGTATTAGTCAACTTCTCTTCATCTTTTCCTTGCCCATATCCTTCCTGGCCTCTGCTAACCACCAATCTGTATCTTTATGAGATCCACTTTTTTTGGCTCCCACATATGAGTGAGAACAAGCAATATTTGTCTTTTACTGCTTGGATTATTTCTTAACATAATTACCTCCAGTTTCATCCACATTGCTACTTATGACAGGATTTCCTTCTTTTTTGTAGCTGAGCAGTGTTTCATTGTGTATATATACTACATTTTCTTTGTCCATTCATCTGTTAATGAGCACTTAGGTTGATTTGTATCTTGGCAATTGTAGATAGTGCTGCAGTAAACATGAGGGTGCAGATATATCTTTGATATATTGGTTTACTTTCATTTGGATATATACCCAGTAGTGGAATTGCTTGATCATATGGTAGTTCTATTTTTTGTTTCTTCAGGAACTTCCATACTATTCTCTGTAGTGATTGTACTTACTTACATTCCCACCAACAATATATGAGGGTTTACCTTTCTTTCCATCCTCACCAGCATTGTTATTGCCTTTTTGGTAAAAGCCATTTTAACTAGGGTGGGATGGTATCTCATTGTGGTTTTGATTTGCATTTTTCTGATGATTACTAACAAGGAGCATTTGCTCACTTACTTGTTGGTCATTTGTAGGTTTTATTTTCAGGAATGTTTGTTTAGATATTTTGCCCATTTTTAAACCAGATTCTTTGGCTTTTTGCTGTTGTGTTGTTTGAGCTCCATAAATATTCTGATTATTAATCCCTTGTCAGATGGATAATTTGCAAAGATTTTCTTTCATTCTATGGGTTGTCTCTTTGCTTTGTGATTGTTTCCTTTGCTGTCCAGAGCTTTTCACTTGATATAATCCCATTTGTCTATTTTTGCTTTGTGGCCTGTGCTTTTGACATCCTACACAGAAAGTCTTGGCCCAGACCAGTGCCCTAGAGCATCTCCCCAGTGTTTTCTTCTAGTAGTTTTTCATCAGTTGTTTGAGGTCTTAGATTTAAATATTTTATCCATTTTGCTTTGATTTTTGTGTTTGGCGAGAGATAGTGGTGCAGTTTCATTCTTCTGCATATAGTTAATCCAGTTTCCCCAGCAGCATTTACTGAAAATACTGTCTTTCCCCATTGTATGTTCTTGGTGTGTCCAGAATTGGTGGGTTCTTGGTCTCACTGACTTCAAGAATGAAGCCGTGGACCCTCGCAGTGAGTGTTACAGTTCTTAAAGATGGTGTGTCCAGAGTTTGTTCCTTCAGACGTTCAGATGTGTCCGGAGCGTCTTCCTGCTGGTGGGTTCGTGGTCTCGCTGTCAGGAGTGAAGCTACAGACCTTCGTGGTGAGTGTCACAACTCTTAAAGGCAGTACGTCTGGAGTTGTTCGTTCTTCCTGGTGGGTTCATGGACTCGTTGGCCTCAGGAGTGAAGCCGCAGACCTTCGCAGTGAGTGTTGCAGCTCATAAAGGCAGCGTGGACCCGAAGAGTGAGCAGCAGCAAGATGTATTGCAAAGAGCGAAAGAACAAAGCTTCCACAGTGTGGAAGGGGACCTGAGCGTGGCTGGCTGGGGCAGCCTGCTTTTATTCCCTTATCTGGCCCTACCCACATCCTGCTGATTGGTCCATTTTACAGAGAGCTGATTGGTCCACTTTACAGAGAGCTGATTAGTCTGTTTTGACAGAGTGCTGATTGGTGCATTTACAATCCTTGAGCTAGACACAGAATCACAGAGTGCTAGTTAGCTAAATACAGAGTTAGCTAGATACAGAGTACCAATTGGTGTATTCACAAACCCTGAGCTAGACACAGAGTGCTGATTGATGTATTTACAAACCCTGAGCTAGACACAGAGTGCTGAGCCCCTCACTGCCTAGGCAGGCAGCGTCAGCCCACCACTCCTAGTGTGGGGCGGCGGAGCCCGCGCCCACCAGAACTCCCGCCAGAACTCCCGCTGGCCTGTGAGTACTGCTGGCGCCCCGGTTCCCGCCTGCGCGTCTCCCTCCACACCTCCCTAGCAAGCAGAGGGAGCCGGCTCTGGCCTCCACCAGCCCAGAGAGGGGCTCCCACAGTGCAGTGGTGGGCTGAAGGGCTCTTCAGGCGCCGCCAGAGTGGACGCCGAGGCCAAAGAGGCACTGAGAGTGAGGGCTGCTAGCACATTGTCACTGCTCAACACTACCTGACTTCAAAATTTACTACAAAGCTATAGTCACCAAATCAACATAGTACTGGTATAAATACAGACACATGGACCAATGGAACAGAATAAAGAACACAGATATAAATCCATGCATTTACTCATCTTTGACAAAGGTACCAATGAGAGGTACCCCCATCAACAGCCCAAGGGCTGAGGAATGCAGGCCTGGCTCGGGACTGGCGGGTAGCTCCGCCTGCAGCCCCGGTGCAGGATCCACTGGGTGAAGCCAGCTGGGCTCCTGAACTGGATGGGGACTTGGAGAACTTTTATATCTAGCCAGAAGATCGTATGTGCACCAATCAGCACTCTGTATCTAGCTAACCTAGTGGGGACTTGGAGAACTTTTCCGTCTAGCACTCTGTGTCTAGTTCAAGGATTGTAAATGCACCAATCAGCACTCTGTGTCTAACTCAGGGTTTGTGAGTACACCAGTTGGTACTCTCTATCTAGCTAACCTAGTGGAGACTTGGAGGACTAGCACTCTGTGACTCTGTGTGGCTCTAGGATTGTAAATCCTCCTCCCTGGTGGGCTCCTGCACACCTGGGCCTCCTGACGGGTTCCGCTCCCTGCTCTGTAGGCCCAGTCCCATCCACCGCCCAAGAGCTGAGGAGTGCAGGCGCTGCTCGGGACTTGCAGGCAGCTCCCCCTGCAGCCCCTGTGCGGGATCCACTACATGAAGCCCCCTGGGCTCCTGAGTCTAGTGGGGACTTGTAGAACTTCTATGTCTAGCTAAAGGATCACAAATGCACCAGTCAGCACTCTGTGTCTAGCTCAATTTTATGAATACACCAATGGGTACTCTGTATCTAGCTAACCTAGTGGGGACTTGGAGAACTTTTATGTCTGGCACTCTGTGTCTAGTTCAGGGATTGTAAACACACCAATCAGCACTGTGTCAAAAGGGTCCAATCAGTGCTCTGTAAAATGGACCAATGAGCTCCCTGTAAAATGGACCAATTAGCAGGATGTGGGTGGGGCCAGATAAGGGAATAAAAGCAGACTGCCTGAGGCAGCCGGGCGCAAGCCACTGGGGTCTCCTTCCACATGGTGAAAGGTTTGTTCTATCCTTCTTTGCAATATATTTTGCTGCTGCTGACTCTTTGGTCCATGCTGCCTTTATGACCTGTAACACTCACTGCGAAGGTCTGCAGCTTCACTCCTGTCAGTGAGACCACGAACCCACCAGAAGAAAGAAACTGGGGACACATCTGAACATTTGAAGGAACAAACTCCAGACTACCATCTTTAAGAACTGTAACACTCACTGAGAAGGTCCGCAGCTTCATTCTTGAAGTCAGTGAGACCAAGAACCCACCAATTCCGGACACAGTGTGACCCTTCCAGCTTCGTTCTTTTTGCCCAGCATTTCTTTGGCTCTTTGGGGTCTTTTGTGATTCCATATAAATGTTAAAAGATTTTTTTTTCTTTCTATTTTTGTGAAGAGCGTTACTGGTATTTTGTTAGAGATTGCATGGAATCTATAGATTGCTTAGGGTAGTATGGACATATTAACAGTATTCTTTTACTCAATAAACATGGAATATCTTTCAATTTTTTTTGGTGCCCTCTTCAATATCTTTCATCAGTGTTATATAGATTTCAACAGAGATCTCTCAATTCTTTAGTTGATTCCCAGGATTTCATATTCATTGTAGGTATTGTAAATGGTATTGCTTTCTTGATTTCTTTTTCACTTTGTTTGCTGTTGGTGTGTGTAAAGACTACTGATTTTTGTAGGTTCAGTTTGTATTTTGCAATTTTACTGAATTTATCTATCTGTTTTAATAGTGTTTTCAGTGGAGTCTTTAGTTTTTTCTGAGTATAAGATCATGTTGTCTGAAAACAAGACTAATTTGACTTCTTTTCCAACTTGAATGTATATCCTTTATTTCTCTTGCCTAGTTGCTTTGGCCAGGACTTCCAAGATTAAGTGGTATAAAAGTGGTGAAAATGGATATCCTTGTCTTGTTTTAGATCTTAGAGGAAAGACCTTCAATATTTCCCCTTCGAGTGCAGTGTTAGCTGGGAGTTTGTCATATATGGCCTTTATGATTTTGAGGTATGTTCCTTTTATACCCTTTGTGTTGAGGGTTTTATCATAAAGGGATGTTGAATTTTATCAAATGCTTATTTTATCTGTTAAAATAGTCGTGGGGTTTTTGTAGCGGTTCTGTTAATTATCACGCTTATTGATTTGCATATGTTGAGCCATCTTTGCATCCCTGGGATGAATCCCACTTAATCATGGTGAATGATCTTTTTAATGTGTTGGTGAATTTGGTTTGCTAGTATTTTGTTGAGGATTTTTGCATCTGTGTTCGTCAGTGATATTGGCCTGTAGTCTTCGTTTTTTGTTGTGTCCTTATCTGTTTTTGGTATCAGGGTAATGCTGGCCTCATAAAAGGAGTTTGGATATATTCCCTCCTCTTCGACTTTTTTAGTAGAATTGGTATTTGTTCATCCTTAAATGTCTGGTAGAATCATCAGTAGAGTGATAAGGTTCCACACTTTTCTTTGATGGGGGTCTTTTGATTACAGCTGCAATTGTGTTACTTGTTACTGGTTTGTTGAGGTTTTCTATTTCTTCGTGGGTCAGTATTGGTAGGTTTTATATGTGCAAGAATTTACTCTTTTTTTTTTGTAGTTTTTTCAATTTGTTGGCATGTAGTTGTAATAGTCTCTAATGATTCTATTTCTGTGGTCCAGTTGTTACATCTTTTCATTTCTGATTTTATTTGGGTCTTTTTTTTCTTAGTCTAGTTAAAGATTTGTCAATTTTGTTTGTCTTTTACAAAACCGACTCTTCGTTTCATTGATCTGTATTTTTTTTTTAGGTTTCAATTTCATGTATTTTTGCTATAATCATTATTGTTTGTTTCCTTATACTAATGTTGGGTTTGATTTCTTTTTGCTTTTTCTAGTCCCTTAAGATGTATCATTAGGTTGTTTATTTGAAGTCTTTCTACTTTTTGGATATAGACGTTTATTGCTATAAACTTCCCTCTTAATACTGCTTTTATTGTATCCCAGAAATTTTGTTATGTTGTATTTCCATTTTATTTACTTCAAGAAATTTAAAATTTTTTTCTTCTTAATTTCTTCTTTGATCCTTTGGTCATTCCAGAGTATATTGTTTAATTTCCATGTGTTTATGCAGTTTCTGAGGTTCCTCTTGTTGTTGATTTTTAGTTTTATTACATTGTGGTCAGAAAAGATACTTGATATGATTTCTGCTTTTCTAAATTTGTTCAGAGTTGTTTTGTGGCCTAAGATATGGTCTCTTCTGGAGAATGTTCCATGTGCTGATGAGAAGAATGTATTCTGCTTCTATTAGGTGAAATGTTCTGTTAGTTAGACCTAGTGTGTAGTTTAACTCTGATGTTTCTTTGTTGGTTTTCTCTCTGAATGATCTATTACTGAGAGTAGAGTGTTAAAGTTCCCTACTATTTTTTCTTTTTAGAGACAGTGTTTCACTCTGTCACTCAGGCTGGAACACAGTGGTATGTTCATAGGTCTCTGCAGCTTCAACCTCCTGGATTCAAGTGATCCTCTTGCCTCAGCCTCCCAAGTAGCTGGGATTACAGGTGCATGCCACTACATATGGCTAATTTTTAAACTTTTTTTAGTAGAGACAGGACCTTGTTATGTTGCCCAGGCTGGTCTTGAACTCCTGGCTTCAAACAATCCTCCTGTCCTGTCCTCCCAACATGCTGGTATTGCAGGCATGAGCCATCACACCTGGCCCCTACTATTATTGTATTGCAGTCCATCTTTCCCTTTAGATCTGTTAATGTTTGCATATATATCTTAGGAGCCCCATTGTTGTATATAAATATTTATAATTGCTATATCCTGTTGCTAAAATGACCTTTCTCATTATATAGTGATCTTGTCTCATTTTATAGTCTTTGATTTGTAGTTTATTGTATCTGATATAGGTATATCTATTCTTATTCTGTTTTGGTTTCCAGTTGTATGAAGTATCTTTTCCACCCTTTCACTTTCAGTCTTTGTGTTTCTTTATAGGTGCTAAGTTTCTTATAGGCAGCATAAAGTTGAGTCTTGTTTCTTCTTTATCTGTTCAGCAACTCTTTGCCGTTTAATTGGAGAATTGAGTTCATTTACATTCAGTGTTAATATGTAGGGACTTACTACCATTTTGTTGCTTGTTTTGTAATTCCTCTCATCCTTTTTTACTGTCTTCCTTTGTGGTTATTTTCTTTGGTAGTATGTTTTAATTCATTGCTTTTTATTTTTGGTGAATCTATTACAGATTTTTTGCATTGTGGTCACCATGAGGCTTACACAAAACATCTTATAACAAGGTATTTTAAAGAGATGACAACTTATCTTAGATCACAAAGAAAAGAATAGAAACAGAAAAAAAAAAAACCTTATACTTTAACTTTATTCTCTCCATATTTAGTTAGACTCTTAGTTTTCTCAATTTACATTTTTTCTGTTACCTATTTCTTAACAGGTTGCCGTAGGTATTACTGTGTTTGATAGATTTGTCTTTTGGGCTTCATACTAGAGTTGTGGGTGAATTGTACACCACAGTTATAGTATTCAAGTATTCTCGGGTTTGTCTGTGTATTCAATTTTAGCCTGTCGGTTTTATACCTTCAGATGTTTTCTTTTTGTACATTAGTGTGGTTTTTTTCCACTTTCATACTAAAGAACTGCCTTTAGCATTTCTTGTGAGATGAGTCTGGTGATGGTGAATACTTTCTCATAGTTTGGGAAAGACTTTATTTCTTTTTCATATTTGAAGGATAACTTTGCTGACTTGGTCCATTCTATTGTTGAGAGTTTCCAATGAATTTTTCAGTTCAGTAAATGTATTTCTCAGTTCTAAAATTTCTTTTGGATTTTTAAAAAGAATTTGTTAAATTTCTCTGATAAATTTCTGAATTGGTTTTCTGTGTTATCTTGGAGATCACTGAGTCTCCTTAAAACTGTTGTTTTGAATTCTCGGGAAGAGAGTTCAGATATTGCTGTCTTGTTACTATTAGTCACTGGTTTCTTGCTTTGTCTGGGAAGATTGTGGTTGCCTGTTTGCTGTTGTTTCTTCTGGATATACATCTGTGTCTTTGCATTGAAGAATTCGTTTTTTATTCCAGTCTTCTGGAATATGTGGCTTGCTTTGTTTTTGTTGGATATATTTGTAAACAGATTCTTTACCACTAGTTTGCTGCCTTCTTGTGGGGTCGAGGTGGCACTTTAAGCCTGGGTTCACCTTGGCTCTAGTACATGATCAGAGTCCTTCCCATTCGAAATTGGGGAGGTCCCAAAGGGAATATTCTGGCAGTGTGAGAAGGACAGCTAAGGGTTCATGCCCATCCTAACCTGTGGAATGTAACTCCTACAGAATGGTGCTGCTTAATAGCAACTGTGATTTGGCATCTCCTTTGGCTGGATTATAAAGCAGTTATCAGGGGTGGGAATGGTAGTCACACCTCCCCTTCTGGTCTCTGGCTCTCCTTGAATATTTCTCCCTTCTGGCACTTGTGGTGCTTCTTATCGTTTAAGGCAGGAACAGGTCTCCTGCCAGGAAATCCAGTATGGTGGGGAAGCTGGTTGTCCACCTCAATCTCACTTTTTCTAGAGTAGAAACTGATTTTGGGGGAAATTTTTTGCATGCTTGGTGTCAAGCAGAATGGTGAAAGGGACACCACAGATGTAGAAATCTGATTTGCTTGTCATCTGCTTGGAGTTTTTTTCGCTTCTGTGGCTCTGGGAACTGTCTCATCATCATATTTAAGTTCTGGCATATTGCTGGTGATAATCTCAGCACTGTGTATTTGGTTTTGGTTTTCTGTTGTGGGGAGTGAAGCCAGCTTGCTTCTATGTTACCATTTTGGAATCAGAAATCTCTCTCTCTCTCCCTTTTTTGATGTTAAAAAATTGTTAGGATTTTTACTTGCCTTTTGCTTATCAGAAACATAAAACACTGAGTATTGTCTTGCCTAATTTTTAATGAAAATCAACAGGAAAAAAAAATCTTCATTAGGCAAAGTTTTCTAGGATACATTTAATACTTTTAAGTTAAATGTATCTGCTAGCTAGATTTTTGGGGCTTGTATGTGCTATAATAATTGCTATCTAAATGATAAGATGAATTGAAATAGCATTTAATTTAGAATAGTCTGAATTTAGCCTATTATTTTCTCATACAGGTGTCACTTAGGATTATGAAAAGCATACGTTCTGAAAGATATTTTGTGTTTTGAGTTACAAATAATTAAAATACAGGAAATGTCTTGAAAATCTTTATTGTAGAAGCTGACTTACGAAGTATTTATTGAAAGGGCCAGTTTGGAGCAGTCAGAACTTGTATGTAAAACGCTATTTTGGATATTCCTCCGTTCTTTAAAAATAATGTTTCTTTAGAGCGTGTAAGGGTTATATCCAATGAGCTTGACTCTGATCATTTATGATATTTATTGCTTTATCTTTGGAAAATAATTTTAAAACATTTTAATCATTTGGGTTATGTAGTTGTGCCGACCTTATTATTTTGTAATCTAAAGGAATCAAAATATCTTCTTTACAATTTTCATCTTTATTCTACTTACTTTGTGTTTGACTCTTAATCCTTCTGTGTTACATGTGATAGCTCAATATTGTAAGCCTGCCTAGATAATAAGACTTTCTAGATAATTCTGAGTACATTCCTGGAACTCAATGGCAGTTAAACAATACAGATGTCATTGGGTTCTTGAAATTTTCATGATTGGCTTCCATTAAATGAGATTGTTGGATGCAGATTGTTGGTATCATCGTCAAGAGTTCTTCTAGAATAAATTTAAAACCTAATTTGTAAAAGCTGTCTATAGAAGCAAGATCTCAAAATTTCTTAAATTTGACTATTTAAAATAAAGTTCTTTGGTGTTGATAATGGCAAAATGGTCAGTTAAACTTATTTGAGGTGTTTGCCAAACTATTATTTTACATATTTATGCTCATAAATCTTATTTTAACATTTAGCATTTAGGATTGGAGATATAGCTTCTTTGATTCTTCCCTTCTTCCTCCCATTTCAACAATAACTTATTCCTTCCTTAATTTTGCCATAAGTGTAGGTAGAAAAGGCTTCCTTGTCAACAAATCTTTAGTATCCTACAATGTTACCTCATGGGCTATAAAACATTTTAGGATTTGGTCCTTGCCCAAGCCTTGGCCAGTTTCATGTATGTCTTCAGTAATCGTGAGCTATTTATAGTTTTTTTCTTTTTTGAGATGGAGTCTTGCCGTGTCACCCAGGCTAGAGTGCAGTGGAGTGAGCTTGGCTCACTGCAAGCTCTGTCTCCTGGGTTCACGCCATTCTCCTGCCTCAGCCTCCCAAGTAGCTGGGACTACAGGCGCCTGCCACCATGCCCGGCTAATTTTTTGTATTTTAGGTAGAGACGGGGTTTCACCGTGTTAGCCAGGATGGTCTCGATCTCCTGACCTCGTGATCCGCCTGCCTGGGCCTCCCAAAGTGCTAGGATTACAGGCATGGGCCACTGTGCCCGGCCTGTTTATACTTTTCCCAGTAAACTCACTGAAACTCCTGGACGTTGTCTCATGGTTTTGTTCCTAAACACTGTCTCCCAATTTGCTTGTCTGGCAAATTCTCATTTATTCTTTACATTTCTGCTGTGTTTTCCTTGGGCACAGATTGTTTCTACCTTTTTAATGCTCCTACTATACTTGACAGATAATCCCACTGTAGAAATTATCTAAATGTAATTGTTGCACATTTGTCTTCCCTCTAGACCTGCAGTGTTCAGTATAGTTAGTAGCCATTAGCCATATGTGGCTATAGGACACTTTAAAATGTGGCTACTGTCACTGGGGAACTGAAGTTTTAATTTTATTTAATATAAATTGAATGTAAGTAGCCACACATGACAAGTAGATACTGTATTGGACAGGACAGCTCACCGCTTTTGTCATGTGCCAGTAGGTGAAGAAGGGAAGAATTGGGTAGATCAGAGTATTTCCGGTAGCATCTGCATTGAGATGTGCCTAAGTGTAAAACACATGCTGAATTTCAAAGATATAAAAAAGAATGAATTTGTCATTAATAATTTTAATTATTGATTACCCATTGCAATGATGTAATATGAGTATGTTTGGTTAAATAAATTATTAAAATACTTTCACCTATTTTATTTTACATTTATATAGCCACTAGAAAGTTTAAAATTCTACATGTGGCTCACATTTGTAGATCGCATTATATTTCTATAGGACAGTGCTGTTCTGACAGTGAGCTCCTTGTGGGGAAGGACCCTTTTCATTTTAATCTTGACTATTACTGTGTCTTTAATATAGTAGATACTTAATAGTTGTTGAATGAATAACATAGTCTCTAGAAATTGTAACCATAAGCCTTTTGAAGAATTGAGGCTTTGAATTAAAGCATATATATGATAGATACATACATAAACAAGCTTGTACATAGAGGAAAAAACCTATACCTAGGAATACAGGAGTAACAGCACTTGTTTTGAGCCAAATTCTATTAATAATTGAATAATTAAGTTCTCATAACAGCATCTGTAAGCAAAATTCTATTAATATTCCTCATTTACAGGAAATGGAGACAGGAACATTAAATAACAAAATGACACAAATATTAAGTGATGGAAATAATTTGAATTCAGGCAGTCTGGCTTTGTAGTTTGTACCTTTAACCAGTATGCTAAAGAAATGTCATGTAATTTTGGTCATCCATAATTATCACTTTCAAAATTGTGGAAGTATGTGTGTGAACGAATCCTGGGCAGTATTGGACTTGGGGGACTTTCTGATGACTCTTTTGCTTTCCTGGAATGAAGAAAGTTTACTTAGGCCTCACAATCTGCTTTTAATTGCTTTAAGATTTATTAAAGTTCAGCAAGCAAAGTCTTTTTTTTTTTCTGTTCAGCATCAGCTTTTATGTTTATACTTTCAGTAATATTTTTTTCAGCTCTGGGAAAAGTATAAAGAAAGTGTTGCCACTGGTAGTGTATGAATGAAAAATTAACATTTGACTTTTGGGAAAATGAAATGGTTATTTATATAGTGGTCCCAGGAATCAACTTCTCTCTTATATTATTAATAGAAGAGATTTCTGGTTGGTAACACATTTATAATACTTTACTTTTGGGGATGAAGCAAAAAGGCAAGAATATAAGTTTATTTCCTTTCAGCTTTCTGTTAACATTTCCCACAGAAAGTTTTATTTCATATCTAATTGCAAATCCAGTATGCTATTATTCTGAATAAATCTTTTACAAATGAATAGTTATAAAACAGGAGGGTATAACGTTCAAGGGAAAAGATGTATTCTTTTTCATTTTTAACATGCTGCCACAATTTCCCATATATGCTAAGTTTATCTGTTTTTTCTGTTCACATGATTCTTTTCAATGGTGACATACCTTTTGCAAATTCATACACATTTGTAAGGGTATTCAGGAAAACTTAGCTTAAAAATATGCCATCAAAAGATTGAGGTGGACTCTAGGTAAAAAAAAATGAATTTATTTTTAGACATTATCATTTTGCATGCAAAAAATAGTCTTTTTTTTTTTTTTTTCTCCCTTGCTTGCTCAGTCTGAGCTAACAGGCAGTTCTGAATATTGGACAGCTCTGTTTCACACTGCCATCCAGAGACCTTGTTTTGTTTCTTCTCTTTTGTTCTACCATTCCCTAAGGTGTTGCACGTCTGCAGAGATGAGTCTAAATTGCCACCACCACCACATTCAGTTCTAGTTTGTGGGAAAAAGGGAAGAAAACAAGTGGAAAGCAAGCAGCTTTAGAAAAAGTATGTGACTTCATAGTTACATACAGCACTTCATGCTATATCCTATTGACCAGAACTTAATCACATGGACAAATCTATCTGCAAGAGAGGCCATCACCTCACATGGTAACTATGTTTAAAAAAAAAAAATTGAAAACATTTAAGATCTACTCACTTAGCAAATTTTAAGTTTACAATGCAGAATTATTAACTATGGTCATCATGCTGTCCATTAGCTTTCTAGAATTTATTCATTGTATAACTGAAACTTAGAATCCTGTAAACAACGTTTCCCCATCCCTTGCTGTCACTCAATCCCTTTCAACCACCACTCTACTCTCCGCTTCTGAGTTTGAAAATATTCCATATATAAGTGAGATGGAGTATTTGTATTTCTATGCTAGGCTTATTTCACTTAGTATAATACCCTCTAGGCTCATTCATGTTGTTTCAAATGACAAGAATTTCTTCTTTTTAAAAGCCGAATAATAATCCATAGTATATAGCCTTTTAGTTTGATGCAATCCTATTTGTTCATTTTTGCTTTTGTTGTGTGTGCTTTGAGCATCATATCCAAAAAACTCATTGCCCAGACCAAGGTAAAAAAGCTTTTCCCTGTGTTTTCTTCTGGTAATCTTACAGGTCTTACCTTTACGTCTTTAGTCCATTTGAGTTGGTTTTTGTTTATGGTCTGAGATGAGGGTCTAATACTACAGACCAAATGGACCTACCAGATATATAAAGAACATTCCAGCTGATAGCAGAAAATACATTCTTTTGAAGAGCACATGGAACATTTTCCAGGAGGGATCACGTGTTAGGGCACAAAACGAGTTTTAACAAATTCAAGAAGATTGAAATCATATCAAATATTGTTTTCACCCACAGTGGTATGAAACCAGAATCACTAACAGGAAGAAAATTGAAAAATTCACAAATATGTGGAAATTAAACAACATACTCCTGAACAACCAGTGGGTCAATGGAGAAATCAAAATGAAAGTTTTTAAGAATTGTAAAGAAAAATGAAACACAGCATACTAAAACTTAAGGGATGCATCAGAAGCCTTTCTAAAGGGGAAGTTCATAGCAGTAAATACCTACATCAAAAAAGACTACAGGAAGACCTGCTTCAGGCTGTTTTACGGTTACCATTTTTTTTTACAAGTAGAAGGAGTACACTCTAAAAACAATGATAAAAGTATAGTATAGTAGATACATAAACCAGTAACATAGTTTTTATTTTCATTATCAAGTATTACTTACTGTATATAATTGTATGTGCTATACTTTTATATGACTGGCAATACATTAGGTTTTTTTAATACCAGCATCACCACCCACACCTTAGTAATGTGTTACAATGTCTACAACATCATTTTGCTATAGGAATTCTTCAGCTCCATTATAATCTTATGGGACCACTGTTGTATATGTAGTCTGTTGTTGACCAAAACATTATTATGCAGTTCATGACTGTATTGCATTGCTGTTTCTCCTTTTACTTCTGTTAATATGTGCCTCGTTTATTAATATTTACATGTTCTGGTGCATATGTTGGGTGCATATATTTTTACAGTTGTTATATCCTTTTGATGAATTGACTCCTTTATTATTACGTAATGACCTTTGTCTCTTGTGATAATTTTTGACTAAAATTCTATTTTGTCTGATGTAAGAACAGCTACCTCTCTTCTCTTTTAGTTACCATTTGCTTGGAATATCTTTTCCCATTGCTTCCCTTCAACCTGTATGTGTACTTAAAGCTAAGGTTTTTTGTAGGCAGCATACAGATAGATCTTGTTTTTTTAAGCCTTCGGCCATTCTGTCTTTTAATTGGATAATTTAATCCCTTTACATTTAAAATAATTGTTGACAGGTAAGTACTTACCATTGCCATTTTGTTAATTGATTTCTGAATGTTCTGTAGTTTGTTTCCTCCTCTCTTTCTGTCTTCCTTTGGGATTTGATAGTTTTTTTTATAATGGTATGTTCTGATTCCTTCTTCTTTATGTTACTTTGTATGTACTACAGGTATGTGTGTGTTTACCATGAGGCTTACTAAAAACATCTTCTAACAGTCTCTTTTAAACTGATAACAACTGGACTTCAACTATCTACAAAAACTTTACACTTTAACTTTTCCTCCTACCATATTTTATGTAATTAATGTCACAGTTTACGTCTTTTGTATTGTATATCCATTAACAAATTATTATAGCTAAGTTGTCTTAATATATTTTAAACTTTTATAGTAGAGTTGTAAATTTGAATTTATAGTAACTTTTTAAAATTAATGTGTTTTCATGTTGTTAATTAGCATTCTTTCATTTTAAGTTGAAGAACTCATTTTAGCATTTCTTGTAAGGCAGGTTCAGTGATTACAAACTCCCTCAGCTTTTGTTTTTCTGGGAAAGTCTTTATCTCTCCTTTATTTCTGAAGGGCACCTTTGCTAGGTATAGTATTCTTGGTTGACACATTTTTTTCTTCGAGTACTTAATTTATATTTTATTATGCTTTAAGTTCTAGGGTACACGTGCACAACATGCAGGTTTGATACATAGGTATACATGTCCCATGTTGGTTTGCTGCACCCATCAACTAACTCATCATTTACATTAGGTATTTCTTCTAATGCTATCTCTCACCCAGCACCCTGATCCCCTGACAGGCCCCAGTGTGTGATGTTTTCTGCCCTGTGTCCAAGTGATCTCGTTGTTCAATTCCCACCTATGAGTGAGAACATGTGATGTTTGGTTTTCTGTCCTTGTGATAGTTTGCTGAGAATGATGGTTTCCAGCTTCATCCATCTCCCTGCAAAGGCAATGCACTCATCCTTTTTTATGGCTGCATAGTATTCTGTGGTGTGTATGTGCCACATTTTCTTAATCCAGTTTATCATTGATGGACATTTGGGTTGGTTCCCAGTCGTTGCTATTGTGAATAGTGCCGCAGTAAGCATACGTGTGCATGTGTCTTTTTAGTAGCATGATGTATAATCCTTTGGGTATATGCCTAGTAATGGGATTGCTGGGTCAAATGGTAATTCTAGTTCTAGATCCTTGAGGAGTCGCCACACTGTCTTCACAATGGTTGAACTAATTTCCATTCCCACCAACAGTGTAAAATTATTCCGATTTCTCCACATCCTCTCCACCATCTGTTGCTTCCTGACTTTTTAATGATTGCCATTCTAATTGGTGTGAGATGGTATCTCATTGTGGTTTTGATTTGCATTTCTCTGATGACCAGTGATGATGAGCATTTTTTCATGTGTCTGTTGACTGCATAGATGTCTTCTTTTGGGAAGTGTCTGTTCGTATCCTTTGCCTACTATTTGATGGGGTTGTTCGTTTTTTTCTTATAAATTTGTCTGAGTTCTTTGTAGATTCTGGATATTAGCCCTTTGTCAGATGGGTAGATTGCAAAAATGTTCTGCCATTCTGTAGGTTGCCTGTTCACTCTGATGGTAGTTTCTTTTGCCACGCAGAAGCTCTTTAGTTTAATTAGATCCCATTTGTCTATTTCGGCTTTTGTTGCCATTGCTTTTGGTGTTTTAGTCATGAAGTCCTTACCTATGCCTGTGTCCTGAGTGGTACTGCCTAGGTTTTCTTTTAGGGTTTTTATGGTTTTAGGTCTAACATTTAAGTCTTTAATCCATCTTGAATTAAGTTTTGTATAAGGTGTAAGGAAGGGATCCAGTTTCAACTTTCTACATATGGCTAGCCAGTTTTCCCAGCACCATTTATTACATAGAGAATCCTTTCTCCATTTCTTGTTTTTGTCAGGTTTGTCAAAGATCAGATAGTTGTGGATGTGTGGTGTTATTTCTGAGGCCTCTGTTCTATTCCATTGGTCTATATATCTGTTTTGGTACCAGTACTATGCTGTTTTGGTTAAGTCAGGTAGCATGATGCCTCCAGCTTTGTTCTTTTTGCTTAGGATTGTCTTGGCAATGCGGGCTCTTTTTTGGTTCCATATGAACTTTAAGGTAGTTTTTTTCTGATTCTGTGAAGAAAGTCGTTGGTAGCTTGATGGGGATAGCATTGAATCTATAAATTATTTGGGCAATATGGCCATTTTCACAACATTGATTCTTCCTGTCCATGAGCATGGAATATTCTTCCATTTATTTGTGTCCTCTTTTATTTTGTTGAGCAGTGGTTTGTAGTTCTCCTTAAAGAGAGGTCCTTCACATCCCTTTTAAGTTGGATTCCTAGGTATTTTATTCCTTTGTAGCAATTGTGAATGGGAGTTCACTCATGATTTCGCTCTGTTTGTCTGTTAATGATGTATAGGAATGCTTGTGATTTTTGCACAGTGATTTTGTATCCTGAAACTTTGCTGAAGTTGCTTATCAGCTTAAGGAGATTTTGGGTTGAGATGATGGGGTTTTCTAAATATATAGTCATGTCATCTGCAAACAGGGACAATTTGACTTCCTCATTTCCTAACTGAATACCCTTTATTTCTTTCTCTTGCTTGATTGCCCTGGCCAGAATTTCCAGCACTATGTTGAATAGGAGTGGTGAGAGAGGGCATCCCTGTCTTGTGCTGATTTTCAAAGGGAATGCTTCCAGTTTTTGCCCATTCAGTATGATATTGGCTGTGGGTTTGTCATAAATAGTTCTTATTATTTTGAGATACATTCCATGAATACCTAGTTTTTTGGGAGTTTTTAGCGTGAAGGCTGTTGAGTTTAGTCAAAGGCCTTTTCTTCATCTATTGAGATAATCATGTGGTTTTTGTCATTGGTTTATGTGATGGATTACGTTTATTGATTTGAATATGTTAAAACCAGCCTTGAATCCCAGGGATGAAGCTTACTTGATCATTTTGGATAAGCTTTTTGATGTACTTCTGGATTCAGTTTGCCAGTATTTTGGGGATATTCGCATCGATGTTCATCAGGGATATTGGTCTAAAATTCTCTTTTTTTGTTGTGTCTCTGCCAGGCTTTGGTATTAGTATGATGCTGGCCTCATAAAATGAGTTAGGGAGGATTCCCTCTTTTTCGATTGATCGGAATAGTTTCAGAAGGAATGGTATCAGCTCCTTTTTCTATCTCTGGTAGAATTCAGCTGTAAATCCGTCTGGTCCTCGACTTTTTTTGGTTGGTAGGCTATTAATTAATGCCTCAATTTCAGAGTCTGTTATTGGTCTATTCAGAGATTCACCTTCTTCCTAGTTTAGTCTTGGGAGGGTGTATGTATCCAGGAATTTATCCATTTCTTCTAGACTTTCTAGTTTATTTGCATAGAGGTGTTTATAGTATTCTCTGATGGTAGTTGGTTGGTATTTCTGTGGGATTGGTGGTGATATCCCCTTTAACATTTTTTATTGCATCTATTTGATTCTTCTCTCTTTTCTTCTTTATTAGTCTTGCTAGCGGTCTATCAATTTTGTTGATCTTTTCAAAAAACCAGCTCTTAGATACCTTGATTTTTTGGAGGTTTTTTTGTGTCTCTATCTTTTTCAGTTCTGCTCTGATCTTAGTTATTTCTTGTCTTCTCCTAGCTTTTGAATTTGTTTGCTCTTGCTTCTCTAGTTCTTTTAATTGTGATGTTAGGGTGTCGATTTTAGATCTTTCCTGCTTTCTCTTGTGGGCATTTAGTGCTATAAATTTCCCTCTACACACTGCTTTAAATGTGTCCCAGAGATTCTGGTAAGTTATATCTTTGTTCTCATCGGTTTCAAAGAGCATCTTTATTTCTGCCTTTATTTCGTTATTTACCCAGTAGTCACCACTGCTCTCTTCAGAGCTGTCAGACAGGGACGTTTAAGTCTGCAGAAGCTGTCTGCTGCCTTTTGTTCAGCTATGCCCTGCCCACAGAGGTGGAGTCTAGAGGCAGTAGGCCTTGTTGAGCTGAGGTGGGTTCTGCCCTGTTCAAGCTTCCCTGGGTCACTTTGTTTACTTAAGTCTCAGCAATGGCAGACGCCCCTCCCCCAGCCAGGCTGCAATCTCACATATCAATCTCAGACTGCTAAGCTAGCAGTGAGCAAGGCTTCGTGGGCATCAGAGCCACCGAGCCAGGCATGGGAGAGAATCACCTTGTCTGCCGGTTGCTAAGACCTTGGGAAAAGCACAGTATTTGGGCAGGAGTGTCCTGTTTTTCCAGGTTGTCTGTCATGGCTTCCCTTGGCTAGGAAAGGGAAATTCCCTGACCCCTTGTGCTTCCCGGGTGAGGTGACGCCCTACCTTGCTTCAGCTTATCCTCTGTGGGCTGCACCCATTGTTCCACCAGTCCCAATGGGATGAGCCAGGTACCTCAGTTGGAAATGCAGAAATCACCCATCTTCTGCATCGATCACACTGGGAGCTGCAGGCTGGAGCTGTTCCTATTCGGCCATCTTGGAACAACCCCCCCCCCCCCCCCCCCCCCCCCCGCGCTTCCTCTTCTTCCAGTACTTTAAATATATCATCTCATTCTCTCCCGGCATGCAAAGTTTCTGCTGAGAAATGTACTTATAGTCTTAAAATGGTTCCCCTGTATGCGACTAGTCATTTGCTGCTTTCAAAATTCAGTCCTTACCTTTGACATTTGAGAATTTGATTAAAATGTGTCTTGGTAAAGATCTTTTTATTATTAATCTATTTCAGGTTCTTTGGGCTTCATGGATTTGGATGTTCATTTTTTCCCTCCAGATTTGGGATGGTTTTCATCATTATTTCTTTAAGTAAACTTTATGCCCCTTTCTCTTTCTCTTTTATTTCTGTAATACATATATTGGTTCTTTTGATATTCCGTAAGTGCCATAGACTATCTTCACTCTTTTTAACTCCCTTTGCTTTTTGTGCCTCTGACTGGGTAATTTTAAATGACCCATCTTAGAACTTGCTGAATCTTCTTTCTGCTTCATCAAGTGTACTGTTGAAAGCTCTCTATGGAATTTTTCAGTTCATTCATTGTATTCTTCAGTTCTAGAATTTCTATTTGTTTCTTTTTTGTGGTTTGTATTTCTTTTTTAATTTTTTTTTATTTTGTTCGTGCATTTTTTTCCTGACTTCATTTAGTTTTTTATCTGGATTCTCTTGTAGCTCGCTGAGCTTCATTAAGATGTTTGTTTTGAATTCCTTGTCAGGTAATTTGTAGATCTGTATTTCTTTAGGGTCAGTTACTGGTGCTTCATTTTGTGCCTTTGTGGTGTCATATTTCCCTGATGATTCATGATCTTTGTGGCCTTGCATTAGTGTGTGCCCATTTGAAGAAGTAGGCACCTCTTCCAGTCTTTACAGACCAGCTTTGGCAGGGAATGCCCTGCAATAGTCAACTATTTACAGATTCTGGTTAGGCCATTTTGCAGGGCCCATAGGGAGGGCTTGCCTAGTGCCTGGGTCTGTGGGGGCTGGGCTGGTACTGGGAGGTCTACAGTTAAGGGCTCTCTGGCCGAGTGCCTGGGTCCACAGGGGCAGGCCAGGAGCCTGAGGCCATGAGAGCTGGTGTGGCAGTGGAATGGCCCTGGAATCTGGGTCCGCAGGGGTTGACCTTGATGTTAGCTCTGTAGGAGTGGACTTGGAGTCTGAGGCTATAGGCATTGACCTGGTGCTAAGGTCTGTGGTGAACTCATGTGCTCACTTTACTCTCCTTCCCCCACACAAAGGGTATTTCTCTTTACACTGTGCTATGCAGGGTAGGAATGAATGATACAGGTAGTGTTAAACTGTCCTTCCTCCCCTCTTTAATGTGCCTTCTTATTTCTATGCTTCACTGAGGTGCTGTACTTTCTCATCTGGATTTCTCAGCTCTTGTGAAGGTTTTTTTGTGCATGGATTGTTGTTCAAATTGATGTTTCTATGAGGGAACAAGGACTGGAAACTCCTATTCTGCCATCTTACTGATGGCACTCTAGTGTGACTTTTGAATCCACCAGTAGGAAACCTTTTATCATCCTAAGAAGCACAGATATGTTTAGCTATTTTATTTGAGTTTGGAAGGATAGTCAGGAGTACCTGGTCCACAAAAGACAGAAGAAGGGACTTGATTCTCAATATGCTACTATTTAATAAAGTCAGAATTGGAAAGCTTACAGATTCCTATTTCATATTATCACTACCTCCATATTATACTATGCATCTCTCTTCTTTCCTTTTCTAGAAGCATTCTTTCTAAAGGCTTGCTTGCTTTTTGTTTTGTCCCTAATTTCCCTAATTTTCTTCAAAAATTTTCTGCCATTTAGTAATGCATACTGCTTTTCTAGAATTATGCATCTCAGCAAAGATTACATGAGGATTCAGATACACTTTTTAGCATTACTTCTATTTCTTTTATACCCCAAATCTTATAAACCTAGTTAGGTCTGCCTTTGTCATTCACTGTCTAAATCTATTTTTATATATTTTGATTGTTCAGGTAAAGGTTTTATTCTAAAATAGTGAACACCATACATTGAAAGAAACAAATGGATGAATTTCACCAGAGTTACTACATTCAATTATGTTAGCAATCTAATTCACTAGATAAAGCTTGTAGCTTTGAACTAATTAGGGTTGTAGATTTTTAGCTTTTTTTTTTTTTTTAAAAAGAAGCAAGCTTCTGTCTTGATCTTATTTCTTTAATTTAGTGCAACTATAACTGGTGGCATTTATTCGTTATTAGTACTGGCAAATTTCTAAATTTTATAACCCATATTGCTCATTCTATTTTTTTCAGATAAAAGCTAGTGTTTACCATGCAATCCCATAAAAACTAAACAATAAACTTAATTCTATTTCTTTATTTGTTTTTAGTTGATGCTGTAACAAATTACCACACATGTAGTGACTTGAACAAGACAAATTTCTTAAATTATGGTTCTGCATGTCAGAAGTCCGACATGGATCTCACGGGGCCAAAGTCAAGATATCACAGGACTATATTCCTTTCTGGAGATATTAGGGGAAAACTCATTTCCCTGCTCAAAGTTTAGACAAGCTCTTTCTCATTTCTCTTTCATTCTCTCTTTTTTTCCAACTCTTTCAATATGATTGTAATCCCATGAAACATAGTTCAGAATTTAGGAAGAAACAAACTTAAACTATGTAATAGTCTTTAATTTATATAATAAACTTAATATAAAATTAAATTTAAATATTTAAGATTATAACTAGTTTCATCTAACAGTATTCCAATTTTCTAATTATTTCTTTAATTGTGATACTCAGAAGACAGGAGAGAGAAACTTTACTGTTGGTGGTAATGGTGATGGCTGTTTTGATGTTGAACCTTTGCGGGTCTTAGTTTCCCTTTTATACACATGAAAGTGATCTGGTAGTCTTTGGACAGTTGTCTTAGTTATTAAGATATTTGAGAGTTTCCTATTTAATTCAGTTTGTTCAGCCTATTTTTTTTTTTCATTGAGACAGGGTCTCACTCTGTAACTCAGGCTGCCACAGCCTCAATCTGCCAGGCTCAAGTGATCCTTGATCCTCCTCAGCCTCCTAAGTAGCTGGGACTACAGGTATGCATCACCACACCTGACTATTTTATTTTTTATAGAGGCGAGGTCTCACAATGTTGCCCAGGCTGGTGTTGAACTCCTAAGCTCAAGCAATCTTCTTGGCTCAGCCTCCCAAAGTGCTGGGCTTAAAAGTGTGAGCCACTGCACCAGGCCTCAGCCTACTTTTTTTTTTTTTTTTTTTTTTTTTTTTTAACAACTGGAGATCTTACTTTCTGACTAAATCTAATAATTTTTTATGGAAAATGTAAATACATTTATGATTTGACAGTAGGGTTAAAGGCATGGTGCCCTTTGGAATCGCTTTGTTAACATCACAAACAATATCTAAGATGCTTTTTTTTTTTTTTTGAGACAGGATCTCTCTCTGTTGCCCAGGTCAGAGTGCAGCGGCATGATCTTGGCTCACTGCAGCCTCAACCTCCTGGGCGCAAGCCATCCTCCCGCCTCAGCCTCCTGAGTAGCTGGGACCACAGGCATGCACTACCATGGCCAACTAGTTTTTTGTATATTTTGTAGAGACATGGTTTCACCATATTGCCCCGTTCTGGTCTCGAACTTCTGAACTCAAGAGATCCACCCACTTCAGCCTCCCAAAATACTGGGATTACAGGTGTGAGCCAATGAACCTAGGCAGATCCTTTTCTTACCTTTTAAAAGATTACTGGAAAATTTGAACATACCTCAACATTTTAACATATGTGAATGCCATTTTGATATGAATGCAAACTGGTTTTGATATTACATATGGGATCTATCCCTACTAACTGACTTTTGATGCTCTTTCTTTTTAGATGTTGCTATGAACTGAATGTTTGTATCTCCCCACAATCCCTATATTGAAACCTAATCCCCAGTATGATGATATTTGGGGATTGAGGCTTTGGGAAGTAATCAGGTAATGAGGGTAAAGCCCTCATGATGGGCTTAGTGCTATTATAAAGAGAGACCCAAGAAAGCTTGATTTCTCTGTCTGTCCTCTGGCATGTGAGGGCACAGCAGGAAGACAGCAAACCAGCAGGAGAGCATCACCAATTGTGACCATGCTGGTACTGATTTTAAAGTTTCCAGCCTCCATAACTGTGAAAAATAAGTTTCTGTTTAAGCAACCCAATCTGTGGCATTCTGTTATAATAGCTCAAACTAAGACAGAGATGTTTAAATTTTATTATGCTATTAAATAAAAGTACCAGTGCTGCAGAGCCCTGTTGTTTAGATCTAAAAGATCTAAAGGTGTGAAATGAATATTGTTGAGGCAAGATGAGTTGGCTTGGATTTATTTTTCTCCGACTTTCATTGTGAAAAATTTCATACCTCAGAAGAGTTGCAAGAATAGAACAATATAGTACAATAGTACCTGTGTGTCTTAATTATTATTTTGCTGCAAAAGCACACTTGTACTCTCTTTTTCTCTCTAATGTGATTTTGTGTGTGTGTGTGTGTGTGTGTGTGTGTATGTTTATCTGTTTTCTTCCCTGACCCATTTGAGAGTGAGTTGCAGATATTTTACCTCCAAATATTTTAGCATTTAGGAAGTTTAACATTGATACAATATTATGCATTATATCGTTCATATGCAAGTTTCTCCAGTTTTCAGATTTAGAAATAGCAAATGATTCTAAAAGGGCATAATTACTTTGAAAAATTGAAAATCACTTTGAAAAATCTGGAGTTTTAAAGATGATTTACCATATGGGAAACAGGCAAATTTTAAATGAATATCCTTGAAGTATGGTTCTAATCGAGATTGAATTCAAGCTGTGAATTTTTGTTTTATTTTCTAAATTTTTTTATTTCAGTAGATTTTTGGGGGAATATTGGTGTTTGGTTACATGAATAAGTTCTTTAGTAGTGATTTCTGAGATTTTGGTGCACCCATCATCCAAGCAGTGTACACTGTACCCAGTGTGTAGTCATTTCTCCCTTGCCACCCCTTGCCCCTTACCACAGTCCCCAAAGTTCAGTATATCATTCTTATGCCTTTGCATCCTCATAGCTTAGCTCCCACATATGAGTGAGAACATATGATGTTTGGTTTTCCATTCCTGGGTTACTTCACTTAAAATAATAGTCTCCAGTTCCATCCAGGTTGTTTCAGATACCATTATTTCATTCTTTTTTATGGCTGAGTAGTGTTCTATGATATATATATACACACACACACACACACATATACACACACACACACATATAAACACACACGCACACACACACCTTTCGTTCATTCATTCGTTCGTTTCTTTTGGGGGAGCCTCGCTCTGTCGCCAGGCTGGAGTGCAGCGGCGCGATCTCGTCTCACTGCAACCTCTGCCTCCCAGGTTCAAGCGATTCTTTGGCCTCAGCCTCCCGAGCAGCTGGGACTACAGGCATGTGCCACCATTCCTAGCTAATTTTTTTTTTTTTTTTGTATTTTTAGTAGAGATGGGGTTTCACCATGTTGGTCAGGATGGTCTTGATCTCTTGACCTTGTGATCTGCCAGCCTTGGCCTCCCAAAGTACTGGGATTACAGGTGTGAGCTACCGCGCCCAGCCCATATATACCATATTTTCTTTATCCACTCATTGATTGATGGGCATTTGGGCTGGTGCCATATTTCTGCAGCTGCAAATTGTGCTGCTATAAACATGCATATGCAAGTATCTTTTTCTTATAATGACTTCTTTTCCTCTGGATAGATACCTAGTAGTGGGATTGCTGGATCAAATGGTAGATCTACTTTTAGTTCTTTAAGGAATCTTCACACTCATTTCCATAGTGGTTATACTTGTTTACATTCCCACCAACAATGTAAAAGTGCTCCTTTTTCACTGTATCCATGCCAACATCTGTTATTTTTTGATTTGTTTGATTATGGCCATTCTTTCAGGAGTGAAGTGATATCACATTGTGGTTTTGATTTGCATTTCCCTGATACTTAGTGATGTTGAACATTTTTCCATATGCTTGTTGGCCATTTGTATATCTTCTTTTGAGAATTATCTATTCATGTCCTTAGCCCACTTTTTTTTTTATGGGATTGTTTGTTTGTTTGTTTGTTTGTTTGTTTTCTTGCTAATTTGTTTGAGTTATTTGTAGATTCTGGATATTAGTCCTTTATCAGATGTATAGACTGTGAAGACTTTCTCTCACTCTGTGGGTTGTCAGTTAACTCCGCTGATTATTTCTTTTGCTTTGCAGAAGCTTTATCATTTAAGTTTCATCTACTTATCTTTGTTTTTGTTGCATTTGCTTTCGGGTTCTTAGTCATGAAGTCTTTGCTTAAGCCAATGTCTAGAAGAGTTTTTCCAATGTTATCTTCAGGAATCTTTATGATTTCAGGGCTTAGATTTAAGTCTTTGATCCATCTTGAGTTGATTTTTGTGTAAGGTGAGAGATGAAGATTCAGTTTCATTTTTCTACATGTGACTTGCCAATTACCCCAGCACCATTTGTTGAATAG
Organism: Macaca fascicularis; assembly: GCF_037993035.2. Classification (NCBI taxonomy): domain Eukaryota; kingdom Metazoa; phylum Chordata; class Mammalia; order Primates; family Cercopithecidae; genus Macaca; species Macaca fascicularis. The sequence continues at coordinate 120,887,802 of NC_088375.1, read as the reverse complement.
GGTGTCCTTTCCCCACTGTATGTTTTTGTTTGCTTTTTCAAAGATCAGTTGGCTTTAAATATTTGACTTCATTTCTGGGTTCTCTATTCTGTTCCATTGGTCGATGTGCCTATTTTTATACCAGTACCATGCTGTTTTGATGACTGTGGCCTTATAGTATAGTTTGAAGTCAGGTAATGTGATGTCTCCAGATTTGTTCTTTTTGCTTAGTCTTGCTTTGGCTATGCAGGCTCTTTTTTGGTTCCATATGAATTTTAGGATTGTTTTTTATGGTGCTGTGAAGAATGATGGTAGTATTTTGATAATGCATTGATACTGTGAATTGCGTTGAATCTGTAGATTGCTTTTGGCAGGATGATCATTTTCACAATATTGATTCTACCCATCTATGAGCATGGGATGTGTTTCCATTTGTTTTTGTCATCTGTGATTTCTTTTTCCTTTTGTAGTTCTCTTTGTAGAGGTCTTTTACCTCCTTGGTTAGGTATATTCCTAAATTTGTTTTGTTTGTTTTGCAGCTATTGTGAAAGGGGTTGAGTTCTTGATTTGATTCTCAGTCAAGCTGTGAATTTTCAATATATTTTTGGGCATAAAACTATCTCTAAATGGTGTGAGGACTTACCATGTATATTTTGATGTTTTCTTATAGTTTATATACTTTCTTGTGAAGACAAAAACAGGGTCTTCCAAGTCTTTTTTTTTTTTTTTTTTTTTTTGAGACAGGGCTTTGTGTTTTCACCCAATCTGGAGTGAAATGACATGATCATAGCTCACTTATAACCCTGACCTCCTGGGCTTGAGTGATCCTCCCACCCCAGCCTCCTGAGTGACTAGGACTATGGTCGTGTGCCACCACATGGCTTTATTTTTTATTTTTTATTTTTTCATGGAGACAGGATCTTGCTATGTTGTGCCACCACATGGCTAATTTTTAATTTTTTTTTTGTGGCAACAGAATCTTGCTATATTGCCCAGGCTGGTTTCAAACTCTTGGCCTCAACCAAACCTCCTGCCTTGACTTTCCAAAGTGCTAGGATTACAGGCATCACCCACTGCCCCCAGCCTACAAAGTCTTGAGATATGAATTAGGGGAAGGTTTCTTGTCAAGTTTTCTTTTAACTCTAAAATTCTATGGCTTTTAATAATTTGACAGATATTTTAACTATTAAATATGTAACATTGTATTGGGTGCTCTAGGAAATGTGGATAATCCTTGATCACCAAGAGTTCAAAGAAATTAAGAAAGTATATATAAATAAATACATGAAAGTAAACTGTATATGAAGAGTAGTAAGAAATATTTTAACAGAGTGCAGTGAAAATTCAGAGACAGAAGAAACTTAACTGGGTGGTAAGAAGAGAACAGATAGGCTTCATTGGATTGTAAATACTTGTTAACAGAAATCCAGGGTCTCTACTATAATTTTGCTGTGTATACAATACTTTTAACTGGAATAATTGTATTAACCCATTTATGCCAGAGGTTGCAAATTTTTGTGCGTGAAAAATCAGATATTGGTGATAACCTTGAGCAGTAGGATAAAAATAACTCCCACAAGCTCAGTGTTCCAGTAATGGAACACTAGGCATAAATCTATTAATAAGTATGAGGTATGCATAATTCAATTAGATTAACCAAAAATAGGGGAATACTTTCGTTTGTGATATATTGCAAATAAAAATTATTGAAAATAATACATTATAACAAATTTCAGTGTAGTAAAGTAGAAAGTAAAAAGAAAAATGTCATCTATAGCCACCTAATACATAGATAATATCTATTGACATCTCTTTATTTTTTCATTTTTTCTATATTATGTGCATGCTTATATATTTGATGTTGCATTCTGCTTCAAATTAGTTGATAAAATAATTTTTTTTCACTTTAGTACCACACTTTTACAAACATCATTTTTAATGGCTGCATAATATTATATTGAGTAGTTGTGACATGATTTACTAAAATATTTTTCTATTGTTTAACAAAATAATTATTTGTAGGAACAAGCAACTGTAGAAATAAGTTATGATAGAGAACAAACTTGTTCCAAAATCCCTTGGAAGGATCTACCTTCATTTTTTATCGTGACAATTTAATACACCAGATGTTTTACATGATTTTTTTCTTGCTTATTTTTGATTACTATTTTAACTTACTATTATTAAATTATTTACGCATTTCATTACATCTAGCTTAGAAAATTTAGTGTTTCATTGACTATTTGGAAAGATTATTCTGTATATGCTCAGAGAAGTGGTAGAAGCATCAAGCAACTGATATGGAGCCCAGAGGGTTTGGTGCAAGAACATCTGTAGTGGTGCATGGCCAGGGACAGCCATCCCCATAGGCTCAACTTGCTCCTATAGGAGACTTTAGTACTAGGGGAACTGTCAGTCCTCAACTCTGCAGGATGGTCTTGCCCATCAGTTGAGGCTGGTCCAACCTGAGCACCCCACTGGTCTGCTGACCCCTCTCACGCCCCAAGTTGGCCATGCCTGCTTGCAGGGCAGCCTCAGGTGCCCTGGGGGGCCTGCACTATAGCTTCTTTTCTGGTAGACCATGCCTGATCAGCGGAGAGCTTCAGCAGGGCAGTTTCTGTGGGCATGCACCAGCCTGCATACTCCCTCCCTATGTTGCAGCTTCCCCTAACCCATGGCAACTCACTTGGCTGGCATGTATCTGTGTGGCTGAGTTTTGCTTTCCTTTGCCACACTAGTGTGAGGGAGTACAGTCCTACCCCTCCACCCGCCAACTGCCATTGCAGACAGAGCCGTGGCAGGCACAGCCAGCCTTCCCCAACCAGCACCCTGCCCCTTGCGCTAACACTGCTGTGGGAGTCAAACTAGGCACAGAGAACAACAGATCCTCCCCAGCCCTGAGTGACAACTCCTGCTTGCAGGGCACAGAGAAGGCACCCAGATCTGCACCTGCCAGTACCCCAGCCCTGAGCCAACACAACTTCTAGCATGACTGTGCACACAGTCACTTGCAGGGGCCCCCTGCACTCTGCTCCAACTGCATTCCCTTCACCACTCTGGTGAACATCCACAGGGAGACAGGCACCCTGGCACCTACTAGCACTCTGCCACAGCTGCTGCTACCACTGCTGCTGGCACGTGCAAATGAGGATGGATCCTGTTGTCATTGCACTATGAAATGCTTTCATTCACACCACCTATCAGAGTGTAGTGACCAGCAGTCTGGGAACACCTTAGGCCCCCCACCCCAGCACAGTGGATTTCTAACCTTGAGGAGCCAGAGAACAAAGAGCCCAATACAAGTCTGCCAGAGTTAGAGCACACAGTCCAGGAGTTGGGAGCTGAGCAGTGGCCCTCTAACACCTTCCAGAAATGAAGCCAGTCTGCTGAATTCACCTATACCACAGTCAAACTCTTACAGTCATCAAATAGGATAAAAGGAAAAAACAAACACCCAAAGGTCAGCAGCCTCAAAGATTGAAGGAAGATAAGCCCACAAAGATGAGAAAGAATCAGCGCAAGAACCCTGACAACTCAAAAAACCAGAGTACCTTCTTTCCTCCAAACGGTCACATCTCCCTTCCAGCAAGGATTCTGAACCGGGCTAAGATGGCTGAAATGACAGAAATAAGATTCAGAATGTGGATAGGAACAAAGCTTATTGAAATACATGAGCATGTTGAAACCCAATCCAGGGAAGCTAAAAATCAGGATAAAACAATGCAGAAGCTGACATACAAAATAGCCAGTATAGAAAAGAAGGTTACAACCCAACAGAGCTGAAAAACACACTACAAGAATTTCATAATGCAATTGCAACCATTAATAGCAGAGTAGACCAAGCAGAGGAAGGAATCTCAGTGCTTGAAGACTGGCTTTCTGAAATAAGACAGATAAGAATAGAGACAAAAGAATGAAAAGGAAGGAACAAAACCTCCAAGAAATATGGGATTATGTAAAGAGACCAAATTTATGACTCACTGGTGTTCCTGAAAGAGATGGGGAGAATGGAACCAACTTGGAAAACATATTTCAGGATATCATCCATGAGAAATTCACCAATCTACCTAGAGAGGACAACATTCAAATTAAAGAATTGCGGATAACCCAAGTAAAATACTTCACAAAGAAGATCATCCCCAAGACACATACTCATCAGATTCTCCAAGGTCAAAATGAAAGAAAAAAAATGTTAAAAGAAGCTAGAGAGAAAGGTCAGGTCATCTACAAAGGGAAGCCCACCAGACTAACAGCAGACCCCTCAGCAGAAGCCTTATAAGCCAGAAGAGATTGGAGGCCAATATTCAACATTCTTAAAAGAAATCCCAACCCAGAATTTCATATCCAGCCAAACTAAGCTTCAGAAGTGAAGGAGAAATAAGATCCTTTTCAGACAAGCAAATGCTGAGAGAATTCATTACTACCAGACCTACCTTACAAGAGCCCCTGAAGGAAGCACTAAATATGGAAATGAAAGACTGTTACCAGCCACTACAAAACACACTGAAGTACACAGATCAGTGACATTATAAAGCAACCACGTAACAAGTCTGAAAAATAACCAGGGTCTGTGACAGTGTAAAATCCAAACATATTAATACTAACCTTGAATGTAATGAGCTAAATGCCCCAATTAAAAGGCAGAGTGACAAGCTGGATAAAGAATCTAGACCCATTGGTCTCTTCAAGAGACCAATCTCACATGGAGTGACACAGATAGGCTCAAAATAAAGGGATGGAGAAAAATCTACCAAGCAAATGGAAAACAGAAAAAAGCAGGGGTTGTAATCCTAGTTTCAGACAAAACAGACTTTAAACCAACAAAGATCAGAAAGATCAGAAAAGAGAAAGAAGGGCATTACATAATGATAAAGGGTTCAATTCAACAAGAATTGCTATCCTAAGTATATATATATACACCCAACACAGGAGCACTTAGATTCATAAAGCAAGTTCTTAGAGACCTTCAAAGACAGATTTCCACACAATAATAGTGGGAAAGTTTAATACCCCACTGACAATATTAGACAGATAATTGAGCCAGAAAATTAACAAAGATATTCAGGACCTGAACTCAGCACAGGATCAAATGGACCTGATCAACATCCACAGAACTCTTCACCCCAAAACAACAGAATATACATTCATATCATTGTCACATGGCACATACTCTAAAATTGATCACATAATTGGAAGTAAAACACTCCTCAGTAAATGCAAAAGAACTGAAATCATAACAAACAATATCTTGGACCACAGCACAATCAAATTAGAAATCAAGAGTAAGAAATTCACTCAGAACCATACAATTACATGGCAATTGAATAACCTGCTCCTGAATAAACTCTTGGATAAATAATGAAATTAAGGCAGAAATAAAAGAAGTTCTTTGAAACTACTGAGAACAAAGAGACAACATACCAGAATCTGTGGGACACAGCCAAGGCAGTGTTAAGAGGGAAATTTATAGCACTTAAATGCCCACATTAAAAAGTTAAAAAGGCCTCAGCTTAACAACCTAAATCACAACTAAGAGAACTAGTGAAATAAGAGCAAAGCAATCCCAAAGCTAGCAGGAGACAAGAAATAACCAAAATTAGAGTGAACTGAAGGATATTGAGACATGAAAAACCATTCAAAAGATCAGTGAATCCAGGAGCTGTTTTTGTTTTTGTTTTTGAGGAAATTGAAATAAACACCATCAGAAATGACAGGGGTGATATTACCAGTGACCCTATGGAAATATAAATCAGAGAAAATTATAAAAACCTCTATGAACATAAACTAGGAAATCTAGAAGAAAATGGATAAATTCCTGGACACATACACCCTCCCAAGACTGAAACAGGAAGAAACTGAATTTCTGAACAGACCAATAACAAGCTCTGAAATTGATTCAGTAATAATTAGCCTACTAACTAAAAAGAGCCCAGGACTAGACAGATTCACAGCTGAATTCTACCAGGTGTACGAAGAAGAGTTGATACCATTTCTACTGAAACTCTTCCAAATAAATTGAGGAGGAAGAACTCCTCTCTAACTTATTCTATGAGGCCAGCATCATCCTGACGAAAACCTAGCAGAGACACAACAAAAAAAGAAAACTTCAGGCCAGTATCCTTGATGAACACTGCAGCAGAAATCCTCAAGAAAATACTGACAAATCAAATCCAGCATAACATCAAAAAGCTTATCCACCATAATCAAGTAGGTTTTATCCCCGAGATGCAAGGTTGGTGTAACATATGCAAATCAATAAATGTGATTCATCACATAAACAGAACTAAAGACAAAAACCACACGATTATCTCAACAGATGCACAAAAGGCTCTCAATAAAATTCAATACTCCTTCATGTTAAAAACTCTCAATAAAGTAGGTATCAAAGGAATATACCTCAAAATAGTGACAACCATCTATGACAAACCCATAGTGAACATCATACTGAATGGGCAAAAGCTGGAAGCATTCCCCTTGAAAACTTGCACAAGAAAAGGATGCCCTCTGTTGGCATCCTTTTTCCAGTCTCTTGGAAAAGAATACCACTCGTTTTCAACATGGTTTTGAAAGTCCTGGTAAGAGCAATCAGGCACAAGAAAGAAAGAGCATCCAAATAGGAAGAGAGGAAGTTAAATTATCTCTTTTTGCAGATGACATAATCCTATACCTAGAAAACACCCCAGTCTCAGTCCAAAAGCTCCTGCACCTGATACACAAGTTCAGGAAGGTCTCAGGATACAAAATCAATGTGCAAAAATCACTAACTTTCTTATATACCAACAACAGTACAGCTGAGAGCCAAATCAGGAATGTAATCCCATTCACAATTGCTACAAAAAGAATAAATACCTAGAAATACAACTAACCAGGGAGGTGAAAGATCTCTATAAAGAGAACTACAGAATATTGGTTAAAGAAATCAGAGATGACACAAACAAATGGAAAAACATTTTATGCTCACGGATAGGAAGAATATTGCTAAAATGACCATACTGCCCAAAGCAATGTATAGATTCAATGCTATTCCTATTAAACTACCATTTACATTTTTCATATAACTAGAAAAAACTTTTAAAATTCATATGGAACCAAAAAAGAGCCCAAATAGCCAAGGTGATCCTAATCAAAAAGAACAAAGCCAGAGGCATTATGCTACCTGACTTAAAACCATACTACAGGGCTACAGTAACCAAAACAACATGGTACTGGTACAAAAGCAGACACATAGACCAATGGAATGGATTAGAGAACCCAGAAATAAGGCCATACACCTACAACTATCTGATCTTCAAGAAATCTGACACAAACAAGCAATGGGGAAAGGATTCCCTAGTTAATAAATGGTGCTAGATAACTGACTAGAGATATGCGGAAAATTGAAACTGGATGCCTTCCTTACACCACATAAAAAAATTAAGCTGGATTAAAGCATTAAATGTAAAATCCCAAACTATAAAAACCCTGGAAGACAACGTAGGCAATACCATTCTGGGCATAGGAGTGGTCAAATTTTCATGACGAAGATGCCAAAAACAACTGCAATAGAAGCAAAAATTGGCAAATGGGATCTGATTAAACAAAAGAGCTTCATAGCAAAGGAAACTATCAACAGACTGAACAGACAGCCTACAGAGTGGTAGAAAATATTTGCAAATGATACATCTGTCAAAGATCAAATATCTAGCATCTATAAGGAACTTAAATTTACAAAAAAAAGCAACCCCATTAAAAAGTGGGCGAAGAGCATGAACACTTTTCAAAAGCAGACATACATGCAGTCAACAATCATGAAGAAAGGCTCAACATCACTAATCATTAGAGAAGTGCAAATTAAAACCACAGTGAGATACTATCCCACACCAGTCAGAATGCTATTATTAAAAAGTCAAAAAACAACAGATGCTGGTGAGGTTGGAGAGAAAAAAGGAACACTTATATGCTGTTGATGGGAGTGAGTGTAAATCAGTTCAACCATTCTGGAAGACAGCGTGGCAATTCCTCAGAGACCTAAAAACAGAAATGCCATTTGACTCATCAATTTCATGACTGGGTATATATCCAAAGATTTATAAATCATTCTATTATAGAGACACATGCACTTATATGTTTATTGCAGCACTATTCACAATAGTTCTGAAAGACATGGACTCAACCCAGATGCCCAATGATAGACTGGATAAAGAAAATATACACCATGGCATCCTAAGCAGCCATCAAGAAGAATGAGATCACTTCCTTTGTAGGAACGTGGATGGAGCTGGAGGCCATTATCCTTAGCAAACAAACACAGGAACAGAAAACCAAATACCACACGTTCTCACTTACAAGTGGGAGTTAAGTAATGAGAACACATTGACACAGGGAGGGGAACAACACACGCTGGGGCCTATCAGAGGATGAAGTGTGGGAAGAGGGAGAGGATCAGGAGAAATAACTATGTGTACTAGACTTAATACTTGGGTTACTAAATAATCTGTACAACAAACCCCTATGATACAAGTGTACTGTATAACAAAACTGCATGTTACCCTTGAACTTAAATTTTTAAAAAGTTTATTAAGGTGAAAATGGTTATTGAAAAATCTTAATCTCTGAATTAGTAACAGTTCCCACATGCTAAATGATGTATCACAATATCTCTTTATTTAAAATATAAAACTAGGCAGAAACTGAAATTATTTTCTAGTAGTAGAGTCTTTTAAAAGGTGGGATTCATAAGTATTGTTTACATATTATGCATGAGTCACTGACAATCAATGTGTCTATAAACAACTCTGTTGTAGTTAGGGCTCTTTTCCCTTTCGAATTTTGATCACTCAGCCAAGGGTTCTTTGTTGATAGCTGGTTTGAGTACTTTTATATACTATTCTTAATTCAGATTAATGAGCTTTGTTAATACAGATTTAAACTAGCTAGATTTATTTGTTTACTTGTTTTATTTTTAAGAACGACCAATTCCAGATCTATGCTAATTTAAATATGTCCTCAAAAAGGGGGCACACATTTGAAAAAACAAACCAAAACATACATTTATATTGGAAAAATCTTCTTGGTTCATTATTAGGTTTTCATAGAAATTAATTCTTTCAAAGCACCTCTTAGACTATGTTGTCAGCAGCTAGATCGATGCTCCATTTACTTCAAGAAATGCAACAAAATTGAAGCCAGTTTAACTACTAAGTGATTTGAAGTAATGCAAAGTACATGGACTACTAAATCATAAAGGATCTAATTTTTTTGAAAACCCATTTGTCAAGCTCTCATATAAATATAACACTTAAAACAATAAGCACATATACCGTTACATAATTCAAGAAGATTTTTTAACTTGTAGACTTCCAAAGAATATGGCATTTTGTTTTAGTTTTTGAAGTACCTTTCTCTGTCTCTCTTTTTTTTAATTTCAGTAGGTTTTTGAGGAATGAATGTTGTTTGGTTACATGAATAACTTTAATGGTGATTTCTGAAATTTTGGTGTGCCCATCACCTAAGCAGTGTACACTGTACCCAATGTGTAGTCTTTTATCCCTAACTCCCCTTCCACCCTTTCCCCCCGAGTCCCCAAAGTTCATTGTATGAAGATACTGTACCTTTCTTTTAATGCCAGTTTATAATGCATGTTTGAACTTTTAGCTTCATTAGGTCTGTGAAGGTAAGGTATACATAGTAAGAACTAAACCTGCTAAAGATCATCCTGTTTATGCAACATCGTTAATTTAACAAATAAGCAGAGTAACGCATTTAGGACTAAAGTTTATGTTCGTCATTAGGGATATAAAGTCTGTTATCCCTAGGATCTTAGAGACTAAGAGAGCGGTACAAACAAATATTTATAGTAAACTCTATAATTACTGTAGAAAATATCACAGAAGCACAACAACTGAGCTAACTCTGCCATATTAAAGTAGAGCAGTATTATGACTGCATAAATCAAAACAGCTGACATCATTAGACCTGCTATGATTGATAAGAGGTTTTTCTCTTTGACAAGTGGTTGTGATATATGTAAGAATTCCTAGTTTTTCTTTAATATGATAGATAAACCTGACTAATGATTTTGAAGCATTTAGTGGTTGAAATCTTTCTGTGAGCTTTTTGTTTATCTTTTATTTTTAGCCTGATAGTCTGATAAAGGAACTGTGCTTTAATTTGCTTCTTTTTTGCTTGTTGCTAATGCTTTTTATGATTTTCAAATATTTCAACTTCATTGTTGAAAATGAACATATTTTCAGGTATTTTCAGGTAGCTATTATATTTTAATTGATTACAACTTAGATTTTAAATTTGCTGAAATTTAAGTAAGGTTTCTGGTCAATATAAAATAGAATCATCATGTGTTTTTGTCCCCAGGAAATTAGCTTCATGTTTTCTGAATTTGAGGTTTGAATTAATAATTGGGAATGCCAGTTGATTGATGGATGGATAAATGCTTATGATAGCTCACTATCTATGAAATCCTACATGTGTTTGTTAAATGTGACTGTCAGCACTAAGTAAATCAGTAAATAGATTACTTTTCCACCCTAAGGATTTGCAGAGTCTCTTAGAATTTCACAAAAGGAGCAAACGTCTACCTTGGTAGAATAAACTTTGATAATCAGTTTCTTGTTTGTTTCTAGCATTTTGTTTATCTGTTTATCAATCTATTTCTTAGTATAATTATGATTGCATTTTATATTGGACTTTGTTTTTTTTTTTTTTTTTTTTTTTTACCTTTTAAAAAACCACACTGAACCAGTTTTCAATTATTTAAACTTTCAGGATGTTTAAATATTTGTGTTTATAATTTTCAGAATTTTTGCTCAGTTTTGGGATAGAACTGATTACCAAAGGTAAACCTGACCCTTAATGAACAAGTAAATGTGTAGGCTGGATACATTTTTTTTTTAAGTAATTATTATCTAGGCCAAATTAGCCTTCAAGATACATTATCTATTGACTGAGGCTCCTTAGATCTCTTATAAAATGCATTATATTGCCTGACTTGAATATTATATTATCTAGGTAAAGCAATGTAATTAAAGCTTAATTGAGGCCATGGGTGGTGGCTCACACCTGTAGTCCCAGCACTTTGGGAGGCGAAGGCAGGCAGATCACTTGAGATCAGGTGTTCAGAACCAACCTGGGCAATATGGAGAGAGCCTGTCCCTACAAAAATACAAAAATTAGCCGGGCATGGTGGTGCGTGCCTGTAAGTCCCAGCTACTTGGAGGCTGAGGTGTGTGGATCACTTGAGCCCAGGAGGTGGGGGGTTGCAGTGAGCTAAGATCACACCACTGCGCTCCAGCCTGGGTGTCAAAGCGAGACCCTGTCTCAGGAAAGAAAAAAAAAAAAAAAGAGCTTAATTGATTGAACCAGATTCAAGAAAACAGTGCTAAATTATAATTTTCTCAACACTGCAGATATCTGTTTCAATCTTCAGCTTCATTAACTTCTATAATTTGAAATTATCCCAATTATTACCTGACATGTACTAAAATTCCCTAAAATGGATCTTCAGTAGCATTTTCACAGTACGGCAATTTTCTCTCTGTATATATATTTATATAGTCACATATATGCACATACATTATACAAACATTACTTTTCTATAACTGTAAGGTCAGAATTTGAAGTTGTGTTTTCTTTATCTTTTTATTTCCAATACTTGGCATCAAGTTGATATTCATTGGAAGTAAAGGAGGAAGGAAATGAATAATCTTCAGATGCTAAGAACATTACACTTAAATTCTTATTAAATCTAATTTGCATTCTCATATATTTGGTTAGCTTGGTTATTTTAACAAGAATATAAAAATATATGTGACTGGGAATGATATGAATAGAAACTTCTGGAAAATGGAATGGTAAGGTCTAGAGAAGTGGTAAATATCTCATCACTGGAAATGAGCAAGCGGAGGTTAGGTTATTCTTTGACACTGATATTGAAGCAGAGAATCCCTATAATGGATAGAAAGTTCAAAGTGACCTTTAGGATCTTTTATCTTCAGATTTCTATGAAAAGTATATTTACTTTAATAATAAGGTTAAGATGTTGGAGTACATAGAGTAAAAAACTAGAAAAGAACCAGATGTTAGAAAGGAGATAACTTTTTTTTTTTTTTGAGACAGAGTCTGGCTCTGTCGCCCAGGCTGGAGTGCAGTGGCCGGATCTCAGCTCACTGCAAGCTCCGCCTCCCAGGTTCACGCCATTCTCCTGCCTCAGCCTCCCGAGTAGCTGGAACTACAGGCGCCCCTCACCTCGCCCGGCTAGTTTTTTTTTTGTATTTTTTAGTAGAGACGGGGTTTCACCGTGTTAGCCAGGATGGTCTTGATCTCCTGACCTCGTGATCCACCCGTCTTGGCCTCCCAAAGTGCTGGGATTACAGGCTTGGGCCACCGCGCCCGGCCTAAAAAGGAGATTTCTTTTTTTTTTGGTGCACTGACAGAAGAATTTATTTTATTTTATTTTATTTTCCTGGGAGTTTCCTTTTCTTTCTTTCTTTTTTTTTTTATTATTATACTTTAAGTTCTAGGGTACATGTGCATAACGTACAGGTTTGTTACATATGTATACTTGTGCCATGTTGGTGTGCTGCACCCATCAACTCGTCAGCACCCATCAACTCGTCATTTACATCAGGTATAACTCCCAATGCAATCCCTCCTCCCTCCCCCCTTCTCCATGATAGGCCCCGGTGTGTGATGTTCCCCTTCCCGAGTCCAAGTGATCTCATTGATCAGTTCCCACCTATGAGTGAGAACATGCGGTGTTTGGTTTTCTGTTCTTGCAATAGTTTGCTGAGAATGATGGTTTCCAGCTGCATCCATGTCCCTACAAAGGACACAAACTCATCCTTTTTTATGGCTGCATAGTATTCCATGGTGTATATGTGCAACATTTTCTTAATCCAGTCTGTCACTGATGGACATTTGGGTTGATTCCAAGTCTTTGCTATTGTGAATAGTGCTGCAATAAACATACGTGTGCATATGTCTTTATAGCAGCATGATTTATAATCCTTTGGGTATATCCCCAGTAATGGGATGGCTGGGTCATATGGTACTTCTAGTTCTAGATCCTTGAGGAATCGCCATACTGTTTTCCATAATGGTTGAACTAGTTTACAATCCCACCAACAGTGTAAAAGTGTTCCTATTTCTCCACATCCTCTCCAGCACCTGTTGTTTCCTGACTTTTTAATGATTGCCATTCTAACTGGTGTGAGATGGTATCTCATTGTGGTTTTGATTTGCATTTCTATGATGGCCAGTGATGATGAGCACTTTTTCATGTGTCTGTTGGCTGTATGAATGTCTTCTTTTGAGAAATGTCTGTTCATATCAGAAAGGAGATTTCTTAACAAAATACAGTTAAAGAGGATTTCTCATATTTTATATGGGAAGAAGGAACTTTGATATTTAAGTAGGAACCATCCTCTAGGGGACCCTATTGATTAAACAGGAAATCTAGAAACTAGACAAAGAAAAAAAGAATTTGGCTATATGAAAGTTAAAACATAGTGCAAAAGAAAACATAAACAAAAGTAATAGTACAAATAAAATTCAGGAAATAAAATATTTGTAACAGAGATGCCAGATAACAAATTTGTGTCTATAATATGGAAGCAACTCTTATAATTTGTTTAGAAGACAAACAACCCAATGGATAATGGGCAAAGGATATGAATAGGCAATTTTGGAAGATCAAATTTAGATGGTCAGTAATGTTTCAAAAGATGCTCAGACTTACTAACTGTTAGTGATATGCAAATTAAAATAACACCAAACTATCATTTTACATGCACAAGTTTGTCAAAGATTAAAATGGTCAAAACACGTATCACTTTGGCATGGGGATATGGGAAATTATTTGAATACATTGCTGTTGGAAATGTGAGAGTTATTTTATCTCTTTTTTGGAAGGCAATCTGGCAATATGTATTAAAATGGAAAATACACATACTCTATGCTCCAGTAATTCCACTTCAGGAAATATATCCCTAAGAAATAAAAGTACTGGTATGTACAAGGATATTTATTTCAGTACTGTTTATGGTATTAAAAATTACAAACAAAATAATGCTTGTTAATGGAATGGATAAATAAATTATAGTATATTGCAGCACAAATCATTATATTACTATCACAAAAAGCACTGTATGAGTTAGAGGGACTTTCTGTGAGGTACTATTGAAGGAAGAAAGAAAGATATACAGAAGTACGTATTAATACATCCAATTCTTTTGTAGAACAGTGACCAAAATCCTTTGTGTGAGTTTATGTATGAGTATGTGAGCCTACACATTTATATGTTCATATGGCAGGGCAGTATGTAGCAAAAGAGAAGAATTCATACTCAGTGGTTAACATGTTTTAAGAGAGTTATAATAATACAACAGGAGTAGGAAGGAAAAGGGAGGTAGGCCCATACCAGGTAATTAGATGTGAGAATGGAACTCAAAGAACAAGTCAAGACTCAACATTTAAAATTAAGAGTGAACTGTAGAGGCAATATTAGATGCTAACAAAAACCAGATGTAAGAGCTAACCCTTTAACATCTATCTGTATTTTTTGTCATATATTTTAATCAGTTTCTGCTTCACCTTGATCAGCAAAAGCTCAGCAATAGGTTTTGTAGTATTTTCTGCTTTAACTAGCTCAAATAAACATATTAATTGAAAACTTGTAACAGCTTTTATTTATTCAACCGATGTTTATTGATCACCTGCTTTCTGGCAGGCATTGTTATGGCCCCTACAATGACACATAAGACATACAAGGTCCCTACATAATAAATAAATAAATATATAATGTCAGATCACATAAAAGCTATGAAGAAAAAGCATTTTTTCAGCAGATAAAAAGGGACAGAGCAGGGAAGGGAAAAGGAGAGGAGGTTTAACTATTTTGGATAGGGTAGTGAGGAAAAGTTTTTCTTTCAGAAGGTGAATTTGACAAAAAAAGTGAATGAAATGAAGAATCAGGCCAACTGTATATCTGGGAGAAGAACCTTTCAGTCAGATAGAACAAGTAAGAAGACCTTGAGGCCTTGACTTATTCTAGAAAATTGAAGACCAGAGTGACTAAAGCACAGGGACATAGAGTGTGAATAGATGAGTTCGAAAAGGTGGGTAGGGTCTGATCTTGTAGGGCGTTGTTACACTTGTAAAGAGATATGATTTTATTCTGGTTGTGGTGGGAAGCTATGGGGGGAGGGTTATGAGCACTGGAAGATTATGGACATTGGAAGCTGTGCTAATTTGGATTTAAGAAAGCTCACTCTGATTGCTCTGTAGAAAATTGATTCTAGGGGATAAGAGGAGAAGCAAGAAAGACTATTGCTCTAGAGTAGGCAAGAGATGATGGTGACCCTATTAATTAGTAGAAGTAGTGAGAAAGGGGTCAGATTTCAGATACATTTTGAAGGTTAAGGGAGGAGAGCTTGAAGATCATGAGAGAAAGGACTGATAGATTTTAGTTGGGTCCACTTTGGAATCACACAAAACTATTTTTAATTTTGAATATACTTTAGTGCCCCCAGCATTAATTATGTAGAATGTTTTAGGCTGTTTAAAAGCAAAGCAGATAAATTAAAAGGGGGTTAGTGATTAAAACTTCTCTTTTGTATAAATCTCAAAGCAATCACAAGACCCCTCCAAACCTCATATCCCTTTTTTTTTTTTTTTGCTAATGGTTGTAGATCACACCAGTGTTCTACATTTCATATTCTCTCAGAACTTGCTTTGGCTCTCAATGTCATTCTGTTGTAATGATAATTAAAGTTAAGGTAACAAAAACCACTTATTGTTTACCATGTGAAAAGTGTTCATTTAAGTGCTTTTGCTATGTTAAATCCTTTTATCCTCAAAACAACCCTATTTTAACAAAAAACCAAGTTCAGTAGCTTGCCACTCACAGAGTCCAATTAACAAGAGCAAGGTCTAGTATAAAGACAGCTGCTTTTTATTCCAAAGGTAGCTTATAGGAAGAAGTGTAGGCTTCCTGCCTTAAGGGTACCACTTCCCTTTTGGAGCAGAAAGCGGGTGCTTTTAAAGGGGTTGCCTGGCATACTGGCATGAATGGCATTCAGGGGAGAAAGCAAGCAGGTGGGGAGTCCGTATACTAGCTTTGGTGCCTTATCTACTGGGTAGTCGAGCTGGTGACTGCTGGTGCCTTCTTGGGCAGGCCTAGGTTGTAAAAAGCATCCCAAAACTCTCCAGATGGGAGAGAGTTTCATAGTGGGCATGCTTTGGGTTGTAGATGGACTGTTGTCTCTTGAGGCAACCTCCTGATGGGTGAGAGTTCTGCTCTGGAGCTTTTAAGTACATAGTTAGATGAACTTGCCCTGTAGGAAATGTCTTGTAAAGAGGAAGTAAAATAGAGCTAAGTAAAAAGTTGGGGAAAGGAGGGAAGAGAAAAGAAGAGATAGAAAAAATAATTAAACTATCTCTTGGAAAATTGGGATACACTATGAGGTAGCTGCTATAGCTGTTTTACATGTGAGTAAACTACTAGTATATATGTACTGTAAGTGGCATTAGATAAACTCAGCACCTAAGCCTGTTCAGCATGGCATATCATATTTTATAGTATCCTCTCCCCTACTTATAAGGGGATAGCATTTATGTTACTTCACTAATCTTTTATATTCTTCTGTTTTACATTATATTGAAAAACTGTAAGTAGAAGGTTTGAGGGAATAGATAATGCTTTAAAATTTTGGCGTCTGTAAATCTGACCTTTTTCTCTTATACTTCCAAGTTTGAATATCCTGTTGATTTTTTTCTTAGACCACCCAAATATCTTGAAAGTTACCATGCTTTTGAACTTAAACAGTGTCTCTCAGATAACATTTCACCTCTAGAAGTTACACAAAAATCTTTCAACAGATAATGTCTTGATTTTTGATTCACAGAATATGGTCATTGTATTACTTTATCTTTGTATCCTCAGTGCCCACACAGCACTTGGCACACAGAAAATGCTTAGTGAATGTTTACTGAATGACTGAATGGAGAGAACAGTTTCTCTGTGTAATGTGATCTCATTTTTACCTCCTTAAGAAAGACAGGTTTGCTCTCTAAGATGGGAAAATATGATCACTGACTGTCCCAGATTAGACACCCCAGTGGAAAGAGAGAGGTTCTGTCTTCCAGTACTCATGTCAGCCTTATTGAAGAATTCTGGCCCTTTTGGGGGTCATGTGCCTACCGTTTGGACCAATCATTACTGCCAAAAAAATGAGATATTACAACTGGCTAAGCCTAGGTCAAGTTTTCCTTTTAATGGCCACGGAGGTATATTGCATTACTGAAAGGAAAGCTATGTGGAGCTTGAGCAAACAAAGAATGGCAGCTGTAATTATCCACAACAAAAATTATATAGAATTTAAATTTCCAAACAAGTCTCAACTCTTGTTCGCAAATTTATGAAAATTATAAATTTATGAAAAAGTGCAAGTTGAAAAGAAAAGAAACATGGTATGTAAACATGGGAACATTTTAGTATTTTTGTTAAGGGGAAAGAGAGAAGCAGAGGTGAACTCTGTGAAGTGATTGAAAATAGAAATCTTAAGGGTAGGCACCTCTCTTTTCAACTTTCCATACAGAGATTTTAATTCCTCTGGTCAAAAGGCTGCAATTCAAGTTGTTTTTTGCAGACCTGGCTCATTTTCCTACTGTTTTCCTCATGGGCTCAAAGGTCCATTGAAGTGGTAAATAAATGTACTTTGAAGCTATCACAACTCACCTTGTGTAGTTGAACTTGCTTAGGGGCCGTTATCACAGTTCCTAGTAAGCCAAGCTTGTTTCTGATAGCTATGGAGGGTTGAGAAAGAACAGAATTGGATAGAGAACCATTTGGGAAATGGGAGAGGTGTGAGTGCTGACATGCTTTCCCCTCCATCGCTAATAAACTTCTAGTGCGATTCCTTGTTCTTTTAAATGTACCTATAGCACATTTTGCTCTATGCAGGAAGTATTCCCTAATGAAAGAATGGAGTCAGAGCAAAAGGAAACATCTAAGTTTTATTGATCTGTGCTTATCTTACATTGCTGCTCTCTGCTGAGAAATTGATTGATGTTTTTTGAAAAAAACCTTCAGGAGCCTTTGTTGGATGTTGCCATTGCTGTTGCAAAATAGGAAAACAATTATGCATAAATTATGTGGAGAAAATATTTTCCTTGATTTTTTTTTCTTCTAAAAATGTGTGGGAAGAAATTACACAAAGTGAGTAAATGGTGGTATTATTTAGAAACAATTCTATTTTCACTTAGGCAACCCTAACATTAAGCAAGAGGATCTTTGTGGGGAAGTTACTGTTACATTGTTTGCATATTTACCCAAACAGTTTGATATAAGGTTTTTTTTTTGTTCTTAAATTACCATTTTGAGATCTAGAAATTTTTCCCAGCCCAAGTAACAACAAAATCGTATACTCATTTTAAAACATTATTATTTTAAAAACCCCACTAACAACCCCTAGAATGAATGACTCCATAGTTATTTTTACCTTCTTTTTATGAATTCCCTCAGCTGAAATTAGGATAATGTTTATTTTTTTTCATCACTATTGAATACTATTCAATTATCTTTTCATAGAAATGATGTCATGGTTGTAGACATACAGTTTCTGTGGCATTGGAATGAGCATGACACCATAAAAATAATTCTTAAAGACTGTCAGTGTAGTGTTTTCTATATCATTGTTTATGAGAGTTATGGTTTCTATTGTTCTTAGTGTGTAAACAATGCAATTTTTAAGTATTTTTTAAAATCAAACATTTGTAAACCATAATCTTCTACATATCGTTCGTATTGTAAGTGCTACTTAGGTAACAGAAACTTTATAAGTATTTGATAAGATGCTTCTTTCTAAACATTATACATAAGAACAGTAAGCATCTATGATAAACAGAAGTGTAAAATACATTTAATCCTAGGCCTTGACTAATTTTTTTTTAACGTTCTGGATAATATTATCTACCCCCATGACATTTCAAGTGGATTTACTTGTGTAAATGTGCACATGATTCAAAGCACCAAATATCTGTTTGGTCTTTTCAATAATTCTTCTTGGGTAGCTGTCCCTTCTGCTAATAACTTTATCTTTCATCAAGAGTAAAAACAAACTTTTGAGATATCTCCCTTAAGTTTTTCTCTACTTAGACTGTTTCTCTTTCATGCTGTTGCCAGATTATCTTTCCAAAGGCAAAATCTTGGTCATATCACATTCCTGCTGAAATATCTCCAGCATCTTATGTTGTTTAGAGGAGAAATTCTAAACTCTACCATGAACTTACAGGCCATCAACAATCTGTCCTTAGCCTAATTTTACTAGTTTTGTAGTTTGCCCAGTGATCCTCCTCTAACCACCATATTATTAAGCCACATTTAACTGCATGCTGTTTCCACACCTGCCTTTGTGAATCTATCTTCACACTCACTGTTTGCCCTGAGTATCCTTATTTTGCTGCTCAAATGTCCTTTGATTTCTCTAGGATTCTGCATCCTTATAACACTGTGCCTAGATCACTATAACATTAATACATTACATTATAATTAATTGTTGATGCCTTTCTCACTAGACTAGGGACCCTTTAAAAGCATGAACTAGCCAATATTTTTGTAAATCCCATATCCTGTGCCCATTGTGGGGCCTTGACATGTGGTAGGTGTTGGACATGCCTTTATATATTGCATTGGGTACAGATGCAGGGTTTAAACATTTTCTGCCTCTGAAAGAACTTGTTTGAACTATAAAAGTGCCTAAGGAATATAATACCTTTTTCCCCCATCACATTCTTCCAAAGTAGGACCTGTTAAGGGTATTCTGGTAATTTAGTTGTGGGTAGGGGAAGGTAACCTTAAAGTATGAAATATAAAATCTTGTTATAATTTACTTGACAGTGAATATTTAAAACGAGTTAAATAGCCCAAGAGAGTTATCTATACTAACACAAGTTAGGAAAGAATGAAAAGATGGTTGTTAGAAACAAATGCTCTGTGCTGCAAAGAAGAATCAGCACGCTGGCAAAAAGCTTTCTCAGCAAGGCAATTTACTTTTGCAGAAGGGTGCCACTCAAACCTGGTGTGGTTGCAAGAGCACATCGAGCAGGGTGTGGCAGGGGTTTCTATCCCTAACAAAGTTCTTAGCACTTCTGTGTCCCTACCACATTGGCTAGGGTTGGACCTCAAAATCTAAGCTAACTTGATTGGCTAAGGTTTAAAATTGAATACAGTTAATTTCTTAAGAAAGCCATGTATTAACTTTCTAGACAGCCTTGAACAGATCCTTGTACAATTAAAAGATTGGGTCAGATCATCTGGCAGATTTCTTATTGGGTAGTTACAAATGACTAGATAAATAGTAGTTCCATAAAATTTAATTTATAAGATAGGACGTTTAATGAATTTACTGAAGCCGATATTGGGCTGTAACTTAAATGGTTTTGACTCACTGAAAGTTGAGTTAATGAAGGAAAAAGTCACCTTTCAGGAGCATTTGCTCCCAGGAGTGGCAAATTAAATAGCATCATTGTGATTATGATCTTCACATCTTCCCCTAAACTCCCTTACATAACCAAAGGTTTCCTCTTAGGTCTTCCTTATTTCTTTAAATGTAGAGGTCATTTAGTTCTTTAAGGGGGGGAAGACAATAATTTGAAAACATTCAAATGCCAACATTTTTTTCACATTTAAAATCAGTAAAATAATTATTCTTAGGGCAAGACAAAATGGGTAAAAATGACTCATATATATTTGCAGGAATAAGGGAGTCATAATAAAGCAAAACATTTTTTCTTTATGTCCAGTGTCAGATTTATAAAATCAAAGTCATACCAAGACAGATGTTTAAGCACATTAATCTTCTGTTATAAAAACTAAAAGACTTAAAAAGGAAATCTTTAAACCTCTCTTAGCTTGGCTTTAATTGTAAAATCACAGGCCTTGAAGAGAGAATAATTAACTCTATTACTGCAGCAACCACTTAAAGATCTAAATATTTTGGAATGTTCTATTTGAAAATTAGAGGGAGAACTAGTCACTTCCAAACCATCTACAGATCTTTGTGTTCTTTTTATTCTTTCTCCTCAACATGTAGTTTGTTGCATTTGTAAGGGAGAGAAATAAAAATATGTTTTTGGGCATAAATTTTAAGATTTTCAAAGCCTTTTCTTTTCATTCTGTCTTCTTCAGAGTGATCTGCTGACTGATGAGGCAAAACATTTGTACCCTTGTAGTTTTCTTAAACCACAAATCCAAATTCCAAACCTAGAATGTAACTCCAGGATATGAAAGATGGCAAAGAATAATATTACAGTGTAAAATTTGAAGAATTCCTCTTAGGAGAGGAATTTTCATTATTTCACTAAATTCTCACATCTAGTAGTTCTAGGTCAGTGCCCTTATTGCCAACCCTTACCTGACATTTAAGGCATATATTGTGCATGTTTGTAAGTAAATCCATGTGGATACAATATAGCTTTTCAATAGATGTTGATTTTGGTTTCTGAATAAAAGTTTCTCTTCTGATGAACCTCATACCGGCAAAATGAAGATATGAGGAGAAAACCATTTCTTGAGTAAAAATGGTAAAAAAAATAAAAAATTTGATATCAAGGCAGCAAACCTCCAAAGGCCTTTGTTGTTTGCCATTTTATTGTGATCGTTGACTATCTATAATGTTTGGGACTATTGAGTTTTTGTGATTTGACATTTGTTGTATTGGAATCTGATCTGTAAAGTAGTAGCATGGCTTGATGTAGAGCTTTGACTAAAGAGAATGAGAGAATGAAGGCTAAGAAATAAATTTTTACTATCTCTTCTCTAATGTTTGTCTAAAATTAGGAACTTCATTTCATTAAAAAAGTTAAGGTTTTTTTATTTATATATGACCTCCAAAAATGATTGAATATTTTTTGAATACAAACTCTGTGCCAGTCAGCACACCAGTTTTTACATGATTATCTCATTTAATCCTTAAAACAACCTTATGGAATAGATGTTATCTTCCTTTACAGATAAGGAACGTTGGGTTCAGAGAGAGAAGTATTTCGTTCAGGACCATTTTCTCAGCTAGTAAATAAATGACAGCGGTAGGACTCAAAATTCAGGTTTTGTCTGATTCCAAAGCCTGTGTGCTTAGTCACTATTACAAAAACAAACTCATAGTTCTTGAGTGAGGGAATTACTTAAGATTTAAGTTACATTTACCTTTTAGTTTAAAAGACAGTATATGTAGTGACTGTTTATCATGATGACCTGTGGTACTGATTATTGAAATCACTCCATAGAGGTAGGCATATGCAGGTTGTTGAGTTGTGCTATTATGGATCAGTTGTGCCTGGCACTGTTAACATTTTGAACTCAGTAATTAATTTGTTGTGGAGGACTGTCCTGTGTACCATAGGATGTTTAGCAGCATCTCTGGCTACACTCACTAGATGCTTATACCACTCCCTTGTGACAATGAAAAATTGTCACAGCTTTCAGAAAAATCGTCATCTTTCTGTCTGCAACAGAAGGATTAACTCATGTTTAACTTCATATAGGTACAGATGGAATATTTATCAATATGTATATAGTACATAGATTAATAGACACATATATTTCCTTGTTCTGCCAGCTGACAGGGTCTAGAAGCAGTGACTAGTCAATAGCAATGAGCAGACCTTACATTCAAATCTTGGTTTCTGATATTCTCCAACACAAGGAACCAGGACTCCTTTTAGAAATGGCAGATTCTAGGACTGTGTTGGAAAAAACTATAAGATGAGCCTGGAGCATTTTGTAGTGCCAGAAACTAAGGAAGTGCTTAAAAAAAAAAAAGGGGGGGCAAAATCCCCCACAATTATAAGGGTGTGCCAAAGGGACACAGAAACTAACAGGAGAACTCTCAACTGCCAAATCTGGAAAAATTTATGCAAAAAAAAAAAAAAAATAGAATAGTATTGGATTATAACCCAAAGTATAAAACAAATATCCATGAGCCCATATTGATTACATCAATAAATGATCTCATAAATTAATAAATTGGAGTGAAGTAGACAGATCTCCTGTGAGGAATTCCAAATGATTTATGTAACTACCTGCCCCCAGGGTGTGGGACATAATTCCCCACTCCTTAGGTATGAGCTACCCATAGTGACTTCCTTCCAAAGAGCACAATCAGTTATTGAAGGAGAGGGAAAAATAATGCTCCAGTAGAGAAATCTGATGAATACTACCTTAGCCAGGTATTCAAACTTAACTTCAGCAATGATAAATCATATTGATAGTTTATGTATCCTTAACATGAAGTAATAAGAATGGTACTTTACCTTACTCGTCTTCCTCTCAAAAACATGTAACCCCAGTGTCATCATGAAAAAAACATGAGACAAACTACAGTTGAAGGGTATTCTACAGAATGCCTGTTTACTGCTCCTCAAAATTTTCAAGGTCCTCAAAAACAAGGAAAGTCTAAGAAACTGTCACAGATAAGGGAAGCCTAAGGAAATATGAAAGTAAATGTAATGTGGTATTCTGGATGCGATCCTGGAAAAGGGGGGAAAATTTTTAGGTAAAAAATTAGGAAATTTGAGTAAAATATGAACTTTAGTCAATAGTGTATCAATATTGGTTCATTAATTGTGACAAATATACCATAGTAATATAATATATTGATAATGGGGGAATTGGTGTAGCATATGGGAACTTTGTACTATCTTTACGATTTTTCTGTAAATCTAAAACTGTTGTAAAATAAAAGTTTTATTTATTTATTTTTTTAAAAGGCCTCAAAACATTGCCATATGTCTCCTAGGGAGCAAAATTGCACCTAGTTGAGAAAATCACCATTATAGATAATACCATAGAGGAAAAAAAGTGTATTTCATTTTTGTTTATGTTGAGTCTCTAGTGAAGAAATAACATTAATGGAAATGCCTAGGATACCTAGTAGGCACAAAGGAGCAATGTACATATTTACTTACCTTTTCTAATCTCTCTCCCCTTCACCCTTAAAATTTTAGTGTCCTTGAGGGTTTTGTATTTTTGCTTTTGTTCTCATTCTTGTAGCTGTCTTGGATTACCTCATTCGTGCCTGTAGCTTCACATATCATCTACATGTTGATACTCCCAATTCAAAATCTTTAGGCTGATCTTAGCTTCTAAGTCTAGCTTCAGAGTAAGCATCTATCTATACTTTTATGTCCTATAACATGTCAAATTCACTAGATTGGAGTCACAAAACCTGGTATCTCCTGCATTCTCTGTCTTGTTCCCCCAGCTGAATATGTGGGAATCATCCTAGATTCCCTCTACCTTAAGGCCTGAATTATTGTACCCTCCTTCTCCCACTGTGTCTTTCACATGTATGGGTTTAAAACAAATTGGATCCTCCTAATACCCTTTCTCTTAATCTTATAATGGTTCCTCATTGCATGTAAGAAACTTTTTTCTCTACTGTCATATACTTCAATATCTCTAAAATTGACCCCTTCCTGTTTTGAGCCCTTAAATCTATTTTACTGGTTTCTGTGGTAATACAAATAACACACCACTGACATTGCTGACCTGTCTCCCCTTCTACTCCACCTAAGCTCCTAGATTACGAAGAGTCTGTCTTTCTGTTCCCATGGTGGTTCATTTATGATGACTGAATGAGTGAATGTGGTTTCAGATTTATGGTTATGGATTTTATTCAGTGTGTTCAACTTGACTGGTTTCCTGTGTTTTGATATTTCCCTGAGTATGGCTTTATAAATTCAGTAGTAGTAATGAGATGTTTTTTGTTTATATTAGCAATGGCTTTCCATTGAATATTATGATTTATCTCATCCTTAATTCCTTATATACATTTTAGGAGTTGGGAAAAGCAAGGTAGTTAAAATCGTATCAGAAAGGAGCCTTACTGTTTTTCTGTGTCTACATACAGTACAATAAAAGCGTAATTTTTAATATCTTTAATATAGATATATGATTAGATATTGAAGCCTTTCAACTGTAATTAGATTAACAGATCTCCTGCTTCATTCTCATTCCCATTTATTAGTTGCTTCCTTTCAGACTGTGATTTAAAGTTTGGGTCATGCACCTGTTCTTTCTATAGCTAACAGAATTGTTCCAAAGTGCAGCTGCTACTGAAGTTTCTTAGGTCAATACATTTTTCTGTAATAGATAAAAATGTGTATTGTGTTTGTCTCTATAGGGATCTTAAATCTAATCCATTTAATTTAAAATAATTATATTTATCTAGACTGTTAATATTTTCTATAAAATATGCTTATTTTAAGAAAATGTTTAAGAGTTCTTGTCAGTGCTTATTTTAAAATGAAAACAGGTAATGCAAGAGGCAGCTAGACAATTTTTGGATATATATTGTTTCCAAGTTATATTTCTTCAGAGGAATGAATAACTAATTTGTTTCCCCTGTTACTATGAACTACACATTATTTTAGGAGGGAAATAAAAGGGGGCACTGTTGCTTTCTGATATCGCCCTAATTCTGTCTATGAAAGCAGAAACCAAAGCCTCAAGAATTTGGGCTATTAAAATGTAATATTTGAGCTCCGGAAACCTGTTCTTGGAAGTATTCCGATTGGGATTTATATGAACTTGGGGGTGGGGGAAGAGGGGTGGAAATGAGATTTCTTAAGAATAATTCCATTACGTTTGAGGCTGAGACCTAGTTCATAGCTTTAAAGTATGATTGGGTTTCTCATAATTAATTATCTTTTTGATTTCTTGCCCCATGAGGGAAGTCTGTAGTAACTATTGGATAGAAGCAATTATTGTAAAACACAGTTCAAAGTCAAAATCTTCATGACTCCTATTAAGTTTCTTTTTGATACGACTTTTTATGGAAATCTGTTAAATGATAATTTTCATTATCCCCAAATAATGAGACTATTATCTGATACAGCATACTGTATCAGTGTCAGAGGTCTCCAAGACCACTTCCAGGTGTGGTGATTTGTTAGGATAACTGAGAGGGCTCAGTGCATAGTCCTACTAATAGCTCTGATTTATAGCAACAAAAGGAAAAGGCACACAGTGCAAAGACCAAGGAATCTGAGCTCAAGATCCCAGTGGAGTCACACAGGATGCCCTTAACTCCTCCAGTATTGAGTTGTGACAACACATATGAAAT
Source organism: Macaca fascicularis (assembly GCF_037993035.2). Taxonomy (NCBI): domain Eukaryota; kingdom Metazoa; phylum Chordata; class Mammalia; order Primates; family Cercopithecidae; genus Macaca; species Macaca fascicularis. Next base: position 120,861,706 of record NC_088375.1, on the reverse strand, counting down.
GTCATATGCCAGGGAAGCTCATTAGTGACTCAATGGCCAGGATTTTTATGGAGGCTTGTCACATGGGCAGCCTTAGCCTAGCACATACCAGATTTCCAGACTCCCAGAGGAAAAGTAAACCACATTGTTTGCACAATTTAGGCAAAATGAGATATTCTTATCATGGAATAGTAGGAACTCTCCCAAAATCCAGAATCCCAGGGGCTAGCCAAGGGCTAATCTTGCAAGGAAGCTTTTCTAAGGATAGCGTCTCAGCCGTGTTTTATTTATTGTCTTTTCACTGCATGTGCAATATAACTTGAATGCTTATAGGTAAAGTTTGTCTATCATAATTACTGCAGCTTTGGAAGGTGGTAATAAATCCATGCCCGTTTGTGATGGCTAATATCCATGGTTTGAAATAAATATAAACACGGTCAGTTCAGACTTCAACATATCAAGCATGTTAACTTTTGGAACAGATGCTATTTTTTTAAATAGAAATAAACTGCATGTTACAAAATGATCACAATAGGAATGAATATATTGAGACTTTTCTTTTTTAGTTCTTCATGTGTAAGTTCTATAAATGTGTTTAAATTCAGCAAACATTTGAGCGCCCACTGTACACCTATTTCTGTTTTAGATACTAGGGACATAGACATGAACCAGGCATGATTCCTGCCATGAAGAAGCCCATATTCTAAGAAAGATGACAGGAATGTAAATAAATATATGTTTACAAATTAGTATAAGGAACATTATTTTGTCAAATTGTATTTTATAAGAGGTTTTAAAATAAACTTACTTATACTACTATTTATGTGTCTGTGTATATTCTGTGGACACTGCTGTGTAATCTTAGGGCTTTTTTAAACAAAAAACATTAATTCTTAGTGTCCTGTCTGCCTGCCTGCCTGCCTTCCTTCCTTCCTTCCTTCCTTCCTTCCTTCCTTCATTCCTTCCCTCCCTCCTTCCCTCCCTCCCTCCCTCCCTCCTCCCTCCCTACCTCCCTTCCTCCCTTCTTCCCTTCCTCCCTTCCTCCCTTCCTCCCTTCTTTCCTTCCCTCCCTCCCTCCCTCCCTCCCTCCTTCCTTCCTTCCTTCCTTCCCTTTTTTCCTTTTTTTAATGAGAGGAGTCTCACTCTGTTGCCCAGGCTGGAGTACAATGGCGCAATCAGTTCACCACAACATCTGTCTCTTCAGTTCCAGTGATTCTCCTGACTCAGTCTCCCAAGTAGCTGGGATTACAGGCATAAGCCACCACACCTGGCTAATTTTCATCTTTTTAGTAGAGATGGTGTTTCACCGTATTGGCCAGGCTGGTCTCGAACTCCTGACCTCAGGTGATCCACCCGCCACAGCCTCCCAAAGTGCTGGGATTACAGGCATGAGCCATTGCACCTGGCATAGTGTCCTGTTTTCTTCAATTCTTTTGATTTTTGTGCTAGAGAAAGTGAGAGAGGGCATGCTTAATTATAAAGTGGTTTATCACAGTAAGCCACTGTGCTGGAACGTTTTTAGGCTCTCCCTACATAAAGCCACCACAAACATTTTAGTAACTGCCTTTAAGAAACATTTTGCAGTTAGTGCTATTCTTTTTTGTTTTTGAGATGAAGTTTCGCTCTATCGCCCAGGCTGGAGTGCAGTGGCACAATCTTGGCTCACTGCAACCTCTGCTTCCCGGGTTCAAGTGATCCTCCTGCCTCAGCCTCCCGAGTAGCTGGGATTACAGGTGCCCACCACCACACTCGGCTAATTTTTATATTTTTAGTAGAGACAGGGTTTCACCATGTTGGCCAGGCTGGTCTTGAACTTCTGACCTCAAGTGATCCACCTGGCTAGTCTTCCCAAAGAGCTGGTATTACAGGTGTGAGCCACCACTCCTGGCCAGTTAGTGCTGTTCTTTTTTTTTTTAAGACAGGGTCTCGCTCTGTCACCCAGGTTGTAGTGCAGTGGCATGATCTCGGCTCACTGCAACTCTGCCTCCCTGGTTCATGCTATTCTCCTGCCTCAGCCTCCCGAGTAGCTGCGACTACAGGCACCCGCCACCATGCCCAGCTAATTTTTTTGTATTTTTAATAGAGACGGGGTTTTATCATGTTAGCCAAGATGGTCTCGATCTCCTGACCTCGTGATCCACCCGCCTCGGCCTCCCAAAGTGTTGGGATTGCAGGCGTGAGCCACCGTGCCCGGCCACGGTTAGTGCTATTCTTAATGTCCAGTACTTGTAGTAGTCATATTATGAATTTTATATAAAGCTTTATACAGAAAGAAATCAATTATCATCACTTCCTGTTTTACCCATGCAAACTGCCTTTTTATTCCTGCCTCTTCTCCTGAAGTAACTGAATTATTAGTCAGTTTTGCTTTCTTTCATTTCTCTTTTTGATATGACTTCCTTAATATAATGAGCTTAGAATTTGCCTTAGGTGGTTGTTCAGTATCTTCTAACCATGTATCAGAGTCTTCTATCATGCCCACAGCTCCACGAAATAACTCAAGAACCTGAGCTCTGGGTGTGGAGCTTTACTAACTCTTCTTCCCCTTTGCTTTAAATTTTTACACTAACACATGCGTATTTTTTGGTTTGTCATATATTTCTTTCTTTCTTTTTTGAGACAGGGTGTCGCTTTGTCACCCAGGCAAGTTCAGTGGCACGATCTCAATTCACTGCAACCTCTGACTCCAGTTTCAAGTGAGTCTTATGCCTCAGGCTCCCAAGTAGCTGGGATTACAGGCGTGTGCCACATGCCCAGCTAATTTTTGTATTTTTAGTAGAGATAGGGTTTCACCATGTTGGCCAGGCTGGCCTTGAACTCCTGGCTTCAGGTGACCTGCCCGCCTCAATCTCCCAAACTGCTGTGATTACAGGCATGAGCCATTACACCTGGCCTGTCATATACTTTTTTATAATTACTCATGTGCTTATCTTTGCCTTCTCAGAGGGCATGCTTTGTCCTCTCAGAAGCTATGCTTTTTTTACCACAATTTATACAACCAGCTGTGTGACTTTGGGTAAGTTACCCAACCTCTTAATGCCTCTGGCTACTCACCTGTAAAACAGAGATAATAATAATACCTCACAGGGACCTTGTAAGGATTGCGTTAATATATGCAAATATCTTAGAATGGTGTCTCAAGCCCACTTGATAAATGTTATCTTCCCTAACTTTTTTTTAAAATTCAAACCTTCAAAAATGGTAAGAGTGAATGAGTATCCACATACCCTTTGCTTGAACTAATTTTTTACTTAATGCCAAAATTTCCTTCTTTCTGTGTGTGTGTAATTTTTTAAGCAAAACTGCTTGAAGGTAAACTGCATATATCATGATACTTCAGCACATATCTACTAAGAGTAAGGACATTTTCCTATACAAGCACACCCAGGAAATGTAAGAAAGAGACAATAAAACTATTTAATATGCAGTCTGATATGGTTTGGCTGTGGCCCCACCAAAATCTCATCTTGAAATGTAACTACTACAATTCCCATGTGTTGTGGGGGAAACTGAATCATGGGAGTGGGTCTTTCCCATGCTCTTCTCATGATAGTGAATAAGTCTCACGAGATCTGATGGTTTTATAAAGGGAAGTTTCCCTACACAAGCTCTCTTTTCTTTTCTGCCGCCATGTGAGATGTGCCTTTCACCTTCTGCCATGACTGTGAGGCCTCCCCAGCCATGTGGAACTGTAAGTCCATTAAATCTCTTTCTTTTGTAAATTGCCTAGTCTCTGGTATGTCTTTATCAAGAGCACGAAAATGGACTAATACAGTAAATTGATTCTGGTAGAGTGGAGCACTGCTGAAAAGATAACCAATAATGTGGAGGCGACGGTGGAACTGGGTAGAGGCCGGAACAGTTTGGAGGGCTTGGAAGAAGACAGGAAAATCTGGGAAAGTTTGGAACTCTCTAGAGACTTGTTGAATGGCTTTGACCAAGATGCTGGTAATGATATGGACACTGAAATACAGGCTGAGGTGGTCTCAGAGGGAGATGAGGAACTTGTTGGGAACTGGGGCAAAGGTGACTCTTGTTATGTTTTAGCAAAGAGACTGGCAACATTTTGCCCCTGCCCTAGAGATTCGTGGAACTTTGAACTTAAGAGAGATGATTTGGGGTATCTGGTGGAAGAAATCTCTAAGTAGTGAAGCATTCAAGGGGTGACTTGGGTGCTGTTAAAGGTAATCAGTTTCAAAAGGGGAACAGAGCATAAGAGTTTGGAAAATTTGCAGCCTGACAATGTGATAGAAAAGAACATCCCATTTTCTGAGGAGGAATTCAAGCTGGCAGCAGAAATTTGCATAAGTAACGAGGAGCCAAATGTTAATCCCCAAGTCAGTGGGGAAAATGTCTCCAGGGCATGTCAGAGACCATTGCGGCAGCCCCTTCCATCACAGGCCTGGAGACCTAGGAGGAAAAAATGGTTTAGTGGGCCGGGCCTGGGATCCCTCTGCTGTTTGCAGTCTAGGGACTTGGTGTCCTGTGTCCCAGCCACTCCAGTTGTGACTAAAAGGGGCCAAGGTACAGCTCGGGCCATGACTTCAGAGGGTGCAGGCCCTAAGCCATGTGGTGTTGAGCCTGCAGATGCACAGAAGTCAAGAATTGAGATTTGGAAACCTCTGCCTAGATTTCAGAGGATTTATGGAAATGCTTGGATGTCCAAGCAGAAGTTTGTTGCAGGGATGGGGCACTCATGGAGAACCTTTGCTAACGCAGTGCCAAAGCAAAATGCGGGGTGGGCACCCCCACACAGAGTCCCCACTGGGGAGCCGGCCTGGTGGAGATGTGAGAAGAGGCCCACCATCCTCCAGACCCCAGAATGGTAGATCCACTGACAGCTTGCACCAGAAAAGCCACAGACACTCAATGCCAGCCCATGAAAACAGCCAGGAAGGAGGCTGTACCCTGCAAAGCCACAGGGACAGAGCTGCCCAAGACCATGGGAACCCACCTCTTGCATCAGCATGACCTGGATGTGAGACATGGAGTTTAAGGGGATAATTTGGGAGCTTGAAGATTTGACTGGCCTACTAGATTTCGAACTTGCATGGGGCCTTTACCCCCTTTGTTTAGCCAATTTCTCCCATTTGGAATGGGTGTATTTATCCAATGCCTGTACCCCCATTGTGTCTAGGAAGTTACTAACTTGCTTTTGATTTTATAGGCTTATAGGCAGAAGGGACTTGCCTTGTCTCAGATGAGACATTTGACTGTGAACTTTTGAGTTTATGCTGAAATGAGTTAAGACTTCAGGGGACTGTTGGAAGACATGATTGGTTTTGAAATGTGAAGAGATGAGATTTGGGAGGGACCAGGGGCAGAATGATATGGTTTGGCTGTATCCCCACCCAAATCTCATCTTGAATTGTAACTGCTACAATTCCCATGTGTTGTGGGAGAGACCCAGTGGGAGGAAATTGAATCATGGGGGTGGGTCTTTCCCATGCTATTCTCATGATAGTAAGTCTCATGAGATCCAATGGTTTTATAAAGGGGAGTTTTCTTGCATAAGCTCTCCTCTCTTGTCTGCCACTGTGTGAGACATGCCTTTCACCTTCTACCATGATTGTGAGGCCTTCCCAGCCACGTGGAACTGTGAGTCCATTAAACCTCTTTCTTTTGTAAATTGTCCAGTTTCAGGTATGTCTTTATCAGCAACGTGAAAATGGACTAATACACAGGCTATGTTCATAATTTCCCAATTGTTCCTAAAGTTTCCTTTATAGTTTTTTTCCTTTTTACTTTCTCTCTCTCTTTAAAAACATCTAGGAACTAAACAAGAATTACATTTGCTTTAGTTGTCCTGACTCTTCAGTCTGTTGATTTAGACCAGTCTTCCTTCCTTTTTCCCTGTCTTCTTATGACATTGACATTTTAGAAGACTATAGAGCAGTAGCTTGCTTTGTAACATGTTCTTTTGAAAACTGCACATAGAGATTGAAAGATAACCAACTTTGTTAAATTATGTTTCCTCTCTGGGGTCTTCATTGAACTAAACAATTAAATGATAATGAAATGTAACCTTCATGTAATAGTTAAATTGTTTAACCATTATATGAAATAATTTATTAAATGAAGGCTACATTTTATTATCATTTAATTATTTAATAACTAATGTGGTTTAATTATTTAATTAAACTTTAAAGTTTTGAGAAGATAAATAAATAATGGAGATAATTTGGGTTATGTGAAAGATCATTAAAAATAAAATACATATTGGCCAGGTATGGTGGCTCATGCCTGTAATCCCAGAGCTTTGGGAGGCTGAGGCAGGCAGATCATGAGGTCAGGAGATTGAGACCATTCTGGCGAACATGTTGAAACCCCATCTCTACTAAAAATACAAAAATTAGCTGGGTGTGGTGGCGCATGCCTGTAATCCCAATTACTCAGGAGGCTGAGGCAGGAGAATTGCTTGAACTTGGGAGGCAGAGACTGCAGTGAGCCAAGATTGCGCCACTGCACTCCAGCCTGATGACAGAGTGAGACTCTGTCTTAAAAAAACAAAAAACAAAAACAAACATGTTTTGAGTAGAATATTCCAAAAGATTGGGTTTATAAAGAAAAACAAATAGACCAAAAAAGTTGTTTTATTTGAAAAAGGCTTAAAAAGTATTTCAGTCTCATTTTATTAATTCTTTAATATTTATTGAGCTCTTGCTAAGTTGTTCCTGTTCCCCTAATGTTTGCAATCCAGGGAGTGAGACAAGCTGTTAGGAAGGTGTAGTACAGTGTAATAAGACATGTGAGTATATGTGATGAGGAGATTACAGGGTCCTAGGGGAGCAAATAAGAAGAGCAGCTAACTTAGAACCTCCTGGGAGATTAGAGACACCTCTCCAAAGACATAGTATCTATGTATAGACATGTTAATGTAGGTATAAAGGTTCTATGAGACAACCAGACAAGGGGTTAGGGGAAGAGTGTTCCAGAGAAAAGGAACATCACGTCCCAAGCTCTGCATATGAGAGAGAGAGAGAGAACCTAACATTTGCGGAATGTGAGAATGACAGTGGGTGTGGAGTATGGAGAGGGAACTACAGAGTGGCAGGAGAAGAGGCTGAAAGGGAATGCTGGAGGTCTTATAAACCACATTAAGGGATTTGAGTGCTATTCTTAGCTCAATTGGAAGGTTATGTACAAAAGTAGAAGTATGATATAAGCAGATTTGTACTTTAGGAAAATTGGAAAACAAAGCTGGTAGCAGGGAGTGCAGTTAGGAAGCTATTGGCTTAATCAGGCTAAAGATGTTGGTGACCTGGATTAAGGTAGTAGTAGTCATTGAAATGGAGAGAACTGAATGAGTTTGAGAAATATTTGGGAGATGGTATCAACAGTATTTGGTGATTGAAGAGGAGGTATAATGTATTAGTTAAGAAAAAGATTGTAGAGCCCAGACATCTGGGTTCAAGTCCTAAGTCTGTCACTTAGTAGCTTTGTAAATTTGGGGCAGTTATTACACCTCCCTATGCCTCATTCTCCCCATCTATAAAATGGGAAGAAAAACAATACTTATTTTATAGGATTGTTGTGAGAATTAAATGAATTAATATGTGTACGGAGTTTAGAACAGGTGCCAGGTACATAGTAAGTACCATATAAGTATTAGTTCTATAGTAGTTATTGTTGGAATTTGTTAATATTATTATTACTGATTAGACATGTCAGTGAGAGGGAGAAAAAGAGCCAAGGCTAACTCATAGATTTTTTAAATGGCAGTTGAGGTGAATTATGGCAGATTTTATGTGTGTCGGGGGGTGGGAGGCTGGGGGCAGGGAGGTATGATGAATTCACATTTGGATTTGCTGAGTTTGAGGGGCTTTTCCAGTTGGCATCACTCAATAGGCACGTGAATTTGGAAGTAGGGAGAAAGAGTTGAGGATATCAGTTTGAAAATTACTAGAATATAGGTGATAATTAAGCTGTGGAAATTGAATGAATTCAGCCAAATGAAGAACTAGTTAAATAAGGGGAAAGGCATATAAAAGATTATGTTATCTTTAAGAATTTATTATTTAGGCCAGAAGCCAAAATATAAAACTTGATGCCAAATGGAAAGTTTAGAAAACTTTCAGCATTCAATACAACTTCATTTAAATTAGGCTGGTCTTCAGAGGATGTTGAGCTGAGTAAAATGGGCAGCTAGATGAAAGAAAATCATTGGCCTGTTGAGGAAACTGCAGAGAAGTCACTTTGCTATCACAGGAAAGATGTTGCTGATTATTTTCTGTTTTGGATCTGACTTAAGGAAAAAAGATAAAAGATTGATTCCTAATTGGCAGAATAGCAAAGAATAAGTTCTTAAGTCTTTCTATAAATTATTCGTCTTCAGTACCTATTGCTAGAATTAATTAATATTGTATTTACTAAGGAATTCTATAGTGTTTCAACTTACTATTATGAAAAATTTCAAGCATACAGAAAATTAGAAAGAACAGGACAATGAATACCCATATAACCACCACCTAGATTCCATACCCACCTGTCTATAAATATGTGTGTGTATGTGTACATGTCTGTTTAGTGAAACCATTTCAAAGTAAATTGCAAATTTTGTGACACTTTAATCCTAAAATATTTAGCATGTATTCCATATTATACCTCACAACACCACTATCACATCTAAGAAAACTGACAATAATATCTTAATATTAGCTACTATCCAGTTTATAGTCAGATTTTCCTAGTTATCACAAAAATATTTTTTATGTTTTTTTTCCCCCCCTTCCTAAACAGGATCCAACTAAAGTTCACATATTGCCTTTAGGTGTTATACCTCTTTAGTCTCTTTTGTTTGAAAATCTTCACCTCCCCCCACTTTTTTTTTTTTTTGAAGGGAGGACAGACTTTTTAAGAGAGCAGAATGTTCTAAATTCTAAATTTGTCTGATTGCTTCTTCATGGTATCATTTGTCTTGTTCCTCTATCCTTTGTAATTCCTATAAACTGGAATGTAAATCAAGTTGATTCTATTCAGATTAAGTGTTTTGGCAAAAATACTTCATAGATGACACTGTAAACTTCATATTGTATTGCATAAAATGGCTATCAGATTAGCAATAATAAGTTTCATCTTTTTTGTGTAATAAAATACTTTTCCCCTTTGAGATTAGCAGGAAATCAGTGGGAACAATTTCATACTAAATGGCTCAGCATTTATTGATGATTCTTGCCTGAATCAGTTATTTCATCGGGAGTTGTTAATTCTATCGTTCCTTGTACATTGTTAACTGGCATTCTTAGGTAAATAAGAATTTTGCAGCTGGAAATGAACAACATAATTACTTATTTGCTTTATCCTACAGTACACAAAAATAGGTTTAAAATTACAAAACCCAATGTTAATACTATAAGCATAATGTGAGGTTAAATGTTTTAATAGTTTTTATTGTCCTTAGAATATATGCCAGTAAGAATGTAAGTCAGAATACTGTGTTCAAAAGTGACTTGAAATATTTTTTGTTCTCATGTGGTTATGTTACTAATTTGACAAGCAATTAAGTTCATTTGTTTCTACTTGTTTTCAGTCAGAGTTTGCTTATTTAGATCTTATATTTAGTTTTATTCTCTTGAATTTATAAAACTTTTGTTGGTTCAGAAGTCACACTATATTATAAAGTATAGTTGGAGAAGTCTGGCTTCTATTTTGTATATCTACCCTCTACCTCCGTCCTTTTACCACCCTGTCATAGGTAACCATTTTTATTCATTTCTAGTTTAGCCTCCTAGTGTGTTTCCATTTGTTATGATACAACTGTGTAACTCCTTGTTAATTAGTGTTACTATAATGAAAATTCCATAAACTGAGTGGTTCAAACAACAAATATTTATTTCTCACAGTTCTGGATCCTGGGAAGTACTAGGTTGAAGGTGCCAGCAGATTTGATGCCTGATGAGGGCTCAATTCCACATCAATTCAAAAATGGCCATCTTTTTGCTGTATCCTCATGAGGCAGAAGGGTAAAGGAGCCTGGGTTCTCTTTTATTGTACACTATTCCCATTGATGTAGGCTCTGTCCTCATGATCTAATCACCTCTGAAAGGCCCCACCTCCTCATACAATTACACTGGGGATTAGGTTTCAGCATATGAATTTTGGGGGAACATAAACATTTAGTCTCTGGCAGTACTACAACTCTAACTATCCTTATTTTTTCTTCTATACTGGATGTATCATCTTGTACTCCATAGTGGCATGCCTAGTATATTTGATGCCTAAAGCAGATAACTTTTTAATATATACCTCTCCTATATGATAAAATTATTTCCAAAAATAACCATGAAATAAAACAAAATATAATAATGGGTAGAAATGAGATATAAACACTAAATTATTTGATCGAATGTTGACTATATAATCATGCCAATAAAAATAAATTAAAAATAAAATAAATATTATGGTACAGAAAATGTTTATTAAAATATATTCACCAGAAAATTCATCTTAAGTTTTTCTATTTGGTTTTTTAAAAAACTTCTAAAAGTTTTTCTTGTTCTGGAAAATGCAGAGAAAATGACTGTGTGATAGTGAACATTGATGCTATTTAACCCACTAGTTTATAACTGTGCATTCAAATAAACAGTGCCATTTGGTTTCCTCTAGTAATGTAAAAGCAGCATCTTTTGTTGTTTCCCTTAGCATTCTTCACATTTTTGTTCTTTTCTCAATATAAATGTCCATTTCCTCACATTTTATTTTTGCGTAGTTAATGTCCATAGCCACAGTTTCCATGTACTGTTCTTTAAATAACAGTTTTAAAGCTTTGTGTTTTATTGTCCATTGTTCAAATTTGATTCCAGCTGTCTGCAAACATTTTTGTGTCTGATTAGCTCATCTAAAACTTCCTACCAGAAAGGAAAAAGAAAAAAAAAGAGACAATTTACACAGGAACAGAAAACCAAATGTCGTATGTTCTCCTAAGTGGGAGCTAAACAAGAATACATGGACACAAAAAGGGGAACAACAGACACCAGGGCCTACTTGAGGGTAGAGGGTGGGAGGAGGGAGAGAATTAAAAAAAAATACCTGTTGGGCACTATGCTTATTACCTGGGTGACCAAATAATTGGTACACCAAGCCCCCATGACATGCAGTTTACTTGTATAACAGTGCTGCACATGTATTCAGAAACCTAAAATAAAAGTTAAAACAAAAAAAAAGACAACTTAGAGAAGAGAAACAAGGCCAGGTGCGGTGGCCTTATGCCTGTAATCCCAGTACTTTGGGAGGCTGAGGCAGGAGGATTGCTTGAGCCCAGGAGTTCAAGACCAGCTTGGGCAACATAGTGAAACCCTATCTCTACAAAAAATACAAAAATTATCCCTGGTGGTGTGCATCTGTAGTCACAGCTACTCATGAAGCTGAAGTGGGAGGATTGCTTGAGCCTAGGGGGTCAAGGCTGCAGTAAGCCGTGATTGTAACACTGCACTCCATCCTGGGCAACAGAGCAAGCCCCTGTCTCAAAAAAAGAAAAGGAAAGAAAAGAGAAAAAGAGAAACAGCATACACTGATCGTTATTTATTTGGAATATATTATTTAAGTGCAGAAATATTTGGTGTCATAGGGGCTAGAGACATAAATGGTACTCAGAGGGAGCTTGAATAATTTTGAAACATTACAAAATTAACTTCTGAAATAAATGTAACAGTCCATGTGTATCTGGCTAAACTGGGAGTTCTCCACTTTCTTTTTTTTTTTTTTTTAAGTTAATTTTCATATCTAATTCAGTGTTTATTGAGAAATAAGTAATAAAAATCTGCTAATTTAAAGCTTACATACAGGTTATTAAAACTGAGCAGTCACTGGAACAATTATTTAGAATTTAGAACACAAATTGTTTTTCAGGGAGTATTTTTATCACTGACATTGTTTAGAATTGCTGGCACGTGATGATAAAAAGCAGAACAATTTTTAGTTAGGTTCAATTTTTAAGTTCTCTATGTAGAATGCACCCTCTTGTTGTGGGCCTCAAGGGTGATCTGCTTCTACCACCCCACCTGTGGTACGCCACTGTGTCCACTAGCAAAGTATGAGAATATCTGTTTCTTCCCAACCTCACCAACAGAGTGTTGTTGAATGTTTCATCAGTCTGATGGTGAGAAATCATATTGTTTTAATTAGCATTCATCTTATGAGTGAAGGCTTTTTAAGTTTAAAGGTCATGCATTTCTTTTTCTGTAAACTACCTAGCCATTTGTTTTGGTGGTAGTGTTTCCCCGACTCTTATGTTTGAACATAAGTGGTATTGCGGGCAGGGCGGGGGAAAAAAAACAGGGTACCTTTCTCGAAACCTTAGTACTCAACATGATACACAACAGAAATCACCATGTCTCCCTTTAAGGTGTCTTATGCATACTGCAGCCGTGCTAAGGAACTAAAACAACTTCATATGTATAAGCCTAGGAAACTGTTGAAGTAGAGCTTTTCAAATTGGACTCACAGTTTCATCTGTTTTTATCCATTGGAATTTCTTACACAGTTTCTTTGAAGATGTAATTCAGTTCTTAAATTTCTTTAAATCACTGCTATAAAGTGAGAGCAAACATCAGTGGTTCTTTTAAGTTTTATAATATACCATAATACAATAAGAGCTACATAATTAGAAATCAGTAATTTAACCAATGAAATCAGTTAAATTGGTTTCTTCACTGAATTGAGTTAGGTAATTTAATTAAAATAATTATCACATAAATATAGCCTTACTGCTTAAAGATTATTCATACTTTGCTAAGAAAGAAAAATTGTATATTCATTTTATAGAGTCAAATACGAATCTATCTGTATTGCAGTTATTAAACTTTTATATTATATATAAACAGCTTCCCAGAAACAGAACTGAACATTAAACTTTATTTCCATGTCTGCAAATTCCCTTTCAGTCAGTATTTATATATATATATATAACCTTTGTCTTTATAGTATTACCTATATGTTTGTATTGGACCTTTTCTACTTTTTTTTTTTTTAATTGGAAAAATAGTAACAACATTGAGACAAAAATGTAAAGACAGGGCATAGCCACTCATAATCTTATCACTAACAGCATTTTAATTATTTGTCAGTTGTCTTATTTTTTAAGGTCTCTTGTAAATTGTCACATCTGTTTCTTTACAAATCCTGATCTCTAAGAATAATTTCCTCTCAGTGGTGCTTTTTGCCTACTGGTCCCTTTTTTAAATACAATAGTATTCTTCAAGATCAACAAAAGTGTACTTGGTTTTAATTTTGAATTTAAAATTTAACAAAGTATCTCATGTTTACTGAGGTTAAGATACTTGTGAATTATTTATTAGAGAGTTTGGAAAATGTTAATTCTAAGTGTGTGTATTGTAAATCTGTCTCATCATGTCAATAACAAGGTAGTAGAATCATAATATATGAAAATGTATGTTATTGAAGAGCTACAAAGAAGAATTGATGTTAGTGCTTACTTGAACTTCACAACAGACATTTTCCAACTGAATTGTGATGAATTTACATCTCTCTAGAAAGCAGTAACTTTTGACATCCATTCATTTTGACCATGAAAAATAAGGTGGTGTGTGGATTGTACCTCCCCCCTCTATCTATTAGTCTTGTTACCTGTGTGCCTTGTTTTTTCTCATGTGACACCTGTTTATTTTTTCATCACAGTAGCTAAATAACATAGTATTAATGTTTGCCTACAGCAGCTCTTAAGTTATATGGTTTTCTTTTAGCTTTAGTCATAGAGCTCCGGATTATTACTCCTTTTCTCTCTGAAGAAAAAAATCAAAGAAAATATGGTACATATACACCATGGAATACTATGCAGCCATAAAATGAACAAAATCATGTCCTCTGCAGCAACATCAGTGCAGCTGGAGGCCATTACATTAAATGAATTAACACAGGAACAGATAACCAAATCCACACGTTTTCATTTATAAATGGTAGCTAAACATTGAGTACCCATGGACAGAAAGAGGAGAGCAATAAGACACTGGGGTCTCCTTCAGGGTGAAGGGTGGGAGGAAAGTGAGAGTAAAAAAACTACTTATTGGGTAATATGCTCACTATCTGGGTGACAAGATCATTTGTATACCATACTCCAGCATCACTCAGTTTACCCATGTAACAAACCTGCGCATGTATCCCCCGAACCTCAAGTAAAAGTTGAAAAATAAAGATAAAAAGATAGATGAAATTTATCTATTTATCTATTAATTTAAAACCACCATTACCACCACAACTCAGAAAGACCTTGTTGCCATGCAGACAGAATACAGATAACTCATCGTGTCTTTCATCACAGAGTTTCGTCTTAATTTCCCTTGATTTGATTTGGACTGTTTAAATATCTTTTCTTTTCTTTTTTTTTTTTTTTGGAATCAGATTCCCCGTCCCCATAGCTAAAGAATTTAAATTTGTCTTTATGATGTTGTTGTTTTTTCCTTTTTCTTGGGTGAATATTAATATTCTCGTTTCAAATGTAATTTCTTTTTAATTTTTGAGTTTTCTTCAACTGTGCTTCTTGTTTATTAAACATTTAGTTCATTCTCTTTTCTCCTGCAGGGACACCTATAATTTGAAGTTTGAATCACAGCACTTCCCCTGCACATCTGTGAGCATTCATTCACTTCACATCTCAGCTAATTTCCTATGTTTAGTGTGTTTCTTGACTCTGCCTCCTATTTCGCCAATACAATTTTCTGCTGCATTGATTCCTCTAATACTACTTCTACTGCCAGTATTAATTGGTTTGCAGCTAAATTTATCCTGTGCTGGTGTTAGTGCCCTCCAACTGTTCTGCTTTTCCCATAGTCACATTGTTGCCAGAATGATCCATCTAAAACACAAGTCTGGCTATGTCATGAATCCTGGTAAAATATTTAGTGACTTCACCACAGAGTAATGCTCTAATCCTTTAAGGTCCTGAGTTAGAGCCTTCTTTCATCTGAGCTTCCCGCCTATCACTCTAGTCATATAATCCCTTGCTGCCTTGCTTTTCCTTCCATGCCATTCAGCATGCCCTTTCTCCTGCCTGGAATGCCCACTGTGCTCCCTCTATCCATCCTCTCCATTCATTCTTCCAGTCTATGTTGCCTTCCCCTACCAGTTACAATTATTTTCTCTTGGATACATACTCCTGTGTACCTTGTACATGCTTCTTAACTGGGTTTTGTAGTTATTTGTTTAGACTGGTTTGTGATACTATAACACTGGGGTGGCCATTATGACACCAAAGACAGGTATTACTTTGTGATTTTTATATCCCCAGTGTCTAGCATAGTGCTTGGTATTTTGTTTTATTACCCTTCTGTCCTCTTGGTTTTATATATTTTAAGGGAAGAGTAATGATCATCTCTATCGTGTGATTTTTTTTTCTTTTTTATGGGAAGTATTTTTATTGGAATCAGACTATTTGTTTTTCTCCTGTCCATATTTTCTTGTACATAATTTACTAATCCCTAAGATGTGGTCTTACAGTAAATTGCCTTAAATCACCATATGGTATTCAATCACTGGGTCGGAGTGGAGGAACCAGTTCTGTAAGTGGCCTGTTAGTATTCATTTCAGTAATCAAATTACAGGCTTAGGTCAACCAGGACTGACTTCTCTAGCTTACTTGTTTGGTCTGAAGCCTGGGATGGTGCTCAGCTTTGACAGTGTGTTCCTAGTTATGCAGCTCTGAAATTTGAAAGCCAGCTGTACTTGGCCAGGGTGGTCGTCTTCTCTTGTTTTTCTTGTTTGCCTCAAAGATTGTATTTGCTCTAATTCTTAAGCACTTAAGAGAATGGGGGAAAAAACAGAAGCTTTATAGATTTCTAAAAAATGGTGCACTTTTGTTGTTCACTTAAAAAAAAAAGCCTCTCGATAGAAAGTTACGAAGAGGAGGCTAAAAATTCTTCAATGTCTTGCCACTGAGAAATAAGCACATTTTAGGATATGTTTTGCATACATATATAAGAAATGTGTACCAATTTCATAAATATTGTATACTAAATGCTATTCTGCACCATCCTCTTTTTTTTACTCAATATATTTGAACATTATAAATCAGTAGTTGAAGATATGTTTCATTATTAATGATGTACTCATCAGTTCCCTATAGTTGGACACTTTTTTTTTACATTTGTATTTGAATATTACCTAAGTAGATCCTTTTGTAAGAGGATATGCAAGTATATGTTAATAGATATTGCCATAATGCCTTTCAGAAAGGTTGTGCAACTGTATACCCTCATTAATAGTACATGAAAATACTTATTGCCGCACATCTCTTTCAAAGCTAGATTATTGTCAGTTACTCTCTGTGAGGTAAAGTCGTCCAGTTTCCAGCTCTAAATTCAGATGTCTTCTCTGAATTCCACATAGTTATATCCAACAACCTACTTGATATTTCTACAAGGTGTCCGTCTTACCAGCATATCAAAACAGGATGCCTGAAACCAACCTGATTTCCTGCCTCAATTCTGAAACCTGTTCTTCTCCTTTCTATTTTTCTTTAAATAGAACTTAAATTTACCTGGTTTCTCAAATGAGAAACGTGGAGTCATTATTATTTTTGTCTCTCCCTGAATCTTCCTGTCAAATGTACTACCAAGGATTATGACTTCTACCCACAGTCCCATGTATATCCAAATACAAGAAGAGCCTGTTCTTAAGCTATCCACAATTACTAGAAGACATGTGTTTTTTTGTTTTGTTTTGCTTTTTTCTTTTTGGAAGATACCTTTTTATTTTTATTTAGTATTTCAGGTAATACCACCAACATTTGGAAATTATATGATTCTTTTATCATATATGTATTAAACCACCTAAGAAAATGTACAGATGTTCGTGTGTCACCCTTTGCTTTCACACCGATTGAATTTTTCGTATTCCTGTATACAGGTGTGCTGTTCAGCTTGTTAGTTTGGAGATTACCCCAATAATTTTGTAAACTGTGCTTCATCTCAGATTCAGGTAGATAGTAATTTAGTTAAATAAGTCTATTAAAACATTACTGTATCAAATTGTTTAAGGTTATTTTATGATATAGCACGTCGTAATTTTATTTTATGGAAATACTTCATAAAACTTCCAAAAAATCAAGTATACCATTTCTCTAGCTATTGCCTTTGTTGCATGTGTTTGCTGTAGAAGACATGTGTTTTTTTAAAAAAATCTTTTGATTAGACAGTATGAATCTAACTTTTAGGGATATAATCAAATTTCTACTTCTAATATTTACTTTAATTATACATATATTTAAACTCACAATTTAGAGATACTGGTTTTGCCACTGTATCATACAAAAATTTTGTTGGTGCTTTGTCAACGCTGGAATGAGTGATCTAACACAGTTTTCCAGATCATCTCCTCCTCCCTTCCATCTAAGTTGTTTGAGATAATGTATTTTTTGAATCTGTGTATAATGCTGTCTCAGTTCCAAGTACAATTAGGGCAGAATTTTTCCCCCTACTTTTCTGTTGGCATATATTCCTGATCCTGTAACCTAAGCATGGACTGAATCACTTTTTTCAAATGATCATTGAAATATTGCTTAATGGTGACATCTAACACACACAGCAGGGAGGTAATACGTCATGGAGTAATTACTAAATCTTACTTTGCTTATTATTTTCTTTTCTTTTTTTTTTTCTTTTTTTACCAGTTGTGTCAAATTATCTCTTGAAGCAATTGTTGTTGATTCAGGCTAACCTGCCTGTTCCAGACAGTACTTTGTGATTTTTCAGAACAAAATAATTTATATGTCAGTCTATAATCTGAAATATTCTAAGGTTCAAAATAAGATTATTTCCTCTTCTAAGGATAGTTTTTGATGTTGAAAAACTCTTCATATGTATGGGTATGTACAGTGAATCTCAAATCCATCTCCTTTTCTCCTTCACTACGACTGTAAATCAAAATCATCTCTCACCTGGACAATGACCCTCACTGTTTAATTACATGCCCCATAGCTATTCTTGCCCCCCTGTACATTCTCCACACAAAGTTACTTTTTCAATATGCCAGTCTAATTTTCTTACTTCTTCACGTAAAGCCCATTAGTGCTATTTCTTGACTACCTTTTCAGTTTACCTTGGTATCACTTGGCTCTTACCATTAGCACATGAAGTCTTCAGCTTGATATAGATGGCAGATAGCCTCTATTTAGCTATTAAAATGCCTGCATTGGTAGTAGTGGGTAAGGAGGGAGCTAGAGCCAAGGGAACATTTTGGTAGCTTTATGTCCATTTCTCTCTGAATTTTTGTCTTTTGCTCCTATGCATTGGGAATTTTTGCCTTTCCCTTGTTGGGAGTAGGCATGGTGGCTTGATTTGGTTCCCTCTGCTTCAAGGTGAACTGATGGTGAATTAGAAGGTACTCTGCCACAGCTCATACACCTTTTGTCATGTACCATTCCACTCTCAAGTCACTGTCATCTGCAGCTTTGAAGTAGGTTTGCCTACTGACATCACACCTCCCAGTTAAGAACCTTGTACAGAAGAAAAATGGCCAGTAAGTTTGGCCAGTGAGTTCCACCTTCAGTCCTGCCATGCTTTCTGATAGCTCATGTAAACTGGGGATGTCAGTGGAGACCTTCCGGATATTTTCTATTCAGAGTTTTCAAAACGTGCTGTGCTTATGAGCTAGAGAATTGCTTGTCAGCTTCTGGCATTCCCTCAGTGTAGTCCAAATTGTTTTGCATTTTCTGGAGTTGATAACTTTTTTAAGAGACTACATTTTTTCTTTCTATTTTTGATTATTTTTCTCATTTTCTGTGTTGAAAAGAGGGATTTTTGTGGAAGTGACTTATATTGTCATGTTGCCTAGAAGACACTTCCATTGTTGAACTGACATTTTACATTTTGAAGGATCATTGAAAAAATATTCTAAATGTGTTATTGATTAAAGAGAGATTAGAAATGGAAATTGAAAATACTTAAATTATTTTGTTTGTTGAATGTATGTTGACTCTCTCTGGAGTCAGATTACTTTCGATGTGTAATAGAATTTTGGGGATCTTTAACCATTTACTGTAGAAAAGTTCTGAGGGTCAGTATATATTTTTAAAAGCTATCAGAGAAAAGGAGACTATTAAATTTTTCCTTTAATATTGGTTAATTATATCAGCCTACTGCCTGAATCCAGAGGTTGAAATTGTTTACAATAATGAAGTCTCTTAAAATACACTATGAATTCTCTAATTATCTTTTTTTGGGTCAGTATTCCCTTTCAGCTATGTCTTTATCAGCTGTTGTAATGAAATATCAGTAACAGATCTTCCACCTCAAGTCCTGGACATTCTGTTGAAGCACATAACTTTGATGTGTAAAGACTACTAAACCCAGTTATTCTGTTTGCAGTGAAAATGACAGTACATAATAGATGGCTTTGTACCCTCCTGTCAAAAGGATGAAGCATATAATATGACTCAGTTATTGGTATGCCAGCCAGGCATTGGTTATCTGGCATTACGACAGGTTTGCTAATGATTCCTGATGTGAGTGTCACAAAGAAAAAATTGTAAATAGCCTCAGGATAACACTTCTAAAATGCTGTTTTTCTTTAAGTACTAAATGTTCATAATACCATAAAAAGTTTGGAAAAGAAAAGGACCCAATTTTGATTATTTATTGTTTTACTTTTTCTACTGTGTTCCGCTGGGAAGGTCCCATTTTACTTTGCCCTTCCTGATATATGACCTTTTAAGGGGAGGTTGTGGTGATTTTGTTGTGTCTTGTCTAGAATGATGATTTCCATCTTATTTTTCAAACATAGGTTTTAGTTCTTTAGTTTATCCGTTGACTGAGAGTTTCATTTAAAAGAGAAATGATTGCAATTTATCCTAGGAATGGTGAAAATAATACTTATTTTGAAGACAGCTGACTAAAGAAAAACCTACACAAATAGTCTCAGCTTTCATGTAGAACTTGCAAGTTTTTTGTCATAACAGTCCACTACATTAGGCCTCCTTTTCCATTAATGACCTTTAAAAGGCACAATTTTTCAAAATTTGGTTTCTAGTTTGTAAAACTTTTTTTTCATTATAGTAACGTATTTTCACTGCAGAAAATTTGAAAAATAAAAACTATGAAGAAAAACATTTTTAAAGAAAAAAGTTTATTTAAGGCTGGGAGCGGTGGCTCACTCCTGTAATCCCAGCACTTTGGGAGGCTGAGATGGGTGGATCGGAGGTCAAGAGATCGAGACCATCCTGGCCAACATGGTGAAACCCCATCTCTACTAAAAATACAAAAATTAGCTGGGCGTGGTGGTGCGCATCTGTAGTCCCAGCTGCTCGGGAGGCTGAAGCAGGAGAATCGCTTGAACCCAGGAGGTGGAAGTTACAGTGAGCCGAGATCGCGCCACTGCACTCCAGCCTGGCGAGACTCCTGAGGAAAAAAAAAAAGAAAAAGGCGAAAAGTATATTTAAAATGCTTTTCAAGATCACAAGGTAATTACATCCTTTGATAATACTCTTAAGTATTGTTAAGTGTTTAAGTGTGAGTTTGTTTTATGTGTGTCCCTTACATTTTTTATTTGCATATCTTCAGTTATCTTTAATTTGGATTCATACCAAATATTTTATTTTGTAACTCGCTTTTTTTCATTTAAAATATATCTTGAGCATTTGACTGCATTGTCATATATTGAAGCATTACTTTTTTTTTTTTTTTTGAGACAGGATCTCATTCTGTTCTCCATGCTGGAGACACAAAACTGAAACCAGTAGAGAAAACAATTGGGTATGGAGATTAGAAGGGTAGAGCTGGGTGTTGACAGACTGGTGTAGTTGCCTCAGAAGTGAGAATATAGATATAGATGCAATATCATTTTCCTCTGGGGAACCACCTCTTTTTCTTTACATCTCAGATCCCTAGCCATGTGTCTGAGAGTTTTTTAGAGATATGACTGTTATTTGTAAATATATCATACACAGAAACATTTGCTTTTTTAAGCAAATAAAAATCATATAAACAAAAAAATGTCCACAGCATGATGGGTTTTAGTTACACATAATTTGAATATAATAGAGCAATTTTGATGGTACATTAATATGGAATTCTACATGTGAAAAACAGTATTAGACTTTTAGGAATATATAGTTTTAGTTTGGTAGAGCTCATGGATTTTCCAGATGTATAGGCTACTTACGCCAAAGAGTTCTTTCTCTAGCTATGATTATAATTCTTCTGATTATAAACACATTAAAAAATAATAAAGGAAAGAAGAAAAGGAGGAATGTAAGAAATAAGAAAGGAGGGAGAGAGAAAAGAAAACCTTTCTGGGCACGTGTAGGGAAAGCAGCAGGCTTGACCTTCAAATGCCAGTGACATGTAGGACTCAGGGCAGCATATGAAATCTGACCAATATATTTGTGATGGCCCCTTCCAGGAACCTATGCAAAGTGGACACTCCTATTTTAACGTTTACTATTGCCATAATTCATAATATAGACAAAGAATGTGACCTCTGTTAGCAGGAGCCTTTTTTGTGACTGCTGAAGTGGTGGTTCTGTTATGTAGAAGATAATAACATTGCTTCATTGCTTTAGTCTGTGTTTCTTCAAACTGTAACTTGAAAAACTGACTAGTTTTAAAAATGGAAATGGCTCAGGAGACTCTGGAGTATTTAATGCTTTTCACACTTGGGACTGGAGAGGAATTTATTTATATAAATTATTTTAAAAATTCATTAAGTTCCTGCTTGCCTGTAATGAGAGTGGCATACTTAGAGAAATGTGTAGATATAGACCTTCTGAGTTTAAAACCTTGGATTTATTCTTTTAAGCAGAAGACAGACTAGAAATAATGAGAAAGCATTTGAACACAGATGTGGAATATAGAAGTGACTAGAAAGAATATGTTCATAGTTGTTAGCTTACGGGAATTACAAAGGGTTTTAGTGTCAGACCTGAGTTAGTGGATGTTCTTTTAAATTATTGTTACAAGGTTCTGCGTAACCTACTGGTCTCTGGAACTCTTATCGCAGACTGTGTGGACTCTTCCTCACTTTCTAAGAGCCAGCAACACTGGATTTCTTTCAGTTCCTCTAACCACTATGTTCTTCCCCAGCTCAAGTAAGTGCTGTTGCATGTCTTGTTTCCTCTACCAACATTTCCCCCACTGCCCTTTTTGCCTTGCTGGCTCCTATTTATCTTTCAGGTTTCAGCTACAATGGCACTTAGTGAAGTCTTCCCATAACCCCCAGATTTAGGATCTAAGTTGTAAATTCACACACTACTCTGTATAGTAGTCCCCCCTTATTCTTGGGGGATATGTACCGGATCCTATATATACTATGTTTTTTGATCTAATAACCCAGACAGCTACTAAGATAGCTACTGAGTAACTAATGTGTGGGTAGCATATATGGCATGGATATAGGGATGATACAGCAGGACAAAGGGATGACTCACATCCCAGGCGGGATGGAATAGGACGGTACGGGAGTTCATCTCAGCACTCAGAATGGTGTGCAATCTAAAACTTATTAATTGTTTATTTCTGGAATTTTCCATTTAATACTTTCAGACCAAGGCTGACTGTGGGTAACAAACTATGGAAAACAAAACGTCAGATAAAGAGGAACTCCTGTACTTCTCTTTTATGTTTCCACATTTGAAATTTCTTCTTCAATGTTTATGTTCCCTGTAAGACTTAAAGTTCCCTTTGGGCTCACTCTCATTCACTATGTTTAGCCCTAAGTACCTACTCCTCAGAACTCAGAAATGACTAGACTGTGTCATGGAAAAGTAGGCTCTTATGAAACAGGAAACCTGTACTCTATAAGCTTATGCAAAACAAGAAATTCATCAAAAGGGACCGTGTCTCTTACACATACATACGCGTGTGCACATACACACACACACAGAAAGAGAGAGAAAGAAACGGATATTCTAGGACAGTGCTTACAGTGTTTACAGTGTCGGCTCTGAAGACAGATTGACTGTGTTCACATCCCAAGTCTGTCACTTACTAGCAGTGTAACCTTGGCCAAGTTACTTAACTTCTTAAAACTTCAGCTTCTTACCTATAAAATGGGAATAATTATAACACCTACTTCAAAGGTTATCATGAGGAGTGAGTTAAAACATATAGCATATAATATAATGTAATTAATATGTATATAGTAATGATAATAATTCTAAAATAACAGCCCTAGTCATCAGTGTTTCCGTTTCTTGTTCTTGTCTCATTCGTATGCCTCTTCCACAGAAAGAAGGGTTTTTGGCTTTTCCTGCTGTAGACTTGTTATACCCAATGGAGCCAGAAGATAATAGATTCAAATGGTTAGCTTAGCCTTATTTTATATTTCAGTCCAGATACCATTTTCTGAATATGTTTTAAAATGTTAATAAGTAAAGAACAGAATTTGAGGAATTGACATATAAACTATAATTAAAACCTACTTATAAAGACTCATAGAGCTTGCTGCTTTAATGAAGAATTGAAGAAATTGGTGAAGAATTTATTTTAGTGATTTGACAGAGCCAAAATAAAATCAGTTTCATTTTTGAAAAAACACAATTTAACATAAAGTTGTAGACAGACTGTTAAAGAGTGCTGTATCAGTTAAGTGAGTACTGTCTTCTAAAATTTCATGTATTCAAGGATGGAGAGGGTCAAATGAATAGTTAAAAATACAAATTAAGGCCAGGCATGATGGCTTACACCTGTAATCCAGCCAGCACTTTGGGAGGCCAAGGCAGGTGGATCACTTGAGCTCAGGAGTTTGACACCAGTCTGGGCAACATGACAAACCCCTGTCTCTACCAAAAATACAAAAATCAACCTGGCCTGGTGGCATGTGCCTGTGGTCCCAGCTACTTGGGAGGCTGAGGTGGGAGGACTGCTGGAGCCCCCGAGGCCGAGGTTGCAGTGAGCCGAGATCGC
This sequence comes from Macaca fascicularis, assembly GCF_037993035.2. NCBI lineage: Eukaryota > Metazoa > Chordata > Mammalia > Primates > Cercopithecidae > Macaca > Macaca fascicularis. The sequence continues at coordinate 120,837,878 of NC_088375.1, read as the reverse complement.
ACCTCTTCACTCCAGCCTGGTTGACAGAGTAAGACTCCATCTTAAAAAAAAAAAAAAGCTGATTCACTTATTCTGTTTTCTAGGTACACACTAAATCTATAAAAACTAAATGAAATCTATAAACTAAATCAATAAAAAATAAACCATGGCCTTCGCCTTTAGATAGCTGACAATTTATGTTTAACAATGTATATGGTATTTTTGAACAGCTTTTGTGCCATAGAATGAATATGTTTTACTATGAAATGTATAGATACTGATTATCTAGAAAAGCATTGTAAATACTCTTTGTTTTTACAAACAAGTAGACAGTTTGATTTATTATTTCTTTTAGGGATCCTCTTCCTTGAGCCAGGGAGCCAGTCTGGCATTAGGCTAATCTCACCACTTTCATGGAGTCTTCCCTTACTGCTATAGATTTCATGAGGTAGAAGAAATAATAAGATGGACTGCTATTCTGAGTCTTGGTCTAATGGAAAAGGACTAGTTTGTAACATTGGTTGTGTGTTGACATGGTTGTATTGAACAGTTTATTGAGAAAGTCACCAAGTTGTCTTGCAGACATCATTGTAAAGAAGAGAACTGAAACATGATTATGCCCATCCTTTGCCTTTAAGGAAAACAGATATTTGCAAGATTATAGCATCTATGGGTGTGATTTGAAGACTAGAGAGTTCTAAAAGAAAAATTATTAGAAGAAATTCTTATGGGTGTACAAAATGCCCTGAACAGCTCAGGTTTCTTAAAGGATGTGCATGATTAATAGATGAAAGGAACACATAATCATCACACAGTTATACAGTGCTAAGATTTTAAGAAATAAACATTTAAGAATTTTCAAAGACCAAAATTTAAAACGAGCTGAGATGCCTCAGAGTGCACAAAGAACTTTTAAGGTTGTCTTTGGAGCAAGAGCAACAAGAGGGAAGGGATAGCTCACTGTCTGAGGAAGATATTCTTAATGTTTCTTTACAGGTAAAAATCAGACCTATACAATTCTTACTTTGCTTCTGTAATCCTGCAGTAGCAGAAATCCTTTTCCCATAGTAAAAGGTAAAACAAACAACCTGAAACAGAAGAAATTAAACAAACAAACAAAAAATATGAGAAGATGGAGTATCATTCACTTTAAATGAATTTAAATTTTCAAGACCCAAATGAATTGCCTCCCAGGAGTTGATGGACTCAGGTATAATCTTAGGGTTGTCAGTATTTTTTTATTTTTTTAACAAAATCAGTGAGAATATGGGATAAATACTTGGAGAGAGGAGAGAGACAAATGTCCCAGTTTCCGAAAAGGAATAAAGTATATTGCAAAAACCCAAGACCAGTTCCCTACTTTAAACTGTGGTAAAATTGGAAGAGATTGTAAAAAAATGAAATATTGTGTTTAGAAGAGAATGAGATGATCACTATGAATCAATACGAATTTATAAGAATAAGACATGCCAAACTGACCTCATTTTTTTTTTTTTTTTGCTTTATTTTCAGTTTTATAATTGCTACTGAATTAGAGAATAGTAAAGACATGTTGTATCTTGACTTTAGCCAAGTGGTTGACAATGATTCCTTATCTATCCTTGTGGAAACATGATGAAATTAGATTGTAATTAGATTGATTTACAGCTGCTTGCCTGGCCATCCCCATGCCAGCATGCCCAGGGTTTAGTTAAATAATAGTTACTTTATATACTGGTTCCTCACAGAGAACTGGTGGTGAACATTAATTTGCATATATTCAGAAAGTATGGATTTGTAGTTATTAGTTTTTTTAAGGATTTGTATGTTGAAACTTGAGTACCTAGATTTATTCATATGATTGAGGTTTCTGTTAGGGACTTTTTTCCAACTGAGCTGTATTTGTAAGATATATAAATCTGTTTTTAATTTATATATGTAACCTTGACTTATAAATTACTTAAAGTCAAGGCATAATATTAACATTTAGAGCAAAGTCTGACTATGTTAAGAATGCTAACATTATGAGGAATCTTTTCTTTGTTCAGTAACAACTATATTAAGCTCACTTGGATGTTTTTCATACCTTTGAAATGTCATTCCTGTGAACTATCCCTAAATAAAAGGCAGATGTTCATATACAACTTGATAGTACAGATATACTCAGCAGTGTCTTTTTGAGTCAGTGTGTCTGTTGGCCTTCTGGTAATCCCACAGTCAGCTGCCTGTTCAAGATATTTACATATTTTTAAAAACAATACAAATTCCCTGGAATCATATCAAAGAGAGAACCATATATTTTGTCCCCTTAGGAAGTTCTTTTGGCAGTCCATGATAACTGCTACATCCAATTTTTTTTTAAATTAATTGTTACTTTTAGAGAATGCAAACCCATAGTTAACTTATTAAACTTTCATCATAATTGATATTTCTTTGATGCTTGTAATATTTTGCCTCTAGCCTCAAAAAAGTGTGATGACTTTTTTGAATACTTGCAGATGTTTACATAAAATATCACAATTATTTATTTATTTGTTTATTTTTGAGACAGAATCTCATTCTGTTGCCCAGGCTGAAGTGCAGCAGGGCGATCTCGTCTCCCTGCGACCTCTGCCTCCCAGGTTCAAGCGATTCTCCTGCCTCAGCCTCTGGAGTAGCTGGGACTACAGGCACATATCACCATATCCTGCTAATTTTTGTATTTTTAGTAGAGATAGGGTTTAACCATGTTGGCTAGGCTGGTCTCGATCTCCTGACCTCAAGTAATCCAACTGCCTCGGCCTCCCAAAGTGCTGGGACTACAGGCATGAGCACCCGGCCAAAATATCACACTTACAAAATTGTCCCTCACACTTTTCTTTGCAACTCTTCATCTCGGTGTTACATCTAGAATCCCAGTAGAAGTGAAGGGTGAAAAAAAGAGTGCAATTCCAGCCTTGGCCTCTCACTCTTAAGATCTTGTAGGCCCTTGAAAGAAGAATTGAGGCCCTGCGCGGTGACTCAAGCCTGTAATCCCAGCACTTTGGGAGGCCGAGGCGGGCGGATCATGAGGTCAGGAGATTGAGACCAACCTGGCTAACAAGGTGAAACCCATTTCTACTAAAAATACAAAAAATTAGTGGGGCGTGGTGGCAGGCGCCTGTAGTCCCAGCTACTCCGGAGGCTGAGGCAGGAGAATGGGGTGAACCCAGGAGGCGGCGCTTGCAGTGAGCCGAGATCGCGCCACCACACTCCAGCCAGGGCGACAGCGTGAGACTCCGTCTCAAAAAACAAAACAAAACAAAACAAAACAAAAATTGAGTTGTTTCAATTATTTTGCCTTAAGAGACCCATTATGCTGTATTTCTGATTTTATTGTGGCTTTGTCCTTAATTATATCTAATTTAATGGTTGTTATTTTATACACTAAAATACAATCTGAGTTTTTAGCATTTTATAGTTATCTTTGTAAGTTATACCATATCTGACAGTAAAGCTTCAAATTAAAAAAAAAGGAAATCGTGAGTTAATAAAACAAAATATTGAGTCAGATTGTCTTTTTAAATTATTCATGTATTATCTTTTATCCAAATTAAAATTGTTGTATATTTTATACAAAATATGTTGTACAGCAGATTTTTAGATATCAGAGCCTATATTATGTTATTTTTAAGTGGGGAAAAAACAATGATGCATTCTCTGTCCATTCAAAAACTCTAACCAAACTTCCCCAAGTATCACAAAACACCTTTAGGCAACTATATAACGATTTGCCAAAACTTTTTAATAACATTTACAAAGCATTTGAGACATCTCTTACCTGATTTTAAAAATACTTAATGAATTCATTATTTGGTATATTTTTGTTCAATAAGCAATGAGACTATGCAATATTGATTATAAATTAGCATTTTATTCTATCCAGTGATGAATAGTATACTGTACTATTCTGTATTATAAATTTTAAAAATGAAATAATATTATTTTTATCTAAATAATACTTGGGTTAGTGGGATCCCTAAATGCTTAATAGAAACAATCTCTGGGACCAGAGATTATTCTGTGTTCATCCTGGTAAATATCTTTCAGGTTTATTAAAATCACAAAGGCTCCCCCTTGCTCAGCATCTATTTTTGGCAAGACAAAAGAAGGATTTTTTAAGGTTTGTGTTTATTAGTTTAGGGTCTGAATATGTTTGCTGAACTTTTGACACACACTGATCTCCTGTTTATATTAACACTGTCTTGCATAGGTTATGTTCATTTATACATATGAGAAGAGCAAAAGAGGGAATTAGAAATGTAATATTGTGGAGTAATAGTTAAAAGAATTAGCTGATCTATAGTATTTGGTTTATCTAACCTTGTCATAAGTATGTTGCTCTAAATAAAATAGTATACTTTAATCAACTGTTCTTATTAGTAAAATAATCTATTTTGCTTTAGCATTGATTTTTTTCTAATTATCTGAAGCCTTGTCTAATGAACAGTGGTTTGGACTACTTGGAGTTTCATTTTAAGTTCAACCCTTAGTATAAATTCATTGCTATCAGATTTCTGCAATCCTGTTTTTTCTGCTTAATATTTCTTTGAGAGCCCTTATATTTCTCTATTTATTTCCCATTTTCCCCACAAATAATAGAAAATCTTTGACTTTCTTTTTTTTTTTTTTTTTTTTTTTGAGACGGAGTCTTGCTCTGTCGCCCAGGCTGGAGTGCAGTGGCCGGATCTCAGCTCACTGCAAGCTCCGCCTCCTGGGTTTACGCCATTCTCCTGCCTCAGCCTCCCGAGTAGCTGGGACTACAGGCGCCCGCCACCTCGCCCGGCTAGTGTTTTTTGTATTTTTTAGTAGAGACAGGGTTTCACCGGGTTAGCCAGGATGGTCTCGATCTCCTGACCTCGTGATCCGCCCGACTCGGCCTCCCAAAGTGCTGGGATTACAGGCTTGAGCCACCGCGCCCGGCCAACTTTCTTAATTATTCACATTGTATCTAGGAGTCAAGCAAGTGGACAGAAAATGCCTGTTTAATCTAGTGATAGGCAGAAGACCCTAAGGTGGGGCCAGTTTGCCCTTTTCGAAGATCAGAAAGATGGCCAAGCATAGGTGGAGCAGTGTTTGACAGTGGGAAGAGTGACCAAATTAGGATCAGAGATGGCTGGAGCCAGAACATGTAGGGCCTTCTAGTCCCTGTTCAGGATTTTAGATTTTGATGCAAGTACAAGATATCTTGGGGGACCCTAAACAGAGTAGTAATTATCAGATTTATGTTTTAAATCTCACTCTGGCTGCTAAGTGGTGGGCGGCAGAAAGGAGACAAGAATAGATGCCGATTAGAAGGCTGGGACAGAATTCCAGATGAGGAATCAGTGGGGACTTAGATTAGGGTGGTGGCAAAGGAAATGAAGAAAAGTCAAGTATGTCTTGGAAGTAGAACCAACAAAAGTTGCTAATGGGTTGGATCTGGATGGGTAGAATGAAAAAGAGAAATCAAGGATGATTTCTAGGTATCGAGATTGTTTTGCAAGCTGATGGTGCCTTCTACAATAGGGAAAATGTTGGGGAGGAAACATTGGGGGCAGATGGAATTAAAAGTTCTGTTTTGGCTATCTGAAACTTGAGGTGTTTATTTGACTTCCAAATATATCTGCAATATATATGGATCAGTTTGATGAGTTTAGAGCTTGGCAGAGGTAGATCAAGGATGGAGACATGATATGAATGTGGAAGTTATCATTATATAGGTAGCATTTAAAGCCATGGGACTAAATGAAATTACTCTGAATATTTTTGTCATCCTCTCTGACCTGTACCTTCTCCCTCCCTTACCATGTAAAATTATTCCCACATTATGTTGCAGGTACATATTTTAATTATAGTACCTATAAATAATTTGGTTTTATTTTCTTTTTAGTAAAATACTCTGATTCCTTTATCCTGTTCATAGCTAACTGGTTTAAGAATATTCAGTTACTAGCTTCTATATTTAAGTGAACGTCTAAAAATTATGCATTTATTTTCTGTTTTTTTGTCTTTGCTCCAGGCAAAGTCATTAATAAAGATTTGCGGCATTACCTAAGTCTTCAGTTTCAAAAAGGATCAATTGACCACAAACTGCAGCAAGTGATCAGAGATAATCTCTACTTGAGAACCATTCCATGTAAGTATGTGATGGAATAAAAGAACTGAAGCAGAAATGTCCTTTCTTAACTAATTAAACATCTACAGATAGTTTGATAGAGTATTTCACATGAAATTGTGAAGACTAAATTGGGAGCAAAAATGAACAAAATTGGATAAGAAGAAAAATTTTCAGAGAACTTGAGAGGTTTTGTTTTTAAAAGTAGAAAAACTGGGCCGGGTGCAGTGACTCACACCTGTAATCCCAGCACTTTTTGAGGCCAAGGCAGGTGGATCACTTGAGTTCAGGAGTTCGAGACCAGCCTGGCCAACATGGTGAAACCTCGTCTCTACTAAAAACACAAAAATTAGCCCAGTGTGGTGGCAGGCACCTGTAATCCCAGCTACTTTGAAGATTGAGGCAGGAGAATCGCTTGAACCCAGGAAGTGGAGGTTGCAGTGAGCCGAGATCATGCCACTGCACTCTAGCCTAGACGAAAGAGCAAGACTCTGCCTCAAAAAAAAAAAAAAAAAAAAAAAAAAAAAAAAAAAAAAAAGTATAAAGTAGAAAAACTGGAAGATTCTATATTGTGACTTTTAAAAAGTGATGACTAGAATTTAAGACTATGTAATCCAAGCACTTTGGGAGGCTGAGGTGGGCAGATCACCTGAGGTCACGAGTTTGAGACTAGCCTGGCCAACATGGTGAAACCCTGTCTCTACTAAAAACACAAAAATTAGCCAAGCATGGTGGCAGGCACCTGTAATCCCAGCTACTTGGGAGGCTGAGGCAGGAGAATCACTTGAACCCAAGAGGCAGAGGTTGCAGTGAGCCAAGATCGCGCCATTGCACTCCTGCCTGGGTGATAACAGCAAGACCCCCATCTCGAAAAAAAGAAAAAAAGGAAATCAAAAAAGAATATATATTTACATGTTGTTAACTAGATTTTATTCCTGTAAATCGATTTGTAAAGCCTTATGCAGTAAGAAGACTTTTTAGCTCCCAATGCCTTGTATACCAAGAACAAGTATTTTATTAGAACATTATTTTAAAATAATTTTAAAATCTGCCCCTTCCCCAACAAGAAAAAAATTTAAAAAAAAAGAAAAAAAGAAGAAGGAAAGGAACTCTCTCTTACTTGGAATAATTTTTTTTCCCTCCCTCCCTGGCTTCCTCCCTTCCTACCTTGACTATGTAGTGGCAAAGAGCTAAGTAAAGTTGAGTTCAAAATCTTTACTCTAGAATCTTACTGGCTACTTTACTTGGGCAAGTTACTTAATGTTCCTGGTCCTCAGAAACTCTATATATAGAATTAAAATAACAAGACTCACCTCATGTAGCTGTCACTAGGATTTAAAATGAGAGCATGTATGTAAAACTGCTTGGCCTAGAGTAGGCACTCAAGTAGTGTTTGTCACCTTCTCCCATTCTAACTGGATCTCCTGCCTCTCATTTCACCTCAATTCAATCGATTTTTAAAGTGCACGTTTCTCAGCACTATAGGAAAGGGAAAAAAATTTAAAAATAAAGTGGACATCCGATTCTTGTCCATCTATAGTTTATCCTTCAAAGATTTCCACTGACAAATCAAGTTCAGACTCCTTAGCATCGCATAAAATATTTTTTGTTTTTTTTAATCTGCCTCCTTATCTATGATTTCCTCCTACAAATCTGCCTTGTAGCTGCAGATCACAACTTCTGCCTTTATTTCAATTTGTATTTGCCTGATGTGTCTTTGTCTATCTTGTTATTCTTAAAGTCTCTGAATCTCTGTTTTACAAATAGTTCTGGACTTTACTCAGCCAGTGTGAAACTTTTTACATTTTTATTGATGTGATCAATATCTTTAGCCTCAATTCTGTCATGGTTTTTATATTTACCATATATAAGCCTTTTGTATGAAAATCCTTTCACTATGTAGTCATCTCTCTTTTTTTAGAAAGGTTTGTAGGGATCTTTTTTTTTAATGGTTACCTTGATACCTTTATATAATAATCTTTGTTCCTCCCTCCCTCTTTTTTTGCTTCTGTCTCTACTATGAGTAATATTTAAATTACTTAGTCATCTCTTCTTTTTCCTTCCTTCTCTCCCATCATCTGACTTGAAGTAATACCTTTTTATTCCTACCAAATATAAGGTGATCAGTAAGCTTATTCCACTTTGCATATGCTTTCGTCATTCTTACCTTATTATTATTTTTTTTAATAGTTGGGCTGTATCTACATTGGCTAAGCAAATAGCCATTACATTACTGTAATTTCTTCCTTTATAATTATCATTTATCTTTTATTCTGTGGGTAAATACATATTTAATATAACCACCAATCCTTACGTTGTTATTTTTTCACTAATTGTAGTTGTCTAAAGCTTTTTCTTTACCCGATTTCCCAGCAAAGGCTCACAGGATCATCTTAGGATTTTGTTTGTGGCCTTTATACTTTGATGTTTGTTTGGATGGATATAAAATTTTTGACTCATTTTCTTTCCTCGACTATCTTAAATATATTAGTCAACTGTCTAACTGTTTTTGGCATAAAGCATTGCTCTTAAAGAGTTTGGTAGCAATCTAATTTTCATTTCTTTTTAAATAACTTGATATTTTTCCTGCATAGGATGTCTCATTTTTAGTTTCATAACTCTAGAGCTTCCTCTTCCGTTGTTAAAACAAGATAATAAAAATATGTACTTGTACTTTCTAAGATAGGTCTTTTTTTTTTTTACTGCCCTCTGCCACTTTCACTTGAGTTTTTCTTTTACTTTTTTTTTTTTTTTTTTTTTTTTGAGACGGAGTCTCGCTCTATCACCCAGGCTGGAGTGCAGTGGCCGGATCTCAGCTCACTGCAAGCTCCGCCTCCCGGGTTTACGCCATTCTCCTGCCTCAGCCTCCCGAGTAGCTGGGACTACAGGCACCCGCCACCTTGCCCGGCTAGTTTTTTGTATTTTTTTAGTAGAGACGGGGTTTCACCGTGTTAGCCAGGATGGTCTCGATCTCCTGACCTTGTGATCCGCCCGTCTCGGCCTCCCAAAGTGCTGGGATTACAGGCTTGAGCCACCGCGCCCGGCCTCTTTTACTTTTATTGTTCTAGTTTTGCATCTTCCTCACTGTGAGGTTTTTATCCTTGAAGGGAGCTAAAATTTATTTTGTTTCATTTCATAGGGTCCAAGCAGCTGTAGACCTTTTAGATCTCAATAGGCCCTCTTAACTTACACACAAATTGAAGTGTCCAAAGCTCCCTCTAGGAACCTAGACACAATGCCGCATCAGTAGCAGTTAGCATACTGAAGGGTCACATCTGGTCTCTAAATATCATACTTTCCTAAAAAGTTTGAGGTCTCCTTGGAGATAGTTCTGATTCTAGGTCTGGGGCAAGGAAAGTACACGATGAGCTTTGGAGCATGTAAGTGTATCAGAAAGTACATAGTGCTTAAAAAATTATAGAGACATACCAGGAGGACATAGAAGCCACCTAAAAGGAGGCTTACTCAAAAAATCTGAGACAATTCGAGCAACAGTGTTGAAAAAAGAGAGAGGGCACTTCTATTGTCAGATATTGAGCTGTAGGTGGAATGGGACTGTAATCCCTGAGAGAAGAAGAAAGGAGACCACACACAGAGGAATCCTATAATTTCCTCAAGTTTCTACTTAAAGGCACTTTCTGGACCACAGCACAAGGAGGGAGAGCCCAGGCAGAGTACAATGGACTCTGAGTTGAAGGGACAGAAATCTGAGTTCAAGAAGCCTGAGGTATCTGGAATTTGCAGGACAGAATGTCTCAGAGGAGACAGCTATGAAGAAAAAGAGCTCAAGCAATCTGTAAAGGCACCCCCTTGACTCTGTGGCTGAATACTAAGCTGAGAATATGTGGGATGAGACTCTTCAAGGTTAAACCAAAAAATCTCTTGGAGTTGTAAGTTTAACAATTCCCAGAGCTTACCCAGGGCCAGGAGACATTTGAGTTCTAATCAGCTTGGTGGAAGAATCCCATAAGACTCCTGCCTTACTAGCAGGGCTAAAATAGCCACAGATAAAGCTCCTCTAGGCCTGCTTTAACAAAGCTTAATTAAGCAAGACCCCAAAGGATCAAGTGAATATGCATGCAACTTAACTGCTAGCAAAAAAGGAAGAAAGAAGGAAAGAAGTAAATCAACACTCTTTAAAGAAAGACATTGGCCAGGCTCAGTGGCTCACGCCTGTAATCCCAGCACTTTGGGAGGCTGAGGCAGGCGGATCATGAGGTTAAGAGATCAAGACCATCCTGGCCTACATGGTGAAACCTCGTGCCTACTAAAAATACAAAAATTAGCTGGGCATAGTGGTGTGTGCCTGTAGTCCCAGCTACTTGGGAGGCTGAAGCAGGAGAATCGCTTGAACCCAGGAGGCGGAGGTTGCAGTGAGCCGAGATCGTGCCACTGCACTCCAGCCTGGCGACACAGTGAGACTCTGTCTCAAACAAACAAACAAACAAAAAAATAGAAAGACAACAAAATGGAAACATTGTGTAATAGAATATTCAAAATGTCCAGCATCTAATAAAAAATTACTAGACCTGCAAAAAGCAGGAAAATGTGACCCATAATCAAAAGAAAAGTCAGCTGATAGAAAAAAGAAACAGAAATGACACATGATGGCAGGACTATACCAGCAACTTTAGTTATTAGAAATATGCTCAAGGATTTAAAGAACAATATGAACATAATGAAGAGAAAAATTATATATAAATATTCATATGTGTATGTATGTGTGTGTGTGTGTGTGTGTGTATATATATATGTATATATGAATTAAGTGGAACCTTAAAAATTCACTGAATGGACTTAACAGAAGATTCAAAACTGGAGAAGAAAAGATCAGTGAACCTGAACACATAGCAATATAAACTAATGAAACTGAAGCACAGAGAAGAAAATGACTGAGAAAGTGAAAACGTTCTGTTTTTTTGAGCAACCAGATGACAATGGGGAGGGGAGAGATTTCTACTTCTGCCATGAAGTACCAGTACCATAACTAGTACTAGATTTACCCTGTTGTCATAGACAACTAGAAATTGGATGAGGAATATGTAACAGCTGTTTTCAGACATTTAAATATAGGCAGAACAGGACTACGATGCATTTATATTTACCCATGGCAAACTATCAAGCCAAAGTGGAGGAAGGAGAAAAATTCTTAAAGAAATAGTGACTGAAATTTTTCCAAATTTGATGAAAATAATAAGCGCACAGATCAAAGAAGCTCAATAGACCCGAAACAGAAGAAACATGAAGAAAACCATATCAAAGGACATCATAATTAGATTATTAAAAACCATTGATAAAAAGAAAATGATGCTGGGCATGCTGGCATGTGCCCGTAATCTCAACTCAGCAGGAAGCTGAGGTGGGTGGATCACTTGAGCTCAGGAGTTCAAATCCAGCCTAGGCAGCATAGTGAGATCCCATCTCTAAATAAAGTGAAATAAAATAAAAATTTTTGAAAAAGAAAATGCAAAAAACAGGAAACAAAAAGATAAATTACATGCAAGGGAACAAAGAATGATTGCAGAATCCACAGAAACAGTATAAGCCAGAGTCCATCAAATAACATCTTTAACATACTGCAAGGAAAAAAAGATGCCAACCTGGATTTCTATATACAACAAAAATATCCTTCAAAAATGAAAGAGAAATAAGGAATTTTCAGACAAACAAAAAGGTGAAAGAAGCTTTCAGCAGCAGATATTAATATTTCTTACACTGTAAGAAATATTAAAGATTGGACAAAATGCACAAACAACAAACAAAACGAAATATTAAAGGAAATTCTTCAGGTAGAAGGGAAATGATACCAGAGCAATAGAACTGAAAGGAAAATACACAGCTTCATAATTACAGTTCAAGATTTCAACATCCCCTTTTAGTAATTAATTTTAAAATTAAGCAAAAAATCTGTAAGGTAATAGAAAACATGAACAGCATTTTCAACCAGCTTGACCTAGTTACTATTTATTAGAAGATGCCACCCAACAGCAGCAGAATGCACATGCTTTTCTGGTGTAGATGATACATTCACAAATATAGACCATATTCTGCACCACAAGGCAAGAACCGATACGTTTAAGAGGATTTAGACTTAAATCCTATAAAACATGTTATCTGGCCATCATGAAATTAAATTAGAAATTATTAACGATGATGGGAGGATTGCTTGAGGCTAGGAGTTTGAGACCAGCCTGGACAACCTACCAAGACCCCATCTCTACAAAAAAAAACTTTTTAAAATGAGGCAGGCAAGATGGCATGTACCTATAGTCCTAGCTACTTGAGAGGCTGAGGCGGGAGGATCCCTTGAGCCCAGGAGTTTGAGGCTGTAGTGAGCTATAATCACGTCAAGAGTGAGACCCTGTCTCTTAAAAAAAAAATAGAGAAAATACTAACAGAAAGATATTCAGAAATTAATAATTAATAACATACTTCTAAATAAACTGTGAGTTGAATAAATCACAAAGATTACAAAATATTACACATATCAACCAACAAATTGAAATGTATCAGACACAACATATGAAAATTTGTAGGATGTAGCTAGAGTAGTATTTAGATGGAAACTTACAGTATTAAATACTTATATTAGAAAATAATGAAGATTTCAAGTTAGTGATCTAAACTTCTACCTTAAGAATCTTAAAAAGGAGAAAAATACTTATTTCAAGTAGAAGGAAGAAAATATAAAGAGTAGAAACCAGTGAAATAGAAAATAGAAAAAAATCAATGAAACCCAAAGCTCATTCTTTGAGATCAATAAAAGTGATAAACCTCTAGCTAGACTGCTTAGGAAGAAATTAAACACAAATTAATGCTATCAGGAGGCTGGGTGCAGTGGCTCATGCCTGTAATCCCAGTGCTTTGGGAGGCTGAGGCAGGAGGATTGCTTGAGTCCAGGAGTTTGAGATAAGCCTGAGCAAATAGTGACTCTGTTACTACAAAGCAAAACAATATCAGGAATGAGAGAGGTGACATCACTGAAAATCCTATAGATGTTAAGTGTGTAAGTGTATGATAAATAAATTTTTTTTTTGAGACAGTCTCACTCTGTCACCCAGGTCCTGGAATTCATTGGTGTGATTATAGCTGAACTTCCATTTCTTCCATCTCCTGGGCTCAAGTTATCCTCTTGCCTCAACCTCCTTAGTTGCTGGAACTACAGATGTGTGCCACCATGCCCAGCTAATTTTTTTTTTTTTTTTTTAGTAGAGATGAGGTCTTGCTATGTTGCCTAGGCTGATCTCAAACTCTTGAGCTCAAGTGATCCTCTGGCCTTGGCCTCCCAAAGTGTTGGAATTACAGATGTGAGACCTCATACCTGGCCTAATAAGGAATATTCTGAATAACTTTATGGCAATAAACTCAACAACTTAGATAAAATGGACAAATTCTTTAGAAGACAAAAACTACCAATGCTCACTCATGAAGAAATAGGTGAGCTGAAAAACCCTCTATCTATTAAAGAAATTGAATTTTAGTTTTTAACTTTCCTATAAAGAAAACTTTAAGGGGAGAGGGTTAGGCACCATCTCTGCTGTTTGGTCGACTCAGCCATTCCAGCATGCGGGCTTCAGAGAGTCCAAAAGGTCCGGACACAACACAGTGGCTTTGCCAGATCATGGCCAGACTGCTGCTTTAAGCAGTCTGGATCACATCCTTCTCACTGGGCAGGACCTCCCAGCTGGGCCTTCCAGCCGTGCCCACTGGCACATACTCTGGACAGAGCTCTGATCTCTCCCTGGGATGGAGTGCCCCGGGGAGGGGAGGGATGCCACCTGAGTTAGATGGATGACTTAACTGTTACAGCCTACAGGCTTTGGAGAGTCCAAGTTGATGGGCAGAAGCGGTTCTCCACCAGGACACAGCTGTTTTGTTGAGGCGTGGCCAGACTGTTTCTTTAAGCCAGACTCTGATCTACTTCTTGTCTCAGCTGGTCCTCCCAGCTGGCACTTCTCAGCCAGGGCCTCCAGCCACCACCCATGTTCTATGGAACTGACAGAGCTCCAATTTCTCCCTGGGACAGAGTGCCTGAGGGGTGGGCAAGCTGCTACCTTGGCCATTTGGGCTCATCAATGGGTCCATCCTGTGGGCCTTGGAGAGCCCAGACCAATCGGGAGCTGAAGGAATCCCCAACACAACACACCTCCTCTACCAAAAAGCAGCCACACTGATCCCATTCATCCTCACTGGGTGAGACCTCCCAACTGGGGTCTCCAGCCACCTCCTCCAGGTACATTTGGGCTGGCAATAGGTCAGTACCCACCTGGGACAGAGCTTCCAGAGGAAGGAGCAAGCTGCCATCTTTGCTGTTTTGCAGCCTTCACTAGCGATACCTCCAGGTACACAACGAACCAAAACAACTAGAGTCTGGAGGAGACCCCCAGCACACTGCAGCAGCCCTGCAGAAGAGTGGCCAGACTGTTAAAAGAAAAACAAATAAACCGAAAACAACAACAAAGAAAAACCACAAAAACCCTGTTCAAAGATCAGCAACCTCAAAGATCAAAGGTACATAAGCCCACAATGATGAGAAAGAATCAATGCAAAAAAAGCTGAAAACTCAAAAACCTAGCGTGTCCCATTTCCTCCAAATGACCACAACACCTCTCCAGCAAGGTCTCAGAAGCAGGCTGAGGCTGAGATGGCTGAAATGACAGAAGTAGGCTTCAGAAGATAGGTAATAATGAACTTCACTGAGCTAAAGGAGCACATTGTAACCCTATGCAAAGAAGCTAAGAATCATCATAGAACAATACAGGAACTGACAGCTAAAGCCATTTTAGAGAGGAACATAACTCCCTGTTAGAGCTGAAAACACACTACAAGAACTTCACAATGCAATCATAAGTATTAATAGCAGAATAAACCAAGCGGGGGAAAGAATCTAAGAGCTGGAAGATTGGCTTTCTGAATTAAGACAGGCAGACAAGAATAAAGAAAAAAGAATGAAAATGAATGAACGAAACCTCCGAGAAATAGGGGATTATATAGAGACCAAATCTACGACTGACTGGGGTACCTGAAAATGATGGGGAGAATGGAACCAAGTTGGAAAACATACTTCAGGATATCATCCAGGAGAACTTCCCCAACCTAGCAAGACAGGCCAAGCCAACATTCAAATTCAGGAAATGCAGAGAACCCCAGTAAGATACTCCATGAGAAGATAATCCCCAAGACAATTAATAATCAGATTCTTTAAGGTTAAAATGAAAGAAAAAATGTTAAGCACAGCCAGAGAGAAAGGCCAGGTCACATACAAAGGGAAGCCACCAGATAAAAACGGTGGACCTCTCAGTGGAAAGCCTGCAAGCCAGAAGAGATTGGGGCCAATAATCAACATTACCAACCCAGAATTTCGTATCTGGCCAAACCAAGCTTCATAAGCAAAGGAGAATTAATATCCTTTACAGAGAAGCAAATGCTAAGGGAATTCATTACCACAGACCTGCCTTGCAAAAGCACCTGAAGGAAGCACTAAATATGAAAAGGAAAAACCATCATTACCAGCCACTACAAAAACACACTGTGGTGCACAGACCAGTGACATTATGAAGCAACCACCATAAACAAGTCTGCAAAATAACCAGCTAGCATCATGATGACAGTATCAAATCCACACATAACCATGGTGTCCTTAAATATAAATGGGCTAAATGCCCCAATTAAAAGACAAAGAATAGCAAGCTGTATAAAGAATCAAGATCCATCAATATACTGTTTTCAAGAGACCCATCTCACATGCAAAGATACACATAGGCTCAAAATAAAGGGATGGAGGAAAATTTATCAAGCCAATGGAAAAAAGCAATTCTAGTTTCAGACTAAATACAGTTTAACCAACAGACTTTAAAATAGACTTTAAACCAACAAAGATCAAAAAAGTCAAAGAAGGGCATTACATAATGGTAAAGGGTTCAATTCAACGGTAAGAGCCAACTACCCTAAATACATATGCTCCCAATACAGGAGCACCCAGATTCATAAAGTTCTTTATTTATTTATTTATTTTTTTTGAGACGGAGTCTCACTCTGTCTCCCAGGCTGAAGTGCAGTGGTGCGATCTTGGCTCACTGCAGCCTCCGCCTCCTGGGATCAAGCAATTCTCCTGCCTCAGCCTAGTAACTGAGACAGTAGGTGCCCACCACCACACCTGGCTAATTTTTTGAATTTTTTTAGTAGAGACAGAGTTTCACCATGTTGGCCAGGCTGGTCTCGAATTCCTGACCTCAAGTGATCTACTCATCTCAGCCTCCCAAAGTCCCGTGATTACAGGCATTAGCCACTGTGCCTGGCCATAAAGCAAGTTCTTAGGGACCTTCAAAGTGACTTAGACTCCCACACAATAATTGTGGGAGACTTTAACACCTACTGACAATATTAGGCAGACCATTGAGACAGAAAATTAACAAAGATATTCAGGACCTGAACTCAGCTCTGGATCAAGAGGACCTGATAGATATCTACAGAACTCTCCACCCCAAAACAACAGAATATATGTTCTTCTCATCACTGCACGGTACTTACTCTAAAACTGATCACATAATAGGAAGTAAAACACTTCTCAGCAAATGCAAAAGAACTGAAATCATAACAATCTCTCAGACCACAGTGTAATCAAATTAGAAATCAAGATTAAGAAATTCACTCAAAAATTAGTTGAGTATGGTGGCACACTCCTGTAGTCCTAGCTACTCACGGGGCTGAGGCAGGAGAATCGCTTGAACCGGGAGGTGGAGGTTGCAGTGAGCTGAGATTGCACCACTGCACTCCTGTCTGAGCCACAGAGTGAGACTCCATCTAAAAAAGAAAAAGGAAGAAAGAAAAAAAGAAAAGAAGAGGAAAGAAGGAAGGAAAGAAAGAGAAAGAAAGAAGTTCACTCAAAACCACACAACTACGTGGAAATTGGACAACCTGCTCTTGAATGACTCTTGGGTAAATAATGAAATTGAGACAGAAATCAAGAAGTTCTTTGAAACCAGTGAGAAGAAAGAGACAACATATCAGAATCTCTGAGATACAGCTAAAGCAGTGTTAAGAGGAAAGTTTATAGTACTAAATGCCCACATCAAAAGGCTAGAAAGATCTCAAGTTAACAACCTAACATCACAACTAAAAGACCTGGAGAACCAAGAGCAAACAAACCCCAAAGCTAGAAGAAGAAGACAAGAAATAACCAAGATCAGAGCTGAACTAAAGGAGATAGAGACATGAAAAACCCTTCAAAAAAAATCAACAAATCCAGGAGCTGGGTTTTTGAAAAAAATAATAAAATAGACTGCTAGCTAGACTAATAAAGAAGAAAAGACAGAAGATTCAAACAAACACAATCAGAAATGATAAGGGGGAATATCACCACTGACCCCTCAGAAATACAAACAACCATCAGAGAATACTATAAACACCTCTATGCAAATAAACTAGAAAATCTAGAAGAAAACGGATAAATTCCTGGACATATACACCCTCTCAAGGCTGAACCAGAAAGAAGTTGATTCCCTGAAGAGACCAATAGCCAGTTCTGAAATTGAGGCAGTAACAAATAGCCTGCCAACCAAAACAAGCCCAGGACCAGATGGATTTACAGCTGAATTCTACCAGAGGTACAACGAGGAGCTGGTACCATTTCTTCTGAAGCTATTCCAAATAATTGAAAAGGAGGGACACCTCCCTTACTCATTTTATGAGGCCAGCATCATCCTGATACCAAAACCTGGCAGAGATACAACAAAAAAAAGAAAACTTCAGGCCAGTATCCCTAATGAACATCAATGAAAAAACCCTCAGTAAAATACTGGCAAACTGAATCCAACAGCATATCAAAAAGCTCATCCACCACAATCAATTCGGCTTCATTCCCAGGATGCAAGGCTGGTTCAACATACACAAATCAATAAACATAATTCACCACATAAACAGAACTAAAGACAAAAACCACATGATTATCTCAGTAGATGCTGAAAAAGCCTTCGATAAAATTCAACAATGCTTCACGTTAAAAATTCTCAATAAACTAGATATTGAAGGAACATATCTCAAAATAATAAGACCCACAGCCAATATCATACTGAATGGACAAAAGCTAGAACCATTGCCCTTGAAAACCAGCACAAGACAAGGATGCCCTCTTTCACCACTCCTATTCAATATAGTTTTGGAAGTTCTGACCAGGGCAATCAAGAAAGAGAAAGAAAGAGCATATTCACATAGGAAGAGGAAGTGAAACTATCCGTTTGCTGATGACATGATCTCCTATATTTAGAAAATTCCACCGTTTCTGCCCAAAAGCTTCTTAAACTGATAGGCAACTTCAGCAAAATCTCAGGGTACAAAATCAATGTGCAAAAATTGCTAACATTCCTATATATCAGTAACAGGCAAGCTGAGAGCCAAAATCCAGAATGAACTCCCATTCACAATTGCCACAAAAAAGAATAAAATACCTAGGAATACAGCTAACAAGAGAAGTAAATGACCTCTTCAAGAACTACAAACGACTGCTCAAAGAAATCAGAGATGATGACACAAATAAATGGAAAAACGTTCCATGCTTATGAATAGGAAGAATCAGTATCATCAAAATGGTCATACTGCCCATAGTAATTTATAGATTCAATGCTATTCCCATTAAACTATCATTGACATTCTTCACAGAATTAGGAAAAAAAAAACTATTTTACAATTCATTTGGAACAGAAAATCAAATGTTCTCACTTATAATTGGGAGCTGAGTGATGAGAACACATGGACACATGGTGGGGAACAACACACACTGGGGCCTGTTGGAGGGTGGGAGGAAGGACAGCATCAGTAAGAATAGCTAATGGATGCTGGGCTTAATACGTAGATGATAGGATGATCTGTGCAGCTAATTACCATGGCACACATTTATGTAACAAACCTGCACATGTACCCCTGAACTTAGAATAAAAGTTGGAGGGGGGCGGAGCAAGATGGCCGAATAGGAACAGCTCCAGTCTCCAACTCCCAGCGCGAGCGACACAGAAGACCGGTGATTTCTGCATTTTCAACTGAGGTACTGGGTTCATCTCACTGGGGAGTGCTGGACGATCGGTGCTGGTCAGCTGCTGCAGCCCGACCAGCGAGAGCTGAAGCAGGGCGAGGCATTGCCTCACCTGGGAAGCGCAAGGGGGAAGGGAATCCCTTTTCCTAGCCAGGGGAACTGAGACACACAACACCTGGAAAATCGGGTAACTCCCACCCCAATACTGCGCTTTAAGCAAACAGGCACACCAGGAGATCATATCCCACACCTGGCCGGGAGGGTCCCACACCCACGGAGCCTCCCTAATTGCTAGCACAGCAGTCTGTGATCTACCGGCAAGGCAGCAGCGAGGCTGGGGGAGGGGCGCCCACCATTGCTGAGGCTTAAGTAGGTAAACAAAGCTGCTGGGAAGCTCGAACTGGGTGGAGCTCACAGCAGCTCAAGGAAACCTGCCTGTCTCTGTAGACTCCACCTCTGGGGACAGGGCAATAACAAACGCAGCCGAAACCTCTGCAGACGCAAACGACTCTGTCTGACAGCTTTGAAGAGAGCAGTGGATCTCCCAACACAGAGGTTGAGATCTGAGAAGGGACAGACTCCCTGCTCAAGTGGGTCCCTGACCCCTGAGTAGCCTAACTGGGAGACATCCCCCACTAGGGGCAGTGTGACACCCCACACCTCACGGGGTGGAGTACACCCCTGAGAGGAAGCTTCCAAAGCAAGAATCAGACAGGTACACTCGCTGTTCAGAAATATTCTATCTTCTGCAGCCTCTGCTGCTGATACCCAGGCAAACAGGGTCTGGAGTGGACCTCAAGCAATCTCCAACAGACCTACAGCTGAGGGTCCTGACTGTTAGAAGGAAAACTATCAAACAGGAAGGACATCTACACCAAAACCCCATCAGTACATCACCATCATCAAAGACCAGAGGCAGATAAAACCACAAAGATGGGGAAAAAGCAGGGCAGAAAAGCTGGAAATTCAAAAAATAAGAGCGCATCTCCCCCGGCAAAGGAGCGCAGCTCATCGCCAGCAACGGATCAAAGCTGGACAGAGAATGACTTTGACGAGATGAGAGAAGAAGGCTTCAGTCCATCAAATTTCTCAGAGCTAAAGGAGGAATTACGTACCCAGCGCAAAGAAACTAAAAATCTTGAAAAAAAAGTGGAAGAATTGATGGCTAGAGTAATTAATGCAGAGAAGGTGATAAACGAAATGAAAGAGATGAAAACCATGACACGAGAAATACGTGACAAATGCACAAGCTTCAGTAACCAACTCGATCAACTGGAAGAAAGAGTATCTGCGATTGAGGATCAAATGAATGAAATGAAGCGAGAAGAGAAACCAAAAGAAAAAAGAAGAAAAAGAAATGAACAAAGCCTGCAAGAAGTATGGGATTATGTAAAAAGACCAAATCTACGTCTGATTGGGGTGCCTGAAAGTGAGGGGGAAAATGGAACCAAGTTGGAAAACACTCTTCAGGATATCATCCAGGAGAACTTCCCCAACCTAGTAGGGCAGGCCAGCATTCAAATCCAGGAAATACAGAGAACGCCACAAAGATACTCCTCGAGAAGAGCAACTCCAAGACACATAATTGCCAGATTCACCAAAGTTGAAATGAAGGAAAAAATCTTAAGGGCAGCCAGAGAGAAAGGTCGGGTTACCCACAAAGGGAAGCCCATCAGACTAACAGCAGATCTCTCGGCAGAAACTCTCCAAGCCAGAAGAGAGTGGGGGCCAATATTCAACATTCTTAAAGAAAAGAATTTTCAACCCAGAATTTCATATCCAGCCAAACTAAGTTTCATAAGTGAAGGAGAAATAAAATCCTTTACAGATAAGCAAATGCTTAGAGATTTTGTCACCACTAGGCCTGCCTTACAAGAGACCCTGAAGGAAGCACTAAATATGGACAGGAACACCCGGTACCAGCCATTGCAAAAACATGCCAAAATGTAAAGACCATCGAGGCTAGGAAGAAACTGCATCAACTAACGAGCAAAATAACCAGTTAATATCATAATGGCAGGATCAAGTTCACACATAACAATCTTAACCTTAAATGTAAATGGACTAAATGCTCCAATTAAAAGACACAGACTGGCAAACTGGATAAAGAGTCAAGACCCATCAGTCTGCTGTATTCAGGAGACCTATCTCACATGCAGAGACATACATAGGCTCAAAATAAAGGGATGGAGGAAGATTTACCAAGCAAATGGAGAACAAAAAAAAGCGGGGGTTGCAATACTAGTCTCTGATAAAACAGACTTTAAACCATCAAAGATCAAAAGAGACAAAGAAGGCCATTAAATAATGGTAAAGGGATCAATTCAACAGGAAGAGCTAACTATCCTAAATATATATGCACCCAATACAGGAGCACCCAGATTCATAAAGCAAGTCCTTAGAGACTTACAAAGAGACTTAGACTCCCATACAATAATAATGGGAGACTTCAACACTCCACTGTCAACATTAGACAGATCAACGAGACAGAAAGTTAACAAGGATATCCAGGAATTGAACTCATCTCTGCAGCAAGCAGACCTAATAGACATCTATAGAACTCTCCACCCCAAATCAACAGAATATGCATTCTTCTCAGCACCACATCGTACTTATTCCAAAATCAACCATGTAATTGGAAGTAAAGCACTCCTCAGCAAATGTACAAGAACAGAAATTATAACAAACTGTCTCTCAGACCACAGTGCAATCAAACTAGAACTCAGGACTAAGAAACTCAATCAAAACTGCTCAACTACATGGCAACTGAACAACCTGCTCCTGAATGACTACTGGTTACATAACAAAATGAAGGCAGAAATAAAGATGTTCTTTGAAACCAATGAGAACAAAGATACAACATACCAGAATCTCTGGGACACATTTAAAGCAGTGTGTAGAGGGAAATTTATAGCACTAAATGCCCACAAGAGAAAGCAGGAAAGATCTAAAATTGACACTCTAACATCGCAATTAAAAGAACTAGAGAAGCAAGAGCAAACACATTCGAAAGCTAGCAGAAGGCAAGAAATAACTAAGATCAGAGCAGAACTGAAGGAGATAGAGACACAAAAAACTCTCCAAAAAATCAATGAATCCAGGAGTTGGTTTTTTGAAAAGATCAACAAAATTGACAGACCACTAGCAAGACTAATAAAGAAGAAAAGAGAGAAGAATCAAATCGACGCAATTAAAAATGATAAAGGGGATATCACCACCAACCCCACAGAAATACAAACTACCATCAGAGAATACTATAAACACCTCTACGCAAATAAACTGGAAAATCTAGAAGAAATGGATAATTTCCTGGACACTTACACTCTTCCAAGACTAAACCAGGAAGAAGTTGAATCCCTGAATAGACCAATAGCAGGCTCTGAAATTGAGGCAGTAATTAATAGCCTACCAACCAAAAAAAGTCCAGGACCAGATGGATTCACAGCTGAATTCTACCAGAGGTACAAGGAGGAGTTGGTACCATTCCTTCTGAAACTATTCCATTCAATAGAAAAAGAGGGAATCCTCCCTAACTCATTTTATGAGGCCAACATCATCCTGATACCAAAGCCTGGCAGAGACACAACAAAAAAAGAGAATTTTAGACCAATATCCCTGATGAACATCGATGCAAAAATCCTCAATAAAATACTGGCAAACCGGATTCAGCAACACATCAAAAAGCTTATCCACCATGATCAAGTGGGCTTCATCCCTGGGATGCAAGGCTGGTTCAACATTCGCAAATCAATAAACATAATCCAGCATATAAACAGAACCAAAGACAAGAACCACATGATTATCTCAATAGATGCAGAAAAGGCTTTTGACAAAATTCAACAGCCCTTCATGCTAAAAATACTCAATAAATTCGGTATTGATGGAACGTACCTCAAAATAATAAGAGCTATTTATGACAAACCCACAGCCAATATCATACTGAATGGGCAAAAACTGGAAAAATTCCCTTTGAAAACTGGCACAAGACAGGGATGCCCTCTCTCACCACTCCTATTCAACATAGTGTTGGAAGTTCTGGCTAGGGCAATTAGGCAAGAGAAAGAAATCAAGGGTATTCAGTTAGGAAAAGAAGAAGTCAAATTGTCCCTGTTTGCAGATGACATGATTGTATATTTAGAAAACCCCATTGTCTCAGCCCAAAATCTCCTTAAGCTGATAAGCAACTTCAGCAAAGTCTCAGGATACAAAATTAATGTGCAAAAATCACAAGCATTCTTATACACCAGTAACAGACAAACAGAGAGCCAAATCAGGAATGAACTTCCATTCACAATTGCTTCAAAGAGAATAAAATACCTAGGAATCCAACTTACAAGGGATGTAAAGGACCTCTTCAAGGAGAACTACAAACCACTGCTCAGTGAAATAAAAGAGGACACAAACAAATGGAAGAACATACCATGCTCATGGATAGGAAGAATCAATATCGTGAAAATGGCCATACTGCCCAAGGTAATTTATAGATTCAATGCCATCCCCATCAAGCTACCAATGAGTTTCTTCACAGAATTGGAAAAAACTGCTTTAAAGTTCATATGGAACCAAAAAAGAGCCCGCATCTCCAAGACAATCCTAAGTCAAAAGAACAAAGCTGGAGGCATCACGCTACCTGACTTCAAACTATACTACAAGGCTACAGTAACCAAAACAGCATGGTACTGGTACCAAAACAGAGATATAGACCAATGGAACAGAACAGAGTCCTCAGAAATAATGCCACACATCTACAGCCATCTGATCTTTGACAAACCTGAGAGAAACAAGAAATGCGGAAAGGATTCCCTATTTAATAAATGGTGCTGGGAAAATTGGCTAGCCATAAGTAGAAAGCTGAAACTGGATCCTTTCCTTACTCCTTATACGAAAATTAATTCAAGATGGATTAGAGACTTAAATGTTAGACCTAATACCATAAAAATCCTAGAGGAAAACCTAGGTAGTACCATTCAGGACATAGACATGGGCAAAGACTTCATGTCTAAAACACCAAAAGCAACGGCATCGAAAGCCAAAATTGACAAATGGGATCTCATTAAACTAAAGAGCTTCTGCACAGCAAAAGAAACTACCATCAGAGTGAACAGGCAACCTACAGAATGGGAGAAAATTTTTGCAATCTACTCATCTGACAAAGGGCTAATATCCAGAACCTACAAAGAACTGAAACAAATTTACAAGAAAAAAAACAAACAACCCCATCAAAAAGTGGGCAAAGGATATGAACAGACATTTCTCAAAAGAAGACATTCATACAGCCAACAGACACATGAAAAAATGCTCATCATCACTGGCCATCAGAGAAATGCAAATCAAAACCACAATGAGATACCATCTCACAGCAGTTAGAATGGCGATCATTAAAAAGTCAGGAAACAACATGTGCTGGAGAGGATGTGGAGAAATAGGAACACTTTTACACTGTTGGTGGGATTGTAAACTAGTTCAACCATTATGGAAAACAGTATGGCGATTCCTCAAAGATCTAGAACTAGATGTACCATATGACCCAGCCATCCCATTACTGGGTACATACCCAAAGGATTATAAATTATGCTGCTATAAAGACACATGCACACGTATGTTTATTGCAGCACTATTCACAATAGCAAAGACTTGGAATCAACCCAAATGTCCATCAGTGACAGATTGGATTAAGAAAATGTTGCACATATACACCCTGGAATACTATGCAGCCATCAAAAAGGATGAGTTTGTGTCCTTTGTAGGGACATGGATGCAGCTGGAAACCATCATTCTTAGCAAACTATCACAAGAACAGAAAACCAAACACCGCATGTTCTCACTCATAGGTGGGAACTGAACAATGAGATCACTTGGACTCAGGAAGGGGAACATCACACACCGGGGCCTATCATGGGGAGAGGGGAGGGGGGAGGGATTGCATTGGGAGTTATATCTGATGTAAATGACGAGTTGATGGGTGCAGCACACCAACATGGCACAAGTATAGATATGTAACAAACCTGCACGTTATGCACATGTACCCTACAACTTAAAGTATAATAATAATAAATAAATTTTAAAAAAACAAAACAAAACAAAACAAGCTAACCATCTGGCTTAAACAAGATGTTTTCAGGAACCCCACAGCAATGAGGGTTGCCTGAACTGAGGAAGGAAGGAATGTGAGGAAGAAGGCAATTCACAACAGGCTGCCTCCAAAAAGAGGCCCAGCCCTGCTCTCCCCCAAGGTGGGAACCGTGGGGATAGAAAGTCAGGGCAGAAAACCCCCAGAGCAGGTGCACAGACTCTAACCCAGAGGCTCCTTGTGCCTGATTTTGTTCTAGAGCTCAGAGCCTGTGGTACATCCCAAAGTTCCATGAACAGTCCTACATGGCAGGGGACAGAAATGACCAAGAGCGGAGGTGACCAGGTGCACCGAGTCTGACGGTCAGCTCTGTGCAGGCAGTGGCCCCAAAGGGAATCAGCTCATGGTTATGACATGGGTTCCAGTTCTTCATGGCCACAATGCCATGGGTTTGAGGTCCAACGGGGTCACACTGCCTCAGTGAACACTGGCCCAGGCCCAGATAAGCATAGGCTGACACAGAGTACATCAGTAAGGACAGGTGGCAGAGGCCAGAGCCAGCAAGGGCCTTGCAATGGCAGTCATGTGGGCAGCACAGCAAGGCAAGGGCCCTTAACTTACTCCTGCTCCAGAGTCCACATTCAACCTCCGACTTCCCCAAACTCACGCCTAAAACTCAGGTGGGAGAAGAATGTGGGAAAAGGCTTTTAAATGATTTAAAAACCTAAATGAATTCGAGAAGCAGTGAGTTTAGAGAATTTTCCTGAACATGATGACTGTATTAAGTTTCTTGCATTAGATAAATTAGGAATTCAAATCAAATTAAACAGAGAAATTAGGAATTCAAGCCAAGTTATATAGTTCTAGAAGAGTAGTTATTTTTTTTTTTTTACACTTGTATTTGAGACCAGTGAATTCTATATTTGCTATACAGGTGTAGCCAATTCTGCCTCTCCCATTCTTGGTTCTAGTAGCTTAGAGATTTCTTTAACTTGAAGCTGGTGACTGGTGACTATGCAATGGGAATGACACAGAATTTACTGTAGAGTTAATATGTACGTACATGCATTACAGTATTGAGTCACAGCAAGGTGCTATTATTCATGTATTATCAGTGGCTAATTTTTCCACAGTAAAGGAATTACTAATTTAAAAAAAAAAAAAGTTGGAAAAAAGAAAGAAAACTTTAGGCCTGGGTGATACTGGTAAATTGTTCTGAACATTTAAGAAAGAAATAATACCAATTCTACACAAACTCTTCTAGAAAATATAGGAGGGAACATTTCCCAACTCATTCTGTGTTGTGAACATGATTCTGATTCTAAAATTAAAAAAAAGAAAAGAAAATGTTAGTCTAAAATTTTTCTTGAATGTAGACTCAGAAATTCTTAACAGTATTTTAGCAAGTCAATATATATATAGCAATATGTAAAAGGATAATACATTATGATCAAGTGGAGTTTGTTTCAGGAATGCCAGGTTGGTATAACATTTCAAAATTAATATAGTAATATTAGAAAACAAAAACCAATGATCTTTTCAATAGATGCAGAAAAATTATTTGGCAAAATTCAACTCCCATTTATGATAGAATCTCTCAGAAAACTAGTCTGCCATTTATTACCCATATTGCCTCTTAGCTATAAATCTACTTTCTTGCCTGGTTGTGATACTGTAACATTTGTCTCCTGTCCGTTGACACAGTGTTAAGCTTTCAATAGAGGGCACAGGAAGGATACTGGACAAAGAAGAGAGTTCTTTTCCTGGTTCCAGTGTATCTTTTTCTTTTTGCTCCTGCTATCCAAAAAGACACCCAGCAAGTTTCAGCAGTACCCTAGCAGTCAGCTTCTCAGTGACAAGTTCAGTGGCACACCTGCAGGAGACTTCCTTACAGCAAGTTCAGCAACACCCTCACAGGTGATTTCATGAGTACCAGCAGTGTACCAGCTGACTTCTTAGCAGTTTCCTGGTGAGTTCTTTGACATCCCATTTGGTCCCCCAGTTTTCAGCAACATCCTCTGCAGCCGGTTTTCCTATGGATTACTGGCAAGTCCAGCCAGTGTCTTAGCTGGTTTTCTATTTACAAACCCCACTCACCACCAGAGGTAGCTTGCTGGTGAATTTCATTGGTACCCCATGCAGTTCCCTGCCTATAATCCTTGACCCACTGACTGTAAACTAGCTCTGTCCTCAGGCAACCCAGCAAAATTCCCCACCATCCACTGGGCTGTTACCACACCCTCTTCAATGAGGTCTGAATCCCAGACTTTGGGAGAGTCCCTCCCTTCCAAGTTTGTTCCTTATTTAACTATTCTACCTCAGCTTTAGGGTGATATTCTTTAGAGTCCTTGTTTATTCCTACTTAGTTAATTCCCTGTAAACAGTTAACAATTCTATATACTAAACCGTCTCTGTTCAGATTGCCATGTGGTTTCTCTCTCCTGTCTGGATCTTGATACAGAATTAGTACAAGTAGTGCTCCCAGGAGACAGAACCTCCAAGAAGGGATTTCAGAATCGGTTTTGGTTGTCTTGGCTGATCTTACGTGGAGTGCCAGGTTTCTTCCAATGAGAGGCGGGATGCTGATAATTCATGAGAAGTCATGGCCTCACAATTTAATTACAGTATCACCTACAGTTGATTGTGAAGAAATGACAAATGAACCCAGTACCTTGAGAGCCCAAATGACTGCTGCACTTGACTGTTATGGCAGTAGTTATGGCTACAAACACTGTAGTATAGGATGGATTCTCCTGTGTGGCAAGCGCTTACAGAGAGAAACTGGCAAGATAAAATCAAATGGTTTACTATTATTATTATTATGAACTAATAAAATAAGATTTTGTTACTATTTTTCAGTGATCTCTACTTGATACAGATGTTTGATAACAGAAAAACTTATAAGAAGGAGACATCGGTTGGGCATGGTGGCTCACATCTGTAGTCCTAGCACTTTGGGAGGCTGAGGCAGAAGGAAATCTTGAAGCCAGGAATTCAAGATCAGCCTGGGCAACATAGCAAGACTGCTTCTCTAAACTGATGAATGAATGAATGGAGGCATTAACACAAAATAAAGATCAAATAAAAATCATTTAGAATTTGAAAGATAATCACATACATATTTAGCATTTGAATTTTTCACACCTAAAATTTTATTTATTTATTTATTTATTTTTGATTGATTGATTGATTTTTGAGACAGAGTCTTGCTCTGTTTGTTGACCAGTCTAGAGTACAGTGGCACGATCTCAGCTCATCACAACTTCCGCCTCCCAGGTTCAAGTGATTCTCCTGCCTCAGTCTCCTAAGTAGCTGGGATTATAGGTGCACACCACCACACTCGGCGAATTTTTGTGTTTTTAGTAGAGATGGGGTTTCACCATGTTGGCCAGGCTGGTCCCAAACTCCCGACCTCAGGTGATCCGCCCGCCTCAGCGTCCCAAAGTGCTGGGATTACAGGTGTGAGCCGCCAAGCCCAACCCTAAAATGAAATTTTAAAGCACAAAGTATCAATTGTTTTATCTGATGGTCTTGATCTTTGTTTGGTGATAAATATGCCAGACAAGTATGCCAGAAAAAATTGTATTTCATTTTGCACTGACATTCATCAAATTTATTAAGAATGTATCAAAAAACATCCTCATATTGGGCATTACAAAGTATGTTGTTTCATATAATCTCATTTTCTTTTTTAATTGTGAAAGCATTTTGTCTGCTTCTCCTGATTTTGATTTTGCCATTGAAATCTATTAAATATATTACTTTTATTTCAGATTTTAGATCTGTTTCTAATTTCATGTTGAAACGTTCCACAGTAGCATTCACTTTCTCTCTTTGCATTTCTTCTGTTAAATATTTACAAAGCACTGAAGCTTGTAACAAATAATCAGTGAAAAATGCCAGAAAATATTATTGGATAGTATTCAAATAACCTAATATTTAGATTTCCCAGCATGGTTAACAGCATTACACAGAGTTGTGTGTTGAAACTGCCAATTTAAGGACTTAGCCTCCAAACTTGTTATTTCTTGGAACACAACTCGTAGGATTTATATAAAGTATAATACACATATCATCTTATTAGTATTGTTTTATGTAAGAAAGACCCACCACTAGCAGATATGGCCATGAACACACACTTGTGGGAACAGCTGCAAGTAAGACTGACTTGAGTATGTTGTGACTGCTACTCTCCCACATGCTTCTGTCCTGGTTCCTGGCAATGTCAACCTTAACCTTTGATTCTGCTTTTCAGCGTTTCCTGCTCTTGCTTTCGGTTGATATCAGCGGATTTCTTTAAGCCAGATGTCTCTATGTCAAATTGTTAAACTTTAATTTGTGCAAGAGAAATTAGAACTTTTTTGTCATTTTTCCTGGCAACGAATTTGTTGTAAGATTTAGAGAAAACAAATTACCCAAGAAACTCCAGAAAGCATTCCTAGTTAGAAACAGTAACGTAAATCAACTGCAGCTCTCATATATTGCAGGTGGAAATGCAAAGACATCTACTTTGGAAAATAATGTGACGTTTTCTTATTGAATTAAACATACACTTACCACAATACCTAGTAATTTCACTCCTAGGTATTAACTCAACATACATTTAAATATATGTCTATCCAAAGTCATGTAAGTTAATAGCAGCTTTATTTATTATAGCCCAAATCTGGAAACAACCCAAATGTCCATCATTGGTGAATGGATAATTAGTTTTGGTATATCCATACAGTGGAATACCAACTGAATAAAACAAGACAAAAGATCAATGAGGAAACAGAGGACTTTAACAATATGAGACCAAATGGACCTAACAGACATACAGAACATTTCATCCAATAACAGCAGAATATACATTCTTATCTAGCATGCATGGAAGATTCTCTATAATAAACCACGTTAGGCCACAAAACAAGTCTTAATGAATTTAAGATTTAAATTATGTAAAGTATCTTCTCTCAGCATAATGGAATGAAACTAAAATTAATTAGCAGAAAGAAAACAGGAAAATTTGCAAATACATGGAAAGTAAACAGTGTGTTCTTAAACAACCAGTGGATCATGAGAGAGTTTCAGAAATACCTGGAGATAAATTTTTTAAAAAGATACAACATATTAAAACTTATGGAAGGTAGTAAAAGCAGTACCAAGGGGGAAGTTTATAGCAGTAAACACATTAAAAGAGAAGAAAAATCTCAAGTCACCAACCTAATCTTATACCTTAGGGAATTAGACAAATAAGAACGAACTAAACCCAAAGTCAGCAGAAGGAAGGAAATAATAAAGACTAGAGCAGAGATAAACTCAATAGAAAACATAAAAGAAAAAAATCAACCAAATCAGGAGTTGTTTTAAAAAAAAAAAAAAATCACTAAAATTGATAAACCCTTACTTCCTTATTTAGATTAAGAATAAAAAGACTTAAATTTCTAAAATTAGAAATGAAAGGGGAGATACTATAACTGATGTCACAGAAATGAAAAGAATTATAAAGACTACTGTAGTGAAAAATTAGATGCCAACAAATTGGATGATCTAGAAGAAATGGATAAAGTTTTAGAAATATAAACCTACCAAGACTGAATCATAAAGAGATTCAGAAGAGTCCTATAACAAGTGTGGAGATTAAAGCAGTAATCAAAAACCTCCCAACAAAGAAAAACCTAGAACCTGGTGGCTCCCCTGGAGAATTCTACCAAACAGTTAATACCAGTCCTTCTCAAATTCTTCCAAAGAACGGAAGAGAAAGGGACACTCCCAAACTCATTTAAACTCGTTACCCTGATAACAAAACCAGACAAAGACACGATAAAGGACAACTACAGGCCAATATCCCTGATGGATATTTGACACAAAAATTCTATAGAAAATACTAGCAAACCAAATTATATTGCACATTAAATAGATCATACATCTTGACCAGCTAAAATTTATGCCTGGAATGCAAGGATGGTTCAACATATAAGAATCAGTTAATATATTATACCACATTAACATCTCAATACAGAAAAAGCAAAATTCAGTACCCTATCAGGATTTTAAAAAATACTCAACAAATTAGGAGTAGAAGGAAACTACCTCAACATAATAAAAGCTAACATTATGCTCAACAGGGAAAGACAGAAGACTTTTCCTGTAAGATCCCACAATAAAGCAAGGATGCCTACTCTTGCCATTACTATTCAACATAGTACTGAAAATTCTAGCCAGAGTAATAAGACAGGAAAAAGAAATAAAAGGCATTCAACTTAGAAAAGACTTAAAATGATCTCTCTTTGCAGATGACATCTTAAATGTAAAAAGAATTTGAACAACCTGGGTGAATCTCAAAAGCATCAGGCTAAGTAAAAGAAGCCAGACAACTACTGGAATCAAATTAATGTATGATTCCATTTATATTAAATTATATTAAAGGCAAAACTCTACTGATAGTAGGTCAGTAACTGCCCACAGTGGAGGACCGCAAAGAGGCCCAAGGAAACTTTGGGGGATAATGGTTTCCAAAGTTCACTTAATTGTACTGTTAGAATTAGTGCATTCTATTGTAGATAAATTACTTCTTTCATACCATCAATATTTAGAAAATAAAAGTTTATGAAAATATTACTTACAATGGCATATAAGTTTTTTTTTAAAATACCTAGAAATTAACCTCTAATGAAACATAAGACCTCCATAGGGTGAAATTAAGGGATGCTAAAGAAGATCTAAATATGCTGACAGAGATTTCTTATTCATGAATTAAAGGCAGTATGGCAAAGATATTAGTTCTACTCAAATGGATTGGTAAATTCAATGTAAATTCCATAAAAATTTCAGCCTTTTTAGCCTGTTTATCTGATTCTAGAATGTATATGGACAGGCTATGAATACAAAAAGCAAGATAGGTGGACTTGCTATACTGTATATCTAGATTTATTAGGAAAATAGAATAATTATAACACTGATAATGATACAGGAATGGTCAGTAGGTAGAAAGCCTAGTAGTAGACACCCAAGCTTATATAGACATTGCTATGAAAGAAGTGCTGTGGCTGATCAGAAGGGAAATTAAGACTTTCAATAAATCATTTTGAGTAGTCATTTGGAAAAAATGGAAATTGGACTGGTACTTCTCACCAGCTCGCCCATCCCCGCCACTGTGTTAAAGTCCTGGGTGTGAAAGGCAAACCTGTAGTGCTTTTTAAAAAGAATATAGAATATCTCCATAGCCTTAGGAAAGGAATTTTTTTTTTTTTTTTTTTCTGGACAGTTTGCTTTATGCATTCAGACAATTGAGGCTCGCTTTCCAGGTGCAACCCAGTGCCCTGGATGCCATCAGCACAGGCTGGGAAAGGAGTTTTTTCAACTAGACACAAAACCCATTAGCTGTAAAGGAAAAGATTGATACATTTGACTACATTAAAATTAAGAACTTCTGTCATCAAAATACAATTTTTTAAAAAGGTGAAAAAATCAGAATGTGACAAGATACTCTCTGTTCCTCTACATGTATTTCTGCAGTACAAATAGTTTACATGTGATTGGCACATATGTAGAAAATGACATAAGTTTAACTGAGGTTATACTAGTTTCTATGCCATTTTCCTCAGCAAGCTAATTTTTTTTTTATCATCAAATAGCCACAAGTAAATAGAATCAACGAACACAACTGAATATTGCAGCTGAGGAAGAATATGGCAGTGTATATGATGCCTGTATACTTCAATTTGGCATCTTTTCTGTTTGACTTTGTGTTCTGTTTTTACAATCTTTATTGCACTATTTGCCCTATCTTCATTATTTAGTAGGCTAACCCTTTCTTATACCCCTTTCTGTCAAGCCACCTTTTCTTTTCATTTCTTTCATTTTCTTAGAAGACACAGTATTTTATTTATTATTTTTAATTGGGAATTTAACATGTCTTTTAAACTGTATTAATATTTTAAATTAGAACCGTTATTTATTTTGTTAGCATTCTGGTTACAAAGTTGCAAAGGTTTTGAGAAGTCAACCATGACTCTGTTTTCTCCATAATCTCTGTTATTTTGGGTGCATGATTTTTCAGAAAGTGCTGTTTCAAGAAAACATGTTTCACAGAAATCCCCCTTTTGCAATACATATGTCTGACAATGGACCACAGTACTTCATCAATACCAAGGCAGTTATTTCACATTTTAACATCTCTACAGTTGGGATGCATCTTAGAATAGATGAAATCTTTCCATTGTAATTGTCAGGTTATTTACTTTCTTAGGGATAAAATAATGATGCAGTTTAGAAGGGGTTGGTTACTTAGATTTGATGATTTAATATAATATTCAGAATCTAAAGAATTACAAATCAATTTTATTTTTTATTATACTTTAAGTTCTGAAATACATGTGCAGAACATGCAGGTTTGTCACATAGGTATGCATGTGCTGTGGTGGTTTGCTGCACCCATCAACCCAACATCTAGGTTTTAAGCCTCATATGCATTAGGTATTTGTCCTAGTGCTCTTTCACCCCTTGCCCCCCACACCCTGACAGACCCCAGTGTGTGATATACCCCTGCATGTGTCCATGCGTTCTCATTGTTCAACTCCCACTTATTAGTGAGAACATGTGGTGTTTGGTTTTCCATTCCTGTGTTACTTTGCTGAGAATGATGGTTTCCAGCTTCAACCATGTCCCTGCAAAGGACATGAACTCATTCTTTTTTATGGCTGCATAGTATTCCATGATGTACATGTGCCACATTTTCTTTATCCATTCTATTATTTATGGGCATTTGGGTTGGTTCAAAGTCTTTGCTATTGTGAATAGTGCTGCAGTAAACATATGTGTACATGTGTCTTCATTGTAGAATGATTTATAATCTTTTGAATATATACCCAGTAACAGGATTGCTGGGTCAAATGGTATTTCTAGTTCTAGATCCTTGAGGAATTGCCACACTATCTTCCACAATGGTTGAACTAATTTACACTCCCACTAACTGTAAAAATGTTCCTATTTCTCCACATCCTCTCCAGCATCTGTCGTTTCCTGACTTTTTAATATTTGCCATTCTAACTGATGTGAGATGGTATCTCATTGTGGTTTTGATTTGCATTTCTCAAATGACCAGTGATGATAAGCTTTTTTTCATATGTTTGTTGGCCATATAAATGTCTTCTTTTGAGAAGTGTCTGTTCATATCTTTTGCCCACTTTTTGATGGGGTAGTTTGTTTTTTTTTCATGTAAATTTGTTTAAGTTCCTTGTAGATTCTGGATATCAGACCTTTGTCAGATGGATAGATTGCAAAAATTTTCTCCCATTCTATAGGTTGCCTATTTACTCTGATGATAGTTTCTTTTGCTGTACAGAAGCTCTTTAGTTTAATTAGATCCCATTTGTCAATTTTGGCTTTTGTTGCTATTGCTTTTGGTGTTTTAGTCATGAAGTCTTTGCCCATGCCTACGTCCTGAATGGTATTGCCTAGGTTTTCTTCTAGGGTTTTTATGGTTTTAGGTGTTACGTTTAAGTCTTTAATCCATCTTGAATTAATTTTTGTATAAGGTGTAAGGAAGGGGTCCAGTTTCAGCTTTCTGCATATGGCTAGCCAGTTTTCACAACACCATTTATTAAATAGGGAATCCTTTCCTCATTGCTTGTTTTTGTCAGGTTTGTTGAAGATGAGATGGTTATAGATGTGTGGTGTCATGTCTGAGGCCTCTGTTCTATTCCGTTGTTCTATGTATCAATTTTGGTACCAGTACCATATTGTTTTGGTTACTGTACCCTTGTAGTATAGTTTGAAGTCAGGTGATGTGACGCCTCCAGCTTTGTTCCTTTTGCTTAGGATTGTCTTGGCTATATGGGGTCTTTTTTGATTCCATGTGAAATTTATAGTAGTTTTTTCTAGTTATGTGAAGAAAGTTATTGGTAGTTTGATGGGGATAGCATTTAATCTGTAAATTACTTTGGGGAGTATGGCCATTTTGATGATATTGATTATTCCTATTCATGAGCATGGAATGTTTTTCCATTTGTTTGTGTCCTCTCGTATTTCCTTGAGCAGTGATTTGTAGTTCTCCTTGAAGAGGTCCTTCATGTCCCTTGTAAGTTGGATTCCTGGGTATTTTATTCTCTTTGTAGCAATTGTACATGGGAGTTCACTCATGATTTGGCTCTCTGTTTGCCTATCATTGGTGTATAGGAATGCTTGTGATTTTTGCACATTGATTTTATATCCTGAGACTTTGCTGAAGTTGCTTATCAGTTTAAGGAGTTTTTGGGCTGAGAAGATGGGGTTTTCTAAATATACAACCATGTCATCTGCAAACAGAGACAAATTGACTTCCTCTCTTTCTGTTTGAATACCCTTTATTTCTTTCTCTTGCCTGATTGCCCTGGCCAGAACTTCCAATACTATATTGAATAGAAGTGGTGAGAGAGGGCATCCTTGTCTTGTGCCAGTTTTCAAAGGGAATGCTTCCAGTTTTTGCCCATTCAGTATGATATTGGCTGTGGGTTTATCATAAATAACTCTTAATATTTTGAGATACGTTCCATCAGTGCCCAGTTTATTGAGAGTTTTTAGCATGAAGGTGTGTTGAATTTTATTGAAGGCCTTTTCTGCATCTATTGAGATAATCATGTGGTTTTTGTCATTGGTTCTGTTTATGTGATGGATTACATTTATTGATTTGCGTATGTTGAACCAGCGTTGCATCCCAGGGATGAAGCCAACTGGATCGTGGTGGATAAGCTTTTCGATGTGCTGCTGGATTCAGTTTGCCAGTATTTTATTGAGGATTTTCACATCGATGTTCATCAGGGATATTGGCCTGAAACTTTTTTGTTGTTGTTGTGTCTCTGCCAGGTTTTAGTATCAGGATGATGCTGGCCTCATAAAATGAGTTAGGGAGGAGTCCCTCTTTTTCTGTTGTTTGGAATAGTTTCAAAAGGAATGGTAGCAGCTCCTCTTTGTACCTCTGGTAGAATTCAGCTGTAAATCCCTCTGATACTGGGCTTTTTTTGGTTGGTAGGCTATTAATTACTCCCTCAATTTCAGAACTTGTTATTGATCTATTCAGGAATTCGACTTTTTCCTGGTTTAGTCTTGGGAGGGTGTATGTGTCCAGGAATTTATCCATTTCTTCTAGATTTTTTAGTTTTGTTTTTTTTTTTTTTTGTATAGAGGTGTTTATAGTATTATCTAATGGTAGTTTGTATTTCTGTGGGATCAG
This sequence comes from Macaca fascicularis, assembly GCF_037993035.2. Taxonomy (NCBI): domain Eukaryota; kingdom Metazoa; phylum Chordata; class Mammalia; order Primates; family Cercopithecidae; genus Macaca; species Macaca fascicularis. The sequence goes on along the minus strand of NC_088375.1, from coordinate 120,801,514 downwards.
TGGTGATATTCCCTTTATCATTTTTATTGTGTTTATTTGATTCTTCTCTCTTTTTTTCTTTTTTATTCTGGCTAGTGGTCTGTTTTGTTAGTCTTTTTCAAAAAAACAGCTCCTGGATTCATTGATTTTTTGGAGGGTATTTCATATCTCTATAATCTTCAGTTCTGCTTTGATCTTGGTTATTTCTTCTGTTCTGCTAGCTTTTTTTAATTTTTTTTTGATCTGGAGTCTTGCTCTGTCACCCAGGCTGGAGTGCAGTGGCATGATCTCGGCTCACTGCAAGCTCTGCCTCCTGGGTTCACGCCATTCTCCTGTCTCAGCCTCCCAAGTAGCTGGGACTACAGGCGCCCGCCACCACGCCCGGCTAATTTTTTGTATTTTTAGTAGAGATGGAGTTTCACCACGTAAGCCAGGATGGTCTCAATTTCCTGACCTCGTGACCCGCCCCCATTGACCTCCCAAAGTGCTGGGATTATAGGCGTGAACCACCACGCCCGGCCCTTTTCTGCTAACTTTTGAATTTGTTTGCTGTTGCTTCTCTAGTTCTTTTAATTGTGATATTAGGGTGTCTATTTTAGATCTTTCCCATTTTTTGATGTGGGCATTCAGTGCTATAAGCTTCCATCTAAACACTGCTTTAGCTGTGTCCCAGAGATTCTGGTGCATTGTATCTTTGTTCTCATTGGTTTCAAAGAACTTATTTATTTCTTCCTTAATTTTGTTATTTACCCAGTAGTCATTCGGGAGGAAGTTGTTGAGTTTCCAAGTAGTTGTGCGGTTTTGGGTGAGTTTCTTAATCCTGAGTTTTAATTTGATTGCACTGTGGTCCAAGAGAATGTTTGTTATGATTTCCATTCTTTTGCATTTGCTGAGGAGTGTTTTACTTCCAATTATGTGGTTGATTTTAGAATAAGTGCTATGTGGCACCAAGAAGAATGTATATTCTGTTGATTTGGGGGGAAGGGTTCAGTAGATGTCTATTAGGTCTACTTGGTCCAGAGCTGAGTTCAAGTCCTGAATATCCTTGTTAATTTTCTGTCTCATTGATCTGCCTAATATTGACAGTGGGGTGTTAAAGTCTCCCAGTATTATTGTGTGGGAATCTAAGTCTATTTGTAGGTCTCTAAGAACTTGCTTTATGAATCTGGGTGCTCCTGTGTTGGGGTGCATGTATATTTGGGATAGTTAGCTCTTGTTGCGTTGATCCCTTTACCATTATGTAATGCCCTTCTTTGTCTCTTTCGATCTTTGTTGGTTTTAAGTCTGTTTTATCAGAGACTAGGATTGCAACCCCTGCTTTTTTTGGGGCAAGGCGGGGGGCTTTCCATTTGCTTGGTAAATCTTCCTCCATCCCTTTATTTTGAGCCCATGTGTTTCTTTGCACATGAGATGGGTCTCCTGAATACAGCATACCAAAAAGTCTTGACTCTTTTATCCAATTTGCTAGTCTGTGTTTTTCAATTGGGGCATTCAGCCCATTTACATTTAAGGTTAATATTGTTATGTATTAATTGTATCCTGTCCTCCTGATGCTAGCTGGTTATTTTGCACATTAGTTGATGCAGTTTCTTCATAGGGTTGTTGGTCTTTATATTTTGGTATGTCTTTGCAGTGGCTGGTACCAGTTTTTCCTTTCCATATTTAGTGCTTCCTTCAGGAGTAAGGCAGGTCTGTTGGTGACAGAATCCCTCAGCATTTGCTTGTCTGTAAAGGATTTTATTTCTCCCTTGCTTATGAAGCTTAGTTTGGATAGATTTGAAATTCTGGGTTGAAAATCCTTTTCTTTAAGAATGTTGAATATTGACCCTCTTCTGGCTTGTAGGGTTTCTGCAGAGAGATCCGCTGTGTGTCTGATGGGCTTCCCTTTGTAAGTAATCTGACCTTTCTCTTTGGCTGCCCTTAACATTTTTTCCTTTGTTTCAACCTTGGAGAATCTGATGATCTTGTGTCTTGTGATTGCTTTTCCCCAGGAATATCTTAGTGGTGGTCTCTGTTTTTCCTGAATCTGAATGTTGGCCTGTCTTGCCAGGTTGGGGAAGTTCTCCTGGATAATATCCTGAAGTGTGTATTCCAACTTGGTCCCATTCTCCCTGTCACTTTCAGGTACACCAATCAATCATAGGTTTGGCCTTTTCACATAGTCTTATATTTCTTGGAAGCTTTGTTCCTTTTCATTCTTTTTTCTCTGATTTTGTCTTTAAGCTTTATTTCATTCAGTTGATCTTCAATCTCTGATATCCTTTCTTCCACTTGATCAATTTGGCTATTGATACTTGGTGTATGCTTCACAAAGTTCTCATTCTGTGTTTTTTAACTCCATCAGGTCATTTATGTTTTTCTCTAAACTGGTTATTCTAGTTAGCAGTTCCTGTAACCTTTTATCAAGGTTCTTAGCTTCCTTGCATTGGGTTAGAACATGCCCCTTTGTCTCAGAGGAGTTTGTTATTACCCACCTCCTGAAGCTTACTTCTCTCAATTCATCAAACTCATTCTCTGTCCAGTTTTGTGCCCTTGTCAGAGAGGAGTTGTGATCATTTGGAGGAGAAGAAGCATTCTGGTTTTTGGAATTTTCAGCATTTTTGTGCTGGTTTTTCCTTATCTTTGTGGATTTATCTACCTTTGATCTTCAATGCTGATGGCCTTTGGATGGGGTTTTTGTGTGAGCATCCTTTTGGTTAATGTTGATGTTATTGCTTTCTGTTAGTTTTCCTTCTAATAGTCAGGCCCCTCTTCTGCAGGTCTGCTGGAGTTTGCTAGAGGTCCACTCCAGACCCTGTTTGCCTGGGTATCACCAGCAGAGGCTGCGGAACAGCAAAGATTGCTGCCTGCTCCTTCCTCGGGAAACTTTGTCCCAGAAGGGCACCTGTCTGATGCCAGCCAGAGCTCTCCTGTATGAGGTGTCTGTTGACCCCTGCTGGGAGGTGTCTCCCAGTCAGGAGGCACGGGGGTCAGGGACCCACTTGAGGAGGCAGTCTGTCCCATAGCAGAGCTCGAGCACTGTGCTAGGAGATCTGCTGCTGTCTTCAGAGCCGGCAGGCAGGAACATTTAAGTCTGCTGAAGCTGTACCCATAGCTGCCCCTTTCCCCAGGTGCTCTGTCCCAGGGAGATGGGAGTTTTATCTATAAGCCCCTGACTGGGGCTGCTGCCTTTCTTTCAGAGATGCCCTGCCCAGTGAGGAGGAATCCAGAGAGGCAGTCTGGCCACAGCCGCTTTGCTGTGCTGCAGTGAGTTCTGCACAGTCCAAACTTCCTGGCGGCTTCCTTAACACTCTGAGGGGAAAAACCACCTACTCAAGTCTCTGCAATGGTGGATGCCCCTCCCCTCACCAAGCTCGATCATTCCAGGTCAACTTCAGACTGCTGTGCCAGCAGTGAGAATTTCAAGCCAGTGGTTCCTAGCTTGCTGGGCTCTGTGGGAGTGGGACCCACTGACCAAGACCACTTGGCTCCCTGGCTTCAGCCCCCTTTGTGGGGAATTGAACAGTTCTGTCTCACTGGGGTACAAAAAAAAACTCCTGCAGCTAGCTCAGTGTCTGCCCAAATAGCCACCTAGTTTTGTACTTGAAACCCAGGACCCTGTTGGTGTAGGCACACGAGGGAATCTCCTGGTCTGCGGGTTGCAAAAACATGGGAAAAGCGTAATATTTGGGCCAGATAGCACAGTCCCCCATGGCTTCCCTTGGCTAGGGGAGGGAGTTCCCAGGCTCCTTGTGCTTCCTGGGTGAGGCAATGCCCCACCCTGCTTCTGCTCACCCTCCATGGGCTGCACCCACTGTCTAACTAGTCCTAATGAGATGAACTGGGTACCTCAGTTGGAAATGCAGAAATCACCCAACTTCTGTGTTAGTCTCACTGGGAGCTGCAGACCAGAGCTGTTCCTATTTGGGCATCTTGCCAGCTCCCACAAATCAATTTTAAAGACATAAACCCAACAGAGAAATGGGGAAAGACTTGAATAACCACTTCACAACAGAGGAAATCTATATGGCTTCTAAATGTATTAAAAAGAATGTTTAATCTCATAAAGCAATTGCATATTAAATACACAGTGAGGTGACTTTACACACCCAGGATATTGGATAAAGTTTAAAAGCCTCATGATAAGTATTGGTGTGGACAGAAGAGGATGCATGTTATGTGATTCCATTCATATGAGGTTGCAAAAGTGGCAAAACTAAGCTATGTTCCTTTAAAATGCACTATTTAGTTGGTACAATCATCAAAAAGGAAAGGAAATCATCATCACAGATGTCAAGATGATAGTCACTTTTGAGGAGAGATTTATCATCAGAGACACCCAAGAAGGTTTTTGAGGTCCTGGTAATGTTCTGTTTCTTTGCTTGGGTTGATTTGCTTATAACTAAACAGAAAGGGTAAATGAGTTATGTCAAATGTTATTCATAGGTCAATTAAGATGAGGGTAAGACTTGGCCATTGAGTTCAGCAGAGTGGAGACTGTTGTTGAAAGAGCACTTTGTCTCAGTGAATGGTTGGGGAAAAGATAGTATTTGAATAGGCTCAAGAGACGGTGAGAGGAGAATTGGAGACTGTATGGCTCCAAAGAACTCTTCCTCTTCCTGGAAGAATTTTTGTGTATAAAGGAGAACTATGGTGAGAACTGGGGGTGAGTGGGGATGTAGAAAGCTTTATATAAAATATATAGTATTAGGAGAATATAAAGATAAATTTTATGGAATGCCAAAAGCAGTGGGGTAAAGGAAGGAAGATAACTTTATGTGTATTGGGTTGTATGGTTTTGTGGGGGGAGTTAAAATTTACAATACTTTGTAAAGAGAATTAACATTAAAACTATTTTCTAGTCTTAGAAATATATGGTAGAATTACACATAACATTCATATCTGTCAGTGAAAAGAATCATGGACAACATCCTGCTCAACACCACTTTGCAGAAAGAGAAAGCCAAAAGAGATTAACTACTTGATCTAAATTGTGCCATTAATAATAATCCCAGACCAAAACAGAGTTCCTCCTGCCCCTTGGATCAGTGCTGTTTTTATAGTATTATCTATAATATGGCTTGCTTTTTAAATTGTTTTTTAGTCATTATATTTTATAGTAGAGTTTATTTGGATATCTCAGTTAGCCTTTGCTGTATAACATACTACCCCAAAACTTAGTGACTTAAAATAGTGGTGTGTATTTCTCATGATTACATGAGTTGGGCTCAGTTGGGACCATTCATGTGGCTGTAGTCATTGACAGCTCAACTGGAGCTGGAGGGGTTAAGATGGTCTAATTCATGTGTCTGGGGCCTTGCTGCTTTTTGTTGGCTTGGGCTCTCTTATCATTCGGTAGTCTAGCCTGGACTTCCTTGCATGGTAGCAGGAGCGTTCCAAGAGGGTGAAGATGGAAGTCTAGATCCCTAAACTTGGACAGCATCACAGCCTTCACATTAAATTAATCACAGCATATCATCAATCCAGTCCAAATTCAAGGGATGAGGCAACAGGCCCCACCTCTTAAGAGGTGCAAAATATTGTCATCATATTTTTTCCATCTGTCATAGATAATTACAAATTATAATTTTAATCATTGAATTTACTTTTTTTTTTTTTTTAAGAGGAAGGCTTTGTAAAATGTGTTGTTATAGAATCTGGATTTTATACCAAGGATCATGGGAAGCCATTGATGGGTTTAGAGAGATTTTCTTTGTTTCCTCAGACTGTGTTTTAGAAAGTCACTGACTGCAGTTTGGCGGGGTACTAGGAGTGTAGCTGGGAAGAGGTAAAGGTTGACCTGGGAGTACCAACAATACAGGTCCTAGATAATGATATGAATTCAGTGATTATGGGAATGAAAAGAAGTATTTAGAGATACTTATGAGGTAGATTTGGTGACTGGATGTGGAGTAGAGGGAGGAGCCCAAGACGACTGACTCTCAGATTTCCTACCTGGAGTGCTATTACTGAATAGGGGCCTAAGTGGAGAAACAGGTTTAAGAAGGAAAGTGTCCTTGTCCTAGACTTGCAGCCAAATCCCAGACTCTATTCCCAGTGAGAATCCTGGATCTCTTTGTATTACGTAGTGTTTGAAATGACATTTCATAAAAGTGACTCTTGTTTAGTAAAATGTAGCAATGCTGCCATAACCTGAATTTGTACCTTGAAGCTGAAAGAAAGTTTGTACTTTAGCATTTAGTGATCTGTTACTGCAGTTAATTTTATGAAACAATTTACTTACTTAATTTTTTTAAATTACTTGAAGAAAATAAAAGCTAAGAAGCCATATGTGAATACCTATCTTAATTTTTATTAAGTGAATACCTATCTTATTTTATTCACTTATAAAGTAACTTTATAACCAGTGTTTGTCCAAGTTTTAAAAATAAAGTTCATTAAAATAACTTATAAAAATTATTATTTTTTTGTCTTTCATCACTCTAGTAAGTAGAATGTTTACATTTATGCTAGAGATGAAAAAAATACGTAGGATAACTACTTTAAAATAAGTCTATCTTTCGCCAGGGGTGCACATATATCAAAACATGTTGTATGCTATAAATGTATACAATTTTATCTGTGAATTTTACCTTAATAAAGTTGGGGCAGGGGAATGACGTATCTCTAAAGTGTTCTCTATAGATGAAATATTCTATTACTTTGAATATTTTGGAAGTTTGAAAGTAGTTTACAACCTACTTTTTTTTTTTCTTTTTTCTTAGGCACTACAAGGGCCCCCAGGGATGGGGAAGTACCAGGAGTGGATTATAATTTCATTTCCGTTGAACAGTTCAAAGCACTGGAAGAGAGTGGAGCATTGTTAGAAAGTGGAACGTATGATGGTATGTCCCCAAATAACACCACCACCCCCCACCCAAAAAAACTATCTGAACGACTGGAATTATTTCAGAGGGAATTTGACCAGCAAAGTACCACTTTTTGAAAAAGTTTTTTCTGCTCTGTTTTTGGGAAAATGTTCTTTTAATGGAGAGATTTGTAATTTACTAATTACAAATGGGATTAAATAATAAACCAAAAAAGTCTGTCATATTTTAAAGTTGATTGTGAACAATGTACTAAAAATCAGTCAAACTGGCCAGTTTATATATTTCATAGTAATTCACATTCATCATGTGAACTCAATGAGTATTTGTTGATTGCTTTCTATTTGTGGTTGGGAATTCAAAATCTGTACTCTTAAAAAACTTATATGTACCTTGACTATCCTGGACAAAAGAGAGTATAAAATATGGGGAGAAAACAACAAAAACAGAATAATTGGTTTTCTTTTCATTTCTGTTTCCTCTACCCACTTTATTCCATTGATACTTGATATTTGAGATCAATTTCCATTTTTAAATGATTCTGTTAGATCTATTTTTCCCCTTATGTAGCATACTTTTCCCTGGCAAACTTATCCACTTCCATAGCACCTATGCTATGGTCCATCATTGCTTTTTCATACTATTATAATTGCCTCTTTACAAGCTCTGTGATAGTAATGGTCATGTCTTTCATACTTGATATTATCTTCAGTGCCTAAAGATAGTGTTCAGTAAATATCTAACCTGGAATTCAGCATATTCAAATATGCATTTGTGTTCTATCCAAAAGAGTAATTCTTCATCATTTCTCTCTTTAGCAGCACCATGATCTCAGAACAGTGAAATCATTATTTACTTTCTCCTTTTTCTCACATTTCACATCCATTTGCCAAATCTCATCATTCTTCTTTTGTAGCTGCATTCACAATGCTCTTCTTTCACCTTCACCACCTCGTTGTAGGCCTACTAGAAGAGCTCATGTGTGGACTGTTGCTGTTGATCTCATTTATTCCAATTTCTTCCACCCTGCCCATTGCTACCATGCTAGTCTTCTTCAAGAGCAGCTCTATCATGTCTCTCCTATGCAGAACCTTCAATGATTTCCTTTCATCTGCTAAGTTTAACCTAACTACCTTTTCTGGGCTTAGCACTCATGACTCATTCGTTTGTTCATTCGTTTTATCCTGTTTTATTCATTAAACAACCATTTATTAAGTACCTACTATGTGCTAAGCTCTATAAGAGGATCTAGGAATACTGCGATGAACAAGGTTAAGGTGCTTTTGAAGTTTTGTTTTTTGTTTTTTTTTTTAAAGAAGCCCTCTCCCCTTAAATGATGAAGATATTCTACATTTTATTCCATTAAATATAAGAGCTTAGTATGGACGAAGTGGCATATTATATATTATTTATTGCTGTGTGCTCAATTCAAAGAAAATGCATCATTTCATTTCACATTCAGAGATTGGCAACAATTTTACAGTCTGATAATTGAAAGAAATGGAAACTCCCATACATTGCTGGTGAGAATATAAAATAGTATAATCCTTTTGGAGAACATTGTGGCAGTGGCTAGTAAATTTGAAGATATACATAGCTCTGACCCAGCAATGCTCCCCTCTAGACATCTACTCAGGAAAAACCGTTGTGCATATGCATATATAGACACGTATGGGAATATTTGTTATAGTGTGAAACAGTGACAGAATGGAAACAACTCTCCTTTAGTAGAATGAATAACATACATTTAATTTGTTCATAAAAATGGACTGCTATACAACAGTTCAATGCACTAGATTTATAGGTATGAACATTAATAAGTGTTAAGAGGCATAAAAAGTATAAAATTGTATAAAGGTATAAAATTGTATAAAAAGTTACAAAACAATATTTATATTATACTATTTATGAAAAAATATGTGAAATGTTAGGAAAGTATTCTCTGAAGCTTTTATGAAAACAATAGTGTTTACATGTTATAGATGCATATATACATATCTTAGATGTATATTCAGGAGGAAAGACACATACCAACTTCAGGACAGCTCAGGGAGGGAGTGGCTATACGGACAGGAAGTTAGAGCTTTAATTGTAGATGTGACTATGTATATATATCCTTAAAGAGAAAAAAAAAGAGAGATTTGAAGGCAATCTAGCAATAATATCTAGATGATGTGTATATAAATAAATTGATACATGTACACATATTTATGTAAGTAAATTTTATACATAGATATTTCTAATACTATTCTGATACTACAGTCTGTAATTTTATATATATTTGAAATATTGAATAGTTGGCAGTTCTGTAAAAATGAAAAAGCCTTCAGAAAATAAAAAAACTTCAAAACAGCTCTAAAACAATGAAAAACTTTCTCTGTCAGTAACTATAGTTAGAGTTCACAACCCTTGGAATTGTATACTGTATCTGAAAACTTGATATTTACCAACAACTCAAGAAAAATAGATCTAATTTATTTATAAACAATGCTAGTTTTCTTTTTTAATCTAAGCCCTGTAATTATCTTTTTTAACAAGGAAACTGCCCCAAATTATTATGAAGTCCTAAAATCTTTTCAGTGATTATGGATGGCAGTCATCATATCCAGCATTTTTATATTTTCCCCTTAGAAAAAGGTTAAACTTTCTCAAGTTAGATAATAATTACCAAGAATTCTCAGTAAGATGTGTTTCTAGTAATACTACTACCTTATTTAGAAAAAGTGGACTTTTTATTTCTGTCATGGTATATCCAGTTTCCTTGATACTGTGATTAATAGGCATAATTCAGGAGAAAGAGAGACCCTCGAACCTCCTAATCCCCAGCCAAATCTCTGTTTGATGTATTTCTGTGCCGGCTACCCCAGAGAAGCGTGACTGGCTTTTTCATTGGTTCTTTGCTTTACTTCTGAGCTAGAAAGTTTGCAGAAAGTTTAGTCTGTTTTCATACAAATCTTTGCATCCATCTGTACGATTGGAGTAACTCCATTTCAAATATGGATTTGGAAACCAGGGAGTAGGTGAGTAGGGAGAGACAGGATGTCGCTGAAAAGTTTTTTAGTTTGATTTTATTGTTTTGTCTTCATTATTTTAATGACAATTCCTGCTGAAAGTCAAACTTCCAAAGAATTCATGTTAAATGTTTTCCCCCTCAAAACATGCACAATTTAAGGTAAACTATGTAATATCTAGATTTGTTTCAGCATTATGGGGAAGAACCTATGCTACTTTCCGTCTAGGAAAAAACAGTCAATTATCTACCTCATTAATTTACGTTAGGTGAATGAGCATCTTAATTACTTCCTTAGGAGCCAAAGAATTTGATTAGAAAATATGAAGTTAGAAGAATCATGAGTATTTTACTCTCTCATCATATATATATTTCTCTAACATTAGCATAATGATTAATAGAATGTCAAAAGTAGTAGGAACCACAAGCTGTTAATGTTGGCTTGACCTGTTGAGTGCTTTCCCATATTATTTGGCGGCCTAGTGGGAACTGCATGACAAATTGAGAAGATACTCAATTGTTTTCATTCTTTTCTGGAACATTTATTTTTACTGCAAAAATTACAGATTCTCAAGAGAAAATTAAAGTATTTCTTGCTTTCCTTAGAGTAAGCCAATACTGAATGATCCTGCTAATGTCTCTATTTGTTCAATAAATTGTCAGATAAAATAATAGAATGCTCAGAAAAACTTTAAAAAATTACCCTTATATAAACATCCTACATTTTTATCTGACCTGGTTAGTTCATAGCTTAACCTTTACCCACTTACTTCCTCATTTTACCAAAATAGTTCATTATGTTACACATTAGAACAAAATTATTTCAGTTAGTTTTATCCTCATTTACCCCCACCTTTTATGCCAATTAGTCTTACATGACAGCACCAATGCATTTAAATTCACAAATTGTGTCCTAATTCAGAACCCATGTAAGGCAATCCCTGTAGGAATGAATAATCTACATACATACAGTCAATTTCCCGGCCTTAGACAAATAGCATGAAAATACTAGATAATATATGGTGAAGAGCACTTGAGAAATTAGTTCTTTCCCCTATTTCTGCTCTCTCTTCTCCTAAGATGAGTGCTTTGGCCTCCTTTTGGCCAATCGTAGATATTTTAATTTTTTTAAATTTACTTTTTATTTTTTTGAGGCAGAGTCTTACTCTGTCACCCAGGCTGGAGTGTACTGGCACAATCTCAGCTCACTGGAACCTCTGCTTCCTAGATTCAAATGATTTTCCTGCCTCAGTCTCCTGTGTAACTGGGATTCACAGGCATGTGCCACCTTACCTGGCTAATTTTTGTATTTTTAGTAGAGTTGGATTTCGCCACGTTGGCCAAGCTGATCTCAAACTCTTGACCTCAAATGATTCGCCCGTCTCAGCTTCCCAAAGTGCTGGGATTACAAGTGTGAGCCACTGTGCCCAGCCCTTTGGTAGATATTTCAAAACTCCTTTGTGAAAAACAGTGCAGAGACATACACTAAGTCAAATTGCTCTGACTCTCACTTAAACATTAGTAATTTCAGCTGCTATTTTACTCACTTCAGGAAACTTCTATGGAACTCCCAAGCCTCCAGCAGAACCCAGCCCTTTTCAGCCAGATCCAGTTGATCAAGTCCTCTTTGATAATGAGTTTGATGCAGAATCTCAAAGAAAACGAACTACATCTGTCAGCAAGATGGAAAGAATGGATAGCTCTCTTCCTGAAGAGGAAGAAGATGAGGACAAGGAAGCTATTAATGGCAGTGGAAACGCAGGTTTGTAATAGATGAACAACTTTTAACTGATCTTCTAGATTGATTTTACTATTACATTGAATTAAAACCACTAAAATTTTCTACAAAGCATATGAAGAGCAAGTGATGGGATTTTAATTTTTTTGTAAAGGTTGTATGTGGAACAAAGTGTATTTCTGTAGACCATCCTATAAGCTAAAGTGAATTTTTCCAATTTGGATAAATTAATGATAAGCTATCATTAGTAATAAAATATATGCAATTACCCTGCTGTTTAAAATACTTGAGATTTGCCTCTGATGTTGCAATATGGGAATCTTGTTGGTCTATGTCTTCCTTTATAGGATGTAAACAATATATGGATGTTTTAGAATGTAGACTTCAGCCTAAACAAAGTAAATAGGGTTTGAAAGTATGCTGGTAAAAATTATCTAAAAGGTTGGTTTATAATATTTTGAATTTAAATTTTAGATTCACTCAAATTTTCAAATATGAGTCCCTTCATTAAATGTAAAACCAGCAGAAATTCAGTGGGGAAGAATCTGCTCATTTTGAGTAGCCCTAATTAATGTGGTGATTGCTTAGAGGGTTATTAGACTTGTAACTGAGAGTATAACTAGGAAACCATAAAATCACAGCTGAGCTTATTCAGTGGTACCCATTGCAAAAATTCCATTCAGAACACTAGAATGTAAACTTCATAGGGCTGAAGTTTTGCTTTTTTTGTTTACTGTTCTGTCCCTTCCATCAAAAACAATGCCTGGCATGTAATAGGAACTAAAATCCTCAAATTTGCAGAACACATGTCCTTATCATTTTCCCAAAGCACCCTTATCTTTTTCTTCATCAATTATTAAAATTTGATATGTATATGAATGTATTAAACAATGAGTTAATACATTCATTATGTCCCACTCCAGAGTGTGAGTTCGGTTTTATAGTCCTAACTTTTTACGTAGTTATGCCACATAGTGTGTTTAATGTTAAATGGATTACCCCAATGTATTTAAATGTAAATACTAAAAACAGGTTTTAAAAGGTTTAGGTGAATTCACATCTAATTTTTAGGAGCTACGAAGGGAAGTCATCACACCGTTGAGCCTTTTAATGTTGATACCAGCTCTGCTATCCCACAAAATTAAGTCTGTTAACATTTAAAAATGCTAAACAGCAGGATTGGAGACCATGAATCTTTCCCAATATAGGAATTTATATGTTCTTGATTTAAGGGAAAAGAAAATGTTGTTTTTTTACTTCCTAATACAGAGCCTTTAAATGCTCACTGCAGTTCTTTTAGAGGTAAACTTGTTTGTAATCTCTATAGTTTATGCTTCATGTAAGTCACTTGTTAAACTGACGTTATATACTCTTTGATATTAATATTTAAAGGGAATATATCCAAGGGTGTGTGGGAGGCAGTTCGTATACTACCTCTTATGTATAGATACCATAGGACACTTACATTGAATTACATATTTCTTTGTAATAGAAAATATATAGGACATTTAAGTGAAAAAATACAAAGCACCTGCCTACAAACAGAATTCACCTTCTGAATAAGTATGAACTGTAGTTGTTAGTTAACTAATCAAAGTTGGGGAAATGTGCTTTGTGTATTGCTTTTGTTGTTCTTTGTTTCTTTGTTTGGTTGGTTGGTTGTTTTGAGACAGAGTCTCCCTCAGTTGCTCAAGCAGGAGTGCAGTGGTGCGACCTTGGCTCACTGCAGTCTGTCTCCCGGGCTCAAGCAATTCTCATGTCTCAGCCTCCTAAGTAGCTGGGATTACAGGCATGTGCCACCCTGCCCAGATAATTTTTGTATTTTCAGTAGAGACGGGGTTTCACCAAGTTGGCCAAGCTGATCTCGAACTCCTGGCCTCTGGTGATCCGCCTGCCTTGGCCTCCCAGAGTGCTGGGATTACAGGCGTGAGCCACCGTGCCTGGCCTGTGTATCGTTTTTGAATCCCTGCCTTGAAAAATCAGAAAATTGTTTGGGAGCAGAAATTAGGAGAAGTTAGGTAGAAGTTTATTTGTGCACACCAGTATGTTTATTATTTTATATCTTACTGAAGAAATAACCCAAAAGAATGCTAAAATGGCCTTGTACAATAATATATGTTATGTAATAATTATAATTTTTTTCTAAGAAATGGTTTTATATAAAGAACATCTTCACAAGTCATTGGCTATTAAGCAAACTCCTTTATTCAATCACTTGGAACTTTATTAAGAAAAATATTATAGATTATATACTTGCTTTTGCTTTTCTCCAACATGGTTAGTTGCCAAGAATGTAACTCCTTTCCTGATTGATTTATACATTAGGTACCTTTTGATTTCTGTCATTTTTTCTGCATACAAAATAAATCATGTGCTTGATTCATTTATTTATTCAACAAGTATGTAGTGAGCACTTACTAGAATACTAAATGCCATTGTGCTAAATGCTAGAAATAAAGCAGTGAGCAAAACGGACAAAAACCTGTAATGAACTATACTTTCTGGTGGGAGAGACAGAACTTGCCAACTTAAATGAATAACATACATAGCGTGTTAGATGGTGCTACAGAGAAAAACAAAGCAGAGCAGGAGGTGGTAAGATATGGTGGTCAAGGTTTGCAATTTTAGATAGTGTGGAAGAAAAGACTTGAAAGAATCGAGTGAGTAAACTCAGGATATCTGGGAGAAGAGCATTCTAGACAGACAGAACTGGAGGTACAAATGCCCGGAGATGGAAACATACCTAGAATATTCAGTCAATAGCAAGGAAACCAGAGTGGTTGGATACGATGTGGACAATGCATTCTATTGGAGTGATTGGATCTGGGTGATGGAAGGAAATAGAATAGAATAGTAACCAATAAGATCATTTAGATAATGATGGGTATGAAGAGGGAGGAATGCATATCATACAGGATCTTGTAGGTCATTGGAAGAATTTTAGTTTTTATTCTGAAATGAGAAACCATTATGGGATTTTGATTCAAAGAGTAACATGGTACAACAGTTTTTAACAGGCTTATTCTGACTACTGTATTGCAAATAGGCAAAAGGAGGACATGGGCAAAATAGGGATACCAGTTAGGAGGTTACTGAATGTGCAAGGAAGAAAGTGATCAGATGCTGCTGATAACTCAAGTAGGATGGAACTGAGGAATGATCATTGGATATAGCAATGTAGAGGTTATTGATGACCTCGATAAGAATAGTTTAATGATAGGAATTTAAAAGCCTTGTTGGAGTGAGGTCCAGAAGAACTGGAAGAGCGGAAGAGGAAGTAGCAAATATAAACTATTTCAAGGTGGTTTGGTGTAAAGAGGAGAGAAATAGGTTGGCTGCCAAGGAGTAAAGACAATTATTTTCTTTTCTTTTTTTGGGGGGGGGGAGACGGAGTCTCGCTCTGTCGCCCAGGCTGAAGTGCAGTGGTGCAATCTCGGCTCACTACAAGCTCCGCCTCCCACGTTCACGCCATTCTCCTGCCTCAGTCTCCCGAGTAGCTGGGACTACAGGCGCCCGCCACCATGCCCAGCTAATTTTTTTTGTATTTTTAGTAGAGACGGGGGTTTCACCGTGTTAGCCTGGATGGTCTCAATCTGCTGACCTCGTGATCTGCCCGCCTCAGCCTTCCAAAGTGCTGGTATTATAGGCGTGAGCCAGTGCACCCGGCCAGAGAATTATTTTCTTTTTACTGAACTGGGAACATGTTTTTATGTGGATGGATGTGATCTAATAGATAAAGAAGATTGGTGATGCAGGAAGGAGAGTGAAAGAATTGCTGTAAGCAGAGAGGATGGGATATAATTTATAATTGGAGGGTTAGCCATAGCTAGGAGTACACGCAGTTCTTCCATAGTAACAGATGGTGGAGTCAATGGGCACAGTTGCTGTGTAGATGTGATGGTGGGAGTTTGTGGAAGTTTTCTTATGCTTGCTTGTATTTTCTTAGTGAAATAAGACACAAGGTCATCAAATGAGATGAGGGATAAGGGAAAAGTAGTGGATGGTTTAAGGAGAAAGAAGGTATGAAATAATTATCTTGGAGAGTGTCAGAGTGAATCAACTAAAGAAATATGCTATGATCACCATGATTCATTAAATGCCCACTTAAAGTTAGTGATCATGAATTTAAAGTAAACTTGTCAACATTGCCTGTATTCAGCTGCATATGCTGACATGGAGTAGGTGGAGAGTAGGATTTAAGCAGAGTTCTGATTTAGCCAGGCAGTATTATGAAGTAAGGTTAGGGCAAAGGAATCAGGAATATTTACAAGGGAATAATTATAATGGTTCATCATGGAATTTAAGTTGGGTTAGCAGGGCAATGGGGAAATGGGTAGAGGATAAAGAATAGTGAAAGGTAGTAAGTAGTAGCGCATGGTTAGATAAAGGATGGTTGGAGTTGAAATACTATAGAGAAGGATATCTCAGGATATATAAGATCTCTCTTAGATTCTCTGAATCTGGCCATTGCCTGCAATTTGAAGTTGTCGTAGTGATATCACATAGCATCGTTTAAGTTTTAGAAACAAGTTTTAAGTATATGAATTGTGAACCCCCTAGACGGTACCCAAATTTTAGTATTCTTACCTACATTATGGGCCTTGGGACTCTAAAAGGATTTTAATATTACTAAATGGAATTATATTTAACAACAGGAACTCTATTGAGTGTAATTTTTAAAAATTACTATTATTTAAAGGCCAGTGTTAAATGTGTACAAAGCAGCTTAGTATAGCAGGTAAGAGCATGGACCACTTAGATTCAACTCATGGCTTTGCTGTTTATTGGCAGTGTAATTATGACTAAGTTAACCTCTCTGTGCCTTAGTTTTCTGAGTCTGTAAAACAGGGAGTTTAATAATGGATACTCACAGGGTTGCTGTGATGATTATGAGTTAATTTATAGAAAGCACTTAAAATAGAGCCTGACACATAAAAGGACTACATTAGTGCTGTAGCTGCTGTGGCTTATTAGGATTTATACTGAATTAATTCTAGTGTTGTTTTTTGCTTCTTTCCCAGACTAGCATCAGAGGTGCTATACAGAGTTAGTTGTCAATGAGTAGGGGAAAAGAGTTGAATATGTTGGTTATTTTAAAATTTATAGCAGAATGTGGACATAATAGACAAGAAATTTGCAATATTTACGTATTTGGAATTTTTTTAGAAATGAAAGGTGCTGTTTGAAGAAAAATGTAACTTTACCTACTTTTCACACTGTTCTGTTTTGAACAATGGCAGAAAACAGAGAGAGGCATTCTGAGTCATCTGACTGGATGAAGACTGTTCCAAGTTACAACCAAACAAATAGCTCCATGGACTTTAGAAATTATATGATGAGAGATGAGACTCTGGAACCACTGCCCAAAAACTGGGAAATGGCCTACACTGACACAGGGATGATCTACTTCATTGAGTAAGCAAATGTCTCTATCTCTTCTAACGTGCCCTAACACCTTGAGGATTGCCTAAGATTTTTTAAAAACCCCATTTTGGACACAAACCTTTTTCAGAAGACTCATTTCTTTTTCTTTCTTTAAAAATAGTTTTCATAAAACTGACAGTTGATTTTTAATCTGATTTAATCTGACACTTCATTTTTATTTGACTTGGATAAAGGAATAGCGTATTTGACTTCTGGTTTTATAAGAGCAGGAGGATTAAAAACAGTTCATCACGAATGGTGAAAAATGTAAAGAATAAAGGGTATTTTGCTTTGCTTATTAAAAAACTTTTAGGTAGATTGTCCAGCTTAATGAGGATTTCAAGAATTGTCATCATGAGTAGGAACATATTATTATCTGAATTAAATATTTTCAGTCCTAGAGTTTGAGTCTGATGTGTTCAGGCAATATAGTTGAATGATGTAGGAAGAAAATATCACTTGATGTCAGAGTAATTGGTACAAACTTAAGTTCACAAAAAACACTACTTTTATGAGAAAGCACTATTAATATAGTATTTATAGAGATACTGATTACCACATGTATTAGATCAACCTAAAATTGTATGTTGTTTGTACTAGAGAATAATATTATGCAAATAATTATTGGAAGTTTTATCATGAAGAATTTTTATGTTCTCATGTAGCTGTAATTCTCATCTTAAAGTAATTTGCCCAAAGGTAGAATATTAATGTAGTAAAGTTACAGAATATAACAATTAAATAATGGTTAAAATATTTGGGTCTGGGTACTACACTCAAAGAACATATACTCAGAAATGAATTTGTAGTGGGGATCTTGAATCTGTTTCCTCAGATATTCGCAATTCCATCCCCTTCCAAAAGAGTGAGCGTCTTGCTATACCAAATAGGATTCTAGTTTTTAAAAGACATAGATCTTTGGATGTGTAGCGTTCTTTTTACTATAGATTGCACATTATTGATGAGGTTATACATTTATATAAACATTCATGACCACAATGATGTAAAACAAGTACAACCAGGTGGTATATTCTTTACTGACAACTTTAAGGGGTTTGTTAAGGGAAATTTAGACTTTTGACTTTCATGCTGACTTTAGAGCTAAACCCCAAAATAAGGTGTAGAATCATTAGAAGTAGCTAAAATATCTTTAAAAACAGATTATGAGACATTTAATCTGATAGTACTTCACCTTGCAAACAGGGCTAAGTTAGTAAAGGGGAGAATAATTTATAAAAAGAAATCTTTTTATAGTTAAATATATTTAAATGGATTAAAGATCTAAACATAAGACCTGAAACTATAAAAAGGAAGAAAACACAGGGAAAAAGCTTTACGACATTGGATTTGCCAAGGACTTCTTAGATATAACACCAAAAGCACAGGAAACAAAAGCAAAAGTAGACAAAAATGGACTACATCAAACTTTAAAATTTCTGCATAGCAAAGCAATCAATCAACAGATTGAAAAAGCAATATATAGAATAGGAGAAAATATTTATAAACCTTACATAATAAAGGGTTAATGTGTAGAATATAGTTAAATATTTGCTGCCAGATAAAGCTGTTTTGTTTGGTATAACCAATATGGTTGATCTGTATTACTGCTGCTGTTGAAAAATGCAACTGTGGGAAAATAATGTTCATATAGAATAGCCCCTATGGATATTTCTTTTCATTGGAAAATGTTGGGTAAAATTTTAGCAAATTGCCTACATCTGCTAATTTAGCAATAAAATTTTGGATCATGGGAACCTAAGTTAAGCTTTTCTCAAGTAGCAGTTTTTAGTTTGATTTAGCAAGGTATTTTCGTGTTGTTATTGTTGTTGTTGTTTCCTGACAATCTGCGTGGCTCCTAGGCCCCTGAGTTCTCATCCCTTTCATTTTTTAAATTTTTTCTCAGCAAAAAACTTTTAAGTTTGGGGAGATTATTTCTCTAATAGCATGAGTAATACAGACTTTCTAGAAACAATCTCACTTTTTTTTACAGAAATTAGCTATTATTCAGCATAGTTAAAAAGTGTTCTGGCCGGGTGCAGTGGCTCATGCCTGTAATCCCAGCACTTTGGGAGGCCAAGGAGGGCGGAGCATGAGGTCAGGAGATCGAGACCATCCTGCCTAACACAGCGAAACCTCGTCTCTACTAAAAATACAGAAAATTAGCTGGACGTGGTGGTGGGCACCTGTAGTCCCAGCTACTGGGGAGGCTGAGGCAGGAGAATGATGTGAATGCGAGAGGCGGAGCTTGCAGTGAGCCGAGATCGGGCCACTGCACTTCAGCCTGGGTGACAGAACGAGACTCCATCTCAAAAAATAAAAAAAAATAAAAATAAAAAAAGTGTTTCTATTACATTCTACCAGCTAATATTATTTATACCTGGCAATGGCTGCATAGCTCTGTAAGTAGCTCAGCAGTTAGAAAAGGTATAGAAGATATGATTAATTTCCTGAAACCTTACTGGCTTCATTTTCTAAGAGTGGTCAAGGTACAGATTAGTGAGTTTATCTCACATTAAACACACTCAGGAAAAATAACTTGTTTACGTTCATTGTTACTAATTAATAACAGTTAATTACTTCAGTTAAGTATGACATTGTATTCCAATAATAACTTTAGGCAAGAGAATCACTTGAGCCCAGGAGTTCAAGACCAGCATGGCAACATAGCAAGGCCTCTCTACAAAAAAAATTTTTTCAGTTGTTGGGCATCGTGGCGCACGCCTGTAGTCACAGCTACTTGGAAGGCTGAAGCAGGAGGATCACTTGAGCCCGGGAAGTCAAGGCTGCACTGAGCTGTGATTATGCCACTGCACTCCAGCCTGTGCAACAGAGCAAGACTCTATCTCAAAATAATAATAATAATAACAATAACTTTATGTTTTATTCCCTTCCTTTGTGTTTTCTTCCATGACTTTTTCTTTCTTTAATATCCTTGTATTTCAGATATTTAAACTAACACTGTTTGTCCACTGAGCAATGAGATAGTTTTGTTTGGGCATTAGTATATGCTGCATGGTGACCTGGTCTGAAACTAACTGACTATGACATTTAATGAAATTAAACAGATACTGCTCTCTAAAGTCATCTTTGGCCTATATCATAAAATGAAGCCAGGAGCAGGATATTTTTATTCTTCCCTTTTTTCCCTGTGTGGATCATGCTGATGAAAACTTAGTTTTGTAGAGCAGAATTTATACCTGTTGCTTTTACTTGCATGTGGCAGAAAAACAGCCACTTTAAAACTCTTTATTTTATTCTCTTTTATTTTTTTTTTTTTTTTTTTTTTTTTTTTTTTTTTTTTTGAGGCGGAGTCTCGCTCTGTCGCCCAGGCTGGAGTGCAGTGGCGCGATCTCGGCTCACTGCAAGCTCCGCCTCCCAGGTTCCCGCCATTCTCCTGCCTCAGCCTCCCGAGTAGCTGGGACTACAGGCGCCGCCACCACGCCCGGCTAATTTTTTTGTATTTTTAGTGGAGACGGGGTTTCATTGTGTTAGCCAGGATGGTCTCGATCTCCTGACCTCGTGATCCGCCCGTCTCGGTATTCTCTTTTATTTTTAAGAGTCCCTGATGGCTGGGGCTCTATCTGGTTGTTTATTTATCTTTATATTCCAACTGCCAGCACAATACCTACATATCACAGGCATGCAAGAAATATAGTACTTTTTGAAGGGAAGGAGGAAGGAGTTCAGCCAGTGAGCAAACAAGGTTTTCAGTGCAGTATTGTTGGCTAGATAATGCACAGTATGTGGCTGTGCACCCACCTTTTGAAACATTTTTAACTGCTTAAAATAGTGTCTGTTATTCCATACTTGGCATTTTAGGCCTTCTCTAAAGTCTTGATTCTCAAGTTAGTGCCTTAGCATTACCATTCCTTTATGGAAATTTTGAAGTAGACTGAGAACAATAGGGTTAATGAATGAATCTGAGGAATACAAATGGTGCTCTAGGAGATTAATGTTCAACCATCATATACCTTTTAGTCACTTTTAATCTTTACTTTTGAAATAGTTTTCTCCTCTATTTTACTGTTTCTAATTAAAATTTTTATTCCACAGCCACAATACCAAGACAACCACCTGGTTGGATCCGCGTCTTTGTAAGAAAGCCAAAGCCCCTGAAGACTGTGAAGATGGAGGTAGAGATTCAGAAACTTTTTCTATCATACTTATTCTCTTAATCCTTTCTTGCTCTTCTTGCCCCAGTAATGGGTTTTCCAAAACCCTAAACAAACCATAATGTACACAAGCAAAAAAGCAGTGGGTGGATATCATAATCAACTGACTGTGGTAATTACATCATTACATCTAACTTTATGAGAGATTTCATTTCTTTTTCAGGATTACATAACTCTCTATAAAAATAACAACAACAATAAAATACATTTGCCCTTTCGTTGACATCTGTCCCGAAGACAGACTTTTACAATTCTAAATAAATATTTAAAAATTAGGCACATCCTCAACCATAAGCTAGGTTTATCATGTCTTTTGAAGTTTTTAAAGTATACTTAATTTAGTATACATTACAGTAGATATGCAAGTATCTATAGCTATTCCTTAGCCATTTACAGCAGCAGTAGAAATTCAATGAAAGTCTTTAATATAGGCCCCACACATACACACACTTACTTTTTACTGCTTAAAGGAAAAATTATTTCTCTAAGAATCATCAGATAATAGCACTTATTTGTCTTATATATTATAGATTACATTTAACAGTATAGTTTTGAGCTGGGTGTGGTGGCACATACCTGTAGTCCTAGCTATATGGGGAGCTGAAATGGGAGGATTGCTTGAGCCCAAGAGTTTGAGATCACAGTGAGCTGTGATCATGCCACTGCACTCCAGCCTGGGCAACAGAGAGACCCTGTCTCTGAAAATTCATAAATAAACAAAGTTTTAAAAAGAGTAGAGTTCTGTAAATAAGTATAGAATTTATTCCTCCAAAATTGTTTGCGATGTCTTTACCTTTGCAAATGAATAAAATTTGCATTTGTTTTGTATTACTAATCAGAAACTACATATTAATTGGTTTTTAAAAATAAGTAGCATAAAATGAGGCTCACAATAGTCCCCCTTGTATTGAAGTCCAATTTATAAAAAGAAATTAAACAAAATTTCCACATATATTGTTCAGCATGATTATAAGGGTTATTAAGAGTTTTCTAGGAAGAAGCAATCGGAAAATGGAATTGTTTAAAATTCTCTCTACAGTGGCATCAAAAAAGTTAGATAGCTTGGAACAAATCTTCTGAACAGTGTGCAAGCTCTCAACACTAAAAACTACAAAACATAATTGAAAGACATTAAGGAAGACAAAATAATTAATAAGAGGCTGGTGACATGGTGGCTCATGCCTGTAATCACAGGCAAGGTGGATGGATCACTTGAGCCCAGGAGTTCAAGACTAGCCTGGGCAACAGGGTGAAACCTGTCTCTACTAAAAATACAAAAACTCACTGGGTGTCGTAGCACGCACCTGTAGTCCCAGCTACTCGGGAGGCTTGAGGTGAGAAGATCGCTTGAGCCCAGGAGGTTGAGGCTGCTGTAAGCCGTGATCACGCCACTGCACTCCAGCCTGGGTGACAGAGTGAGACCCTGTCTCAAAATACTACTACTACTACTACTACTACTAATAATAATAATAATTGACAAGATATATTATGTTCATTAGCCAAAGAACCTTAAAAGAAAAAGACAAAGTTGGAAGACATAGGGTACCAGATTTGAAGACTTATTTTAGAGCTACAGTGATAAAGACAGTTTGGTATTAGCATAAGGATAGATAAATAGATCAGTGGAAGAAAATAGAGAGTCTAGAAATCAAAACACATGTATGTAGTCACTTTATTTTCAACCAAGGTGCCAACTGATATGGAAAAATGAACGTCAACTATACCTCACTTCATACAAACAGTTAATTTCAGATGAATCAAAGACCTAAGCATAAAAGCTATAACCACAAAGCTTTTGGAAGAAAATATAGGAGAGTGTCTTCATGATGTCAGAATTGGCAAAGATTGCTTAAGCAGGCCACAAAAAATATGAACCATAGAAGAAAAAATTAATATTTTGCATGTAATAGAAACTTTAAATTTCTCTTCATCAAAAGACACCATTGAAAAACGAATAGACAAAGTCACAGACTTTGCAATATATATTTGCCAAAGGAATTAAATTCCGAATTTATAAGAACTGTTTACAATTCAATAATGTTGCCAAATTTTAAAATGGGCAAAATATTTTAATAAACATTTTACCAAAGAAAATATATAAACAGCCCATAAAAACATGAAAAAATATGAAAAATTATTAGTCATTAGGTGTTTTGCAAATTAAAACCACATATATACTGTAATATACTGCTTTACACCCACTACAATGCCTATAACAAAAAAAAAAAAACAGATGGTAACTAATCTAACTAATCTTGGGGAGGATATGGAGAAACAGTAACCCTTGTACATTGCTGTGCCATTGGAAAATGGTATAGCCAGTTTGGAGAACAGTTTGGCAGTTTCTTAAAAGGTTAAATATAAGTTTACCGTATGACCTAGTAATTTTTCTCTTGGGTATCTACCCAAGAGGATGAAAATAAAAGTCCTCATAAAGACTTGCATGCAAATATTCATAGCAGCACTATTCATAATAGCCAAAAAGTGGAAACAACCCAACTGTCCATTAACCAATGAGTAGATAAATAAAATGTGCTCTAATCTACAATGGAATACTATTGAGCAATAAAAAGAAACAAAATACTATACATGCTATATGTGTGAACCTCAAAAACCTGCTAAGTGAAAGAAATTAGACAAAATAGGCTACATATTATATGGTTCTATTTGTATGAAGTGTCCGGAATAGGCAAATCTGTGGAAACAGAAAATAGGTTGGTGGTTGCCTTGGGCTAAGGGTAAAAATAGAGATTTAACTGTTAACAGCATGAGGAATCTTATTGGAGTTATGGAGACGTTTTAAAACTGGATTGTAGTAACGGTTGTACAACTCCATAAATTATTAAAAATTATTGAACTGTATACTTAAAACAGATGAATTGTATATGTAAATTATACCTCAATAAAGTGGTTTTTATAATGGCCAAAGGATTTATGCACTTCACAAAAGAAGATAAAAGAAGAGTCAAGAAGAACATGAAGAGGTGCTTATCATTAGTTACCACTACAATGAGATACCATCAACACCCACTACAAGGGCTAGAGATACCATCTACATCCTTTAGAAGGACTAAAGTACACTGATGCTCAGCAGAAACCTTACATGCCAGAAGGGATTGGAGTCCTATCTTTAACCACCTTAAACAGAGTAAGTGTCAGCCAAGAATTTTGTATCCAGCAATACTGAGTTTCATAAATGAAGGAGAAATAAAGTATTTTTCAGACAAGTAAATGTTGAGGGAATTTTACACTACCAGATCAGCCCTACAAGATATGGTAAAAGGAGTTCTAAATCTTGAAACAAAAAGTTGATATGCACCAGAATAGAACCTCTTGAAAGCATAAAACTCACAGGACTGCCGGACACAGTGGCTCACGCTTGTAATCCCAGCACTTTAAGAGGCTGTGGTGGGTGGATAATGAGGTCAGGAGTTCGAGACCACCCTGACCAACATGGTGAAACCCCGTCTCTACTAAAAATACAAAAGTTAACCTGGCATGGTGGCGGGCACCTGTACTCCCAGCTACTCAGGAGGCTGAGGCAGGAGAATTGCTTGAACCCAGGAGGCGGAGGTTACAGTTAGCCGAGATTGCACCACTGTACTCCAGCCTGGGTGATGGAGTGAGACTCTACCCACCGCCCCCACCCCGCCCCCCCCAAAAAAATACAGGACCTATAAAACAATAGCACAGTGAAGAAAACAAAGTACTAGGTAACCGTCAACATGATGACTGTAATACTACCTTGTATCTCAATATTAATGTTGAATGTAAATGGTCTAAATGCTCACTTGAAAGAAAAAGATCGGCAGAATGGATAAAAATTCACAAACCAAATAGCTTCTGTCTTCAAGAGATTCATCTAACACGTAAGGATTCCTGTAGACTCAAGGTAAAATAGTGGAAAAGATATTTCACACAAATGGAAACCCAAAGTGAGCAGGAGTAGCTATTGGTATGTCAGGGAAAACAGATTTTAAAGCAAAAACAGTTAAAAAAAAAGACAAGGTCATTATACAATGATAAAATGATCAATTTAACAAGAAGGTATTGAAATACTAAATACATATACACCTAACTCTAGAGCCCCCAGATTCATGAAGCAATTATTATTAGACCTAAGAAAGGAGATACCAACACAATAATAGTAGGGGACTTCAATACTTCACTGACATCACTAGATAGATAATTGGAGCAGTAAATCAGCAAACACTGGACTTAAACTACTCCCTAGAACAAATAAACCTGACAGATATTTACAGAACATTCTACCCAAGAACTGCAGAATATATATTCTTCTCATCAGCACATGGAACATTCTGCAAAATAGACCATATGATAGGCCACAAAACAAGTCTCAATAAATTTTTAAAACTCAAAATCATATAAAGTATCTTCTCAGACCACAGTGGAATAAAACTAGAAATCAACTCCTAAAGGAACCCTAAAAACTATACAAATGCATGGAAATTCAACATTCTGCTCCTAAGTGATTTCTGGGTTAAGAATGAAATCAAGATGGAAGTGTTAAAATTATTTGAAATGAGTGATATTAGTGACATAAGTTATCAAAACCTCTGAGATACAGCAAAGCAGTGCTGAGAGGAAAGTTTATAGCACAAATTGCTACATCAAAAAGTCTGAAATATCACAAATTGATAACGTAATATCACACCTCAAGGAACTAGAGAAACAAAAACAAACCCAAAGTTAGTGGAATAAAAGAAATAACAAAAGATCAGAGCAGAATTAAATGAAACTGAAACAAACAAAAACAGTGGGCCAGATACAGTGGCTCATGTCTATAATCCTAGCACTTTAGGAGGCCAAGGCAGGTAGATTACTTGGGAGTTTGAGATCAGCCTAAACAACATGGTGAAACCCACAAATTAACCAGGTATGTTGGTACCCACCTGTGGTCCCAGCTACTCCAGAGGCTGAGGTAGGAGGATTACTTGAGCCCAGGAGGCACAGGTTGCAGTTAGACGAGACTGTCCCACTGCACTCCAGTCTGGGAAGCAGAATGAGATTGTCTCAAAAAATAAAAGAAAAGTCGAAGTGTGTGTGTGTGTGTGTGTATACACATATATATACATGTACACATACATAGAAGATCAAAGAGACAAAAAGCTGGTTATTTGAAAAAGATATACAAAATTTGTAGACCATTAGCTAGATTAACCAAGAAGAGAAAAAATTCAAATAAGCTCAGTGAAAATGGAGACATTACAACAAACACCACAGAAATACAAAAGATAATTTGAGGCTACTATGAATACCTCTATGCATACAAAGTAGAAAATCTAGAGGACTAGATAAATTCATGGAAACATACAACCCTCCTAGCTTAAATCAGGAATAAATAGAAATCCTGAACCAATAACTAGCAATGAGATTGAATCAGTAATTTTAAAATTGCCAACAACAACAACAACAACAAAAAGCCCGAGGCCAAATGGATTTACAGCCAAATTCTACCAGACATTCAAAGAATAATTGGTATCAATCCTACTGAAACTATTCCAAAAGATTGAGAAAGAGGGAATCCTGTCTAACTCTTTCTATGAAGCCAGTATCACCATGATACCAAAACCAGGAAAGGACATAACAAAAAAATAAAACTACAGACCAGTATCCCTGATGAACATGGAAAGAAAGACCCCAGAAGCAAGTGCAACAAAAACAAAAATAAATGGGGCCTAATTAAACAAAAAAGCTTCTATGCAGCAAAAGAAATAATCATAAGAGGAAACTGACAACCTTCAGAATGGGAGAAAATATTTGCAAATTATGCATCCAACAAAGGACCAATATCCAGAATCTACAAGGAACTCAAACAAATCAGAAAAATTAATAAATAAAACCCA
Source organism: Macaca fascicularis (assembly GCF_037993035.2). NCBI lineage: Eukaryota > Metazoa > Chordata > Mammalia > Primates > Cercopithecidae > Macaca > Macaca fascicularis. Next base: position 120,774,518 of record NC_088375.1, on the reverse strand, counting down.
CCAAATAATGCCACCAAAAAGTAAAAAGTAGACAAATTACATGAATTGACATATCTCAAAAGAAGATATACAAATGGCCAACAAACATATGAAAAAAAAATGCTCAGCATCACTAATCATCAGGGAAATGTAAATTAAAACCACAATGAGATACCACCTTATTCCAGCCAGAGTGGCTATCATTAAAAAGTCAAAACGCAATAGATGTTGGCATGGGTGTGGTGAAAAGAGAATACTTATACACTGCTGGTTGGAATGTAAATTAGTACAGCCTCTATGGAAAACAGTATGGCGCATTCTTAAAGAACTAAAATGCAGCTGGAAACCATCATTCTTAGCAAACTATCACAAGAACAGAAAACCAAACACCGCATGTTCTCACTCATAGGTGGGAACTGAACAATGAGATCACTTGGACTTGGGAAGGGGGACATCACACACCGGGGCCTATCATGGGGAGGGGGGAGGGGGGAGGGATTGCATTGGGAGTTATACCTGATGTAAATGACGAGTTGATGGGTGCTGACGAGTTGATGGGTGCTGACGAGTTGATGGGTGCAGCACAGCAACATGGCACAAGTATACATATGTAACAAACCTGCACGTTATGCACATGTACCCTAGAACTTAAAGTATAATAATAATAAAAAAAAAAATAAGTAAAGAACTAAAATTAGATCTGCCATTTGATCTGGGAATCCCACTCCTGGGTACCTCTCTAAAGAAAAAGAAGTCATTATATCAAAAACTCACCTGCTTATGTATGTCTATCATAGCATAATTCATAATTGCAAACATATGGAACCAACTTAGGAACCAACCTAAGTACCCATCAAATGATGAGTGGATAAATAAAATGTGGTATTGCCAGGTGTGGTGGCTCACACCTGGAATCCCAATACTTTGGGAGGCTGAGGTGGGCAGATCACAAGGCCAAGAGATCAAGACCATCCTGCCCAACATGGTGAAACCCCATCTCTACTAAAAATACAAAAATTTGCTGGGCATGGTGGTGCACACCTGTAATCCCAGCTACTCAGGAGGCTGGGGCAGGAGAATCACTTGAACTTGGGAGGTGGAGGTTGCAGTGAGCTAAGATCATATCACTGCACTCCAGCCTGGTGACAGAGTGAGGCTCCATCTCAAAAAAAAAAAAAGGAAAATGTGTGTGTATATATATATATATATACACACACACACACATATATATACACACATACACACCATGAAATACTACTCAGCCATGAAAAAGAATGAAATAATGTCTTTTGCAGCAACTTGGATGGAGCTGGAGGCCATTATTCTAAGTGACTCAGTAATGGAAAACCAAATACTATGTGTTCTCACTTATAAGTGGGAGCTAAGCTATGGGTACACAAGTATGTACCAAGTGTGGGTACACCCACTACTTGGGTGATGGGTGCACTAAAATCTCAGACGTTACCACTATACAGTTCATCCATGTAACTAAAAACCACTTATACCCCAATATAAATATACATATAATATACATATTATATATGTAATATTATTTTTATATATAGTAAAATAAAATATACTGACAATACCGAAGATTAATGAGATTTTAGAGCAACTAGTGTTTTCATGTATTGTGAGTGGGGGCACAAAATTACCTGAACATTTTTAGAACTTTTGACGGTTTCCTATGAAGTAATATCTAAAGAGAAATGAAAACATATGTTCCCCAAAAGACTTAACTAGAATGATTATGACAGCCTTTCTCTTAATAGCTCAAACCTGGAAGCATCCCAAATATCTATCAAGAAGAGAATGGATAAACCATTTGTGGTATATTCATGCAATAAAACACTACTCATGAGTCAAAAGAAAAAAGTGTTGATAACACTCAACAACATGGATGAGTTTCAGAAACATGTTGTAAAAGAAGCCAGACACCAAAGAGTAGGTTCTTAATTATTCATTATTTAAAGCTTGAGAACAGGCAAAATTCATGTGTGGTAATAGAAATCAGAAAATGACTGGGGAGAGTAGAAGTGGGGTAAAGTGAGATAATTCCCTGGAATGCTGTATTCTCCATCTCAATTGAGGTGACAGTTACACAGGCATATCCAATTACCAAAACCCACTTTTTATAATTGAACAAGCACTCGATTTTTTTTCTTTCCCCAAGACGGGGTTGTGCTCTGTCACCCAGGCTGGAGTGCAGTGGCACGATCTTGGCTCACTGCAACCACTGCCTCCCAGTTTCAAGTGATTCTTCTGCCTCAACCTCCCAAGTAGCTGGGACTATTGGCAGGTGCCACCATGCCCAGCTAATTTTTGTATTTCTAGTAGAGACGGGGTTTCACCATATTGGCCAGGCTGATCTTGAACTCCTGACCTCGTGATCCGCCTGCCTCGGCCTCCCACAGTTCTAAGATTATAGGCATTAGCCACTGCACCCAGCCAGATTTTTTTTTTACCATTAAAAGGGCACTTAAGAGTTGTGCATTTTATTGTTTGTAAATTATACCTCAATTATTATTCTTTTTTTGAGACGGAGTCTGTCTCTGTCGCCCAGGCTGGAGTGCAGTGGCGCAATCTTTGCTCACTGCAGCCTCTTCCTCCTGGGTCCATAGTAAGTCCCTTCTTATGGTGAAATCAGCCATTCTAAAGGCAAACTAGAATATATAATACTATAGAAGTTGACTTTTTTGATTGTGAGCATGGTATTTGTCTTCTAGAGCATGTCCCTTTTACTGACTTCCATTCTTTTTCCTGGTCCCTAATTGTTTCAGTTCAGCCTTTTCTTGTTTTCTTTTGTAGAAAGTATTTATTCTCATAGCTTTATCAGTTTACTATAGCCTGCCCCATTATCAAAATCTCTAGTATCGTCCTTTGTTCTGAATTATATTTCTATTTCCTCTTGCTTTTGAGTCTTTGTTTTGATTTCCCTACTAATACTTCAAATAAGCTTATTTAAAACTAAATTGACATCTTTCTCCTAACACCACCCCGTCCCTCTTTCTGTCATATAGGTACCATTCTCATAATGATCTATGCCAAAATCTTTGCAATTATTTTTATCTGTTCCTCTCTTCTTACTCTACTTCCTGATTTAGTTTTCATGTCCTCTTGCTTTTTCTTTTTTCTCTTTTTGCCAATATATTATTATGCAAAAGTTTCAACATATAGGAAAATGAAAAGAATCTTACAGTGAACATACATATGCCCACCACTAGGATATTACAATTAACATTTTGCTACATTTGCTTATTCACATGATTATTTATTTATTCTTTCTCTATCTGTGCTTTTTCTTTTATATCTTCCTTTCCATTCTCCTAATCACTACACACTTGGATTATTCTTGGTCTTTCTTCCTCCAGTTATTTCTCTCTGTTTAATATATCTTTTATGCCAGTGGTTTCCAAAATGATCATACTCAAACTATCTACTGGTAACCAGTAGAAAATATTAGAACTAATTTTTCATAATGTTGTTACTGAAAGAAAAAGAAACAAACTAAGCTTCACTACTATTTTACATACAGATTGGTAATGGCATTCTTACTGATTCCATATGTCGGATTATCGCAGACTCTAACCAGAGTGCCTTGAGGGAGGAATGGGTGTGACACCTTTGCTCTTTTTTCAAGGACACTGTGAAATTTTACAGTTGATTTGTGCCCAGTTAAGTGGATTTATAGACTTGTTATATAGTTTTTAAACTAACCTCACATAAAATGGAAATGTCACTTTAAAAGATTTCTACAAAAATACTGATTGAAGATAATACAAATATGCAAACCCAGACTAATAGCAAGAAAGTGGAAGAGCTGATACTGTTTGTGTGCCATATATGACCGTATATGAACTTTTTTCAACTTCATCAAGGTAAAATCATAATTGTTTATTTAATCACCTCCTTTAAAAACATCTATTTTTGTATATGTTTTATTATATACATATTAGAAGAGGGGCAGATGTCAGATTTTTTACTAAAAAGGCTGCATGATCAAAAAACCTTGGAGATATTATGTAAGACCAAATTAATCTTTCTAAAACTAATTTTCTAACTGTCTCTCCCTTGCTGTCCATTGTCAGCAGAATAAAGTCCAGACTTCTTGGTTAAGTATTAAAGATTTTTTATAATTGAATCATATTCCATATTTATTTTTCAAAGTATTCTCATGTCATAAATCTGACATAATTTTCGTCTTTGCCATATACCCATTTCTTCTGCCAGGAACCAGTCTTGTTTCCAGTGTCTACCTGGCTCATACCTATTATCCTTCTAAGCTCCAGTCTAAGCTATAATTTCTTTGTAGCCCCTTCTGTCATTTTCTTGCAAGTCAGAAGTAGATGTTGTCTCTGTGCTCAGTAGTACCATATGACATGTCTCTCTTGTAGCACTTATATTGCATTGTAACTAGATACCACACTCAGAGTAGTGATTTTTGACACATTCATCTGTATATATCCTTTCATCAGAGACTTGAATGTTTGAAAAGAGGGAATAGAGGAAAGGAGGGAAGAAGGGAAAAGGAAGAGAAAGAAAGGGAAAAAAGGAAAGAAACTACTCTATCCTCCAGATTATTTTGGTCGCCCTTTTGGAAATACTTTTTAATCTCTGTGAGGCTTTGAGGGGCCAATAAATAATAAGCATGTCTTCATTCACCAGTTTGTAGTCAATAGAGAAATAAGACACCAGAGACGGACAGATGAAGTCAGAATGCCAGTGAATGAATGTTAGCCCTGCATGTACATGGCCTTGCTGTTGTTTTATCCCTGCAGGAGGGAGACATAAATACTTAGTCTTTGGCCTGTGTGTTCAACTGCAAGCCTACTCCCAATGGGCAGACATGGCAGAGAACAGACCAGAATACACCTCTGCAGGCAGGCTGTTAACCAAAACTGAGAGAACTCAAGAGTCCCTGAGGCAAGCATATTGAGTACATTGTGTAAAACTCCCCAGCTACTCGGGAGGCTGAGGCAGGAGAATGGCCTGAACCCGGGAGGCGGAGCTTGCAGTGAGCTGAGATCCGGCCACTGCACTCCAGCAAGGGGGAGCAAGGGGGACAGAGTGAGACTCCGTCTCAAAAAAAAAAAAAAAGAAAAAAAAGACATTCGTTCTTCCTTGGGGAAGAAAGTGAGGGGGCTCCGAGAAACTGGAAACGTTCCTCCCATTCTTTATTCTCTAAGGAATTTGTATAATTGGATGAACATTTCCCCCTAGTGCTCTTTACATTAAGGCTGAACATGTGTCTTCGTTGACCCAGGACTAACCCAGCTTATTCCTGTTGTCCCAGCATAATTATTAATAGTATCACCTTTTATTCTCAAAAGTGGACAGTACATTTTATGATCATCCTAAGTATATTTTTCTTAAAATAGAACAATCAAAATTGCATTCGGTATTCTTGGAATGTTTGAAACTCTTTAATAAGGGCTATTCTCCCATCTACACACTGGGTGCACCTTTTTAACATTGCCTATACTGATCTTGGGGGGAGCCTACACTTTAGAACATCGAGTCTGTTTGTTTTATGCTCAGCCAGACTTTACCACTTTCTCTCTACAGTTTGTCTCCCCACTCAGTAGGGGGAAAATAGCCCCACAGAAGACTATTTTCAGGATGAACTATATCTGATTCACATTAGTATTCTCTGCAGTGCTTTGCACAGAGTAGATGCTGAAAATAGAAGAATAATATTTTAAATGTAGGTTTTATAGTTTAATATATTGTTTACATTCTGCTGAACATTTAAGATCTTCTGGAAAGACCTTACAGTTTCTAAAACATGTCCTTTTCTTCCCAATCTTCTGATATTCTGAACCCAGCTGTATATTCAAATACAGTGTAAGGACACAGCTTGAACAGCTTGGTTTAATTGATGTACATTTTATCTTCTATTCAAATAAAATAGTGTTTTGGTTAGGTAGTTGTCTTGAAAATACAACATTAGGAATCCATTTTACCCTCAACCCATCCCATTTCTCTTATGATGAAAGAAAGGTTAAATTTTTGCTAAAGGCAGCTTACAAATGTTTTGAATGTTGATATTTCAGAGCTTAGAGAGTGATAAAAAAATTATCAACTGAATAGAGCTCCACCATGAGAAAACAATTGTAATTCTTACATTTAAACAAGAAAAATCCTATTTTGGGAAGAGGAAAGAAAGATAAATTCATGGGATTTAGAACCAACCAGCTGCTTGATATGCCCAAAATAGTTTTGTCTTTTGAAATAGCTTTTTAGGGGAATACTTTGGCTTCACACAAGGGAAAAGATGGTTAGGTTAGGTCTTTCTTGTATCAAAAATAAACACATTTTATCTTGGCCCTAACCCTCCCCATAGTTTTTATACTATCTTTTTCACAAGCAAATTTTTGTTTTAAGTCATGTATTCTTAAGGACTCTACCTCTTATTTTTCTCTCCAGTTACTACAATATTCTGACTTTTGCCTCTTACCTTTTCAGGGTTACCAGTAAGCTACTGATTTTTACAGACTCTTTTTAGCCCTTATCTTTATGCCTAACAGCTTTACAAAGCATTTTTTAATGCTGACCATGCCCTTCCTCTTCTGTCTTCTTTTATACCATTCCCCCTGATGATTCTTACTTTCTCCATCTGCCCCTTAAAATGTCAGTGCGCCTAAGATTCTGTTCTTCACCTTTCTCTGCTCAGTTTATCTAGGTAATCATGTCTGCTGTCATAGCTTTCACTACAGTGTCTCTCAAATCTTTATCTTCTTTTATTTCTCTTTTGAGTGCCAGGTTCATATGGCCAAGAGCTTGTTATTTATCTCTACCAGGATGTTCCACAGATCACTCAAATGTAACACCTCCCCTTCCTGCCTTCAACAGATGATATGACATACCGCCAGCTGCTTGAGCCAAAAACTGGTTGTCATCCTCGCCCTTTCCTCACTCCTCTTTGTTGCAGTTAACTACCAAGTTCTATCAATTCTGACTTTTAAAAACCTGCCATTCGGGCAGATCACAAGGTCAGGAGACCAAGACTGTCCTGGCCGACATGGTAAAATCCTGTCTCTACTAAAATACAAAAAATTAGCCAGGTGTGGTGCCACGAGCCTGTAGTCCTAGGTACCCGGGAGACTGAGGCAGGGGAATCACTTGAACCAGGGAGGCGGAGGTTGCAGTGAGCCTAGATCGCGCCACTGCACTCCAGCCTGGCGGCAGAGCAAGACTCCATCTCAAAAAAAAATAAATAAATAAAAGCCTGCCATTTCTTGAGTGTCCATTGGTGGTAGACACATTACTAGGCACTTTTTACATATCATCTGTCTTGTAAATTCCTCTGAATCCACATTAATTCCTAATTTCTATTCCCACAGCCATTTTCATAATTATTCTTTTTTTTTTTTTTTTGACAGACTCTCACTCTGTTGCCCAGGCTGGAGTGCAGTGATGAGATCTCAGCTCACTGCAACCTCCACTTCCCAGGTTCGAGTAATTTTCCTGCCTCAGTCTCCTGAGTAGCTGAGATTACAGGAACCCACCACCACGCCCAGCCAATTTTTATATTTTTAGTAGAGATGGGGGTTTCACCATGTTGCTCAGGCTGGTCTAAAACTCCTGACCTCAAATGATTCACCCACATCGGCCTCCCAAAGTGCTGGGATTTCAGGTGTGAGTCACTGCGCCGTCCTATTTTCATAATTATTCAATAAATGTTTGATAATGTATCACTTTCATGCTACAAGAGCCAGAAACCTGGGAATCATCTTTGCCTCTTTCCTCCCTTCCCTTCCTCAATCCTCATGATAGTCATTAAGTTCTATTACTTTACCTTCTTTGTCTTATTATCCATTCTGCTATCCCTGCCTTAGTTCCAGTCTTCACAAGTTCTTAGGCAGTCTATTAGTGTTTATCTTGTCTGCCTTTATTCTCATTGCACACCATCTATTTCGTCCTTTGTTACCACTGCCCATAATCTTTTTCAAATATAAATTAAATTATGTCACAGTTCACCTTAATCAATTCTCCACCATCATCAAAATAAAGATCAAACTTCTCAAAACAGCACTCTAAGAATGTTGTAATTTGGTGCTTGTTCATAAAATTCATTTCTCTTTGCATACAACTTTCATTCTAGTTTACCAAATTATTTGTAATTTTGGAAAATACCAAGCATTCTTAATACCTCAGTGCCCTTTGATCTATCTGGAATCATCTCCCTCTCCCTAATCCCAACTTTTTAATTAATTAATTTATTTTTTTGACTCATTCTATCACCAGGCTGGAGTGCAGTGGCACGATCTTGGCTCACTGCAACCTCCGCCTCCTGGGTTCAAGTGATTCTCCGGCCTCAGCCTCCTGAGTAGCTGGGACTACAGGTGTGTACCACCACACCCAGCTAATTTTTGTATTTTTAGTAGAGATGGGGTTTCACCATGTTGGCCTGGATGGTCTTGATCTCTTGACCTCGTGATCCACCTGCCTCAGCCTCCCAAAGTGCTAGGATTACAGGTGTGAGCCAACTTATGTTTAAAGACTGCTTAAACGTCACCTTTTAGAAGGCTTTCCTGATAGCAATCTTACCAGGCAATTGGTGTCATTCCTCTGTACTCCCCAAAAAAGATGATGTTTATCTTCATCTTATCATTTATCTCTTCTGTCTTCCTGTCTAGACTGTAAACTCCTTGAAGTCAAGAACTGGGTTATATTTATAATTTTTATTTCTGCATAAGGATGATGGGGAGAGAAGGATGAGAAGGGAGAAAGGAAAAAAGAAATAAAATGAATAAATGAATTGATCCACTAAATAGTGTATAAAATTGCTAGGTATTTTAGTCTTGATTTTTATTACCTTCATTTTAAATGAGCAAATAATAACCACTTCTTTATCTGTATTAATTTTCCCTGCATGCAAAAAAAAAAAAAAAAAAAAAAAAACAACTTGCTAATGGTGTCAGTGGTAAAGGTTTAAAATTAATAAAATAACCCAGAAGATAAATGGCTGCATTTGTTTACCCTCCTAAAGAAAGGACTGTTAATCTTAGTTGCTAATTACCTTGAGTCTTAACTAAAATGCTAAATTAACTTTCAAGTTAACATTAAAATATATTTATGTTGATCATTTATCCTTATTAACTATTAATACATCCCTTTTAGTGAACTTTTCAGGTATCAAATGGACTATTTCAGCTATTTCTATAGACCTTAATTTCTCCAAACTTCTCTAAAGACAAAACGTAAGTCTAATTGTGGTACATCTGTAGAATTAATTGTTACTCAGCTCTATTCAGTTCCCATGCTATTTCAAGAAAATTTCTTTTAAAGAAAAAAAAAATATTTTTCATGGAAGATCCATAACCGTTATAGTGCAGTTTTACAGATATATTCCAAAAAAAATACTCTTATCCATGAAACAGTTGTTTCACGATAAAATATTATATCTATTTGATAGATTTGCTTCATAGCTGAGGAGGATTAAAGTGAGCTAAAGTACATCTCAGTTCTTTTTAATGTTTTGTTCTCTTCTCACATATTTCAACTATTTTAATATTTCATTTGTTCTCATCTTTCCCACCTCAGATATTTCAACCAGGTCCTTCAAAGGAAAAACACAAAAACTCATCAAACTTTGAAACCACCAATCAATATGTATGCAGAAAAGAATGGTGGAGAAATGGGGTAGGGGTAATTCGGAGGTTTTCACCAGGAGGCTAGTCATCTGTTCTTTTCTTATATTCTGAATGCAGAACAATAATTTTTCTTAGAGTAAAACAGTATCACTTGTCAAGTTTATTATAATGGAATTTTTACTTACAAAGTTGGTATGTCATAACTGAGGCTAAATGTTATAAAACTAATAAGTCTTGTGATACTTTCTAAACCTGTTTGCTGTCCAGCGTACTTTTTGTGTGTGCGTCTTCCAGCATAGCAGAAGCACTCTTAAGAGAAATTGAAAATGAAAGCATGGGACATCATAGTGTACAACTGTGTACTTAAAAAAAAAATTCTTTTTTGCTCAACTGCTATATAAAATGAATAGGACTAGAACCACCTGCTAGGAACATTCCTCCCAACTTAATCCATGTTTTCCTAATAAGATGGTTCTTCAGAAACCTTAACTTTACAAGGAATGCAGACAAAGTGGGAGGGAAAAGATTCACATTCACATTGAAAAGCTCAGGTCAGTTCACGTTGAAAAGGCTAGAGATTTTTTTTAACTTCCAGAAATTCAGCTACCTTCAGTATTTCTGGTTATATTTTATTGCTCAATTACCGAGATTTAGTAATATATAAAAATGCTGTGTAAGATGTTTGTTATTCACAAATACAGATTACACAAAGCACTGTGGTAGTTAGATTAGTGTTCCTTCAGATACTCAGATCCTGTTCACCAACAGAAAGGAGGTACTTTTGTAGGTTTTAAGCAAATCTAGATTGCTCACTTGAAATGGCAAAAGTCTAGGACTAGGGTTGCCTTTGAGGAGAAGTGGGTCCAAACATAGCATCAAAAATGACTATGTATAATAGTAAAAAACTGAACAGGCACCTGCTTCTTGTGTTGGACTACAGGGTATGTATGTCTCATGTCAGCATAATCAAGGTTTTTAAATGAAAGAAATATACAGTAATTTGTATTAGCATTTTTATGGCTTGTGGTTCATATAAACACCTTTTTGTTTAATGCCATCTTCTGTTCTGGGCTTCTAATGCTTGCTGAAATTCTCACTGGCTGGGGAAAAAGCCACTCAGACTTAAATTGTGTTTGTTCCTTGGAAGTGAGCCCTCGGCTTTCTGACTCCCAAATATTAGTATAATTAAATAATAAATTCACTCACTGGTGAATTATTTTCTGTCAATTTTGAATCTGGCATTTCACTCAATTTTCTTTATTTACAGAGCTTCCTTATGGCTGGGAGAAAATAGAGGACCCTCAGTATGGGACATACTATGTTGAGTAAGTTTGTTACCTCAGTTAATATTCTCCCAGATGTTTTCCTTTCAGCATATAGCTTTAGAGAATACTGGATATAGCACTTTATGCTTCTGTGATCCAGCTGTTGAGTTTTTCAACTAGGGGTATGAAAAGGTAGAGGCAGTGAGCATTTACTACATTGATCCTGGGCTTCCTGGAAGTTGGCTTTGAATTTCTAAATATAGAAAATAAGGGGGAAGTTGCCTAGAGGATTAATAGCTGGAGATACTGTTGTTACTAATACAGCCTCTAAAGAGAAAGTCAGTTGATAGAAAACTGAAATGAGGGCAACAGACTAGATTAATTATCAAGGTAATTTCCAACACTACCCCTGTATGCTTCTGAAAGCAGTGGAAGAACTTTAGGGCATTATAACATAATTACCTAAAGTTTTGAAGCATACACCTAAAGGTGTACTTTCTTTTTAAGGAGTTATTCCAGGAAAACTTAGTATTCTTTTTAGGGGTGAAAGTTGCTTCTTAGGCTGGTGTTACAGTTAATTTTAAACATAAATATATATTGGAGAGGAGTGCCAGACCCCTGCCTATGTTAGCCAGAGAAATTAAGCTAATGTCAATGTCTAATTTTGCCTTCTCTTTTCTTTATCTAATTGCTACATTGTTATGACCATTGGGATTGCTTTCTTTCCAGATGCTAAACATTGAATTTGACCTCAAGCGTCTAGCAGCAGGCAAATAATTGTATCAGAAACATTACTATTTACCTGGAGACTAGGAGTTAAACCTGCCGCCTAGGTAGCAAAGACAAAATGTTATTATTACCTGAAAAAGTAACAAACACAAGCATCTTTAATTTTATGATTGTTGCTTAATGTTTCAATACTTACAGGCATAAACCAATGACATTTCCTGGTAATTATCCCTAAAGTAAGCATCTCTGACTCCTGTTGCAACTTTAGTCTTTATTCTGTTGTGCAGGTTGTTACTTGAGTCACTGTGGTTAGAGGGATTTTTGGAATGACTTCATTCATAATTAAAGGTGTCTCCTAAGGAAATGACTCAATTAGCTTGACACTTAAGTATATAACTTCAGAATTTCAATATCTTGGTTCCTTTGAAAGCTATGCTAATTTTGTTTCCATTTCCATTGTGTTACTTAATATCTTACTGATACTGTGATATAAAAAGTATACAGCAGCTCTTTTATTATTTTTTTCCTAAGTCATATTTTGTTAAAGGAAGAAACGACCATTTTTCACATTAAAGGAATATTTGGGGGCCAACTGAAAAGGTTTTGCAGGATTTTTTTCTTCCCCTCAAAGTTTAGTCTCTTTAAATTGGGCTCTAATCAGCTATTATTTGCCATTGACACTGCTGAACATTTCTGAGATAATGATTCTCATTCTCTTTATTACCCATTCCAAGTGAATTTGAATACATGGTCAAAAGGTGAAAGTCATTTGCCTGTTATAAAACCTTGAGCTGAATGATCTGGTGCCCATTATGCAAAGATACAATATTAAAGCAACTTTAGGGCAAATCCTGAAGCGACCTGCTCCTAGTTGTCAGGGAGGTACATGAAATAGCCTGAATTAGAAGCAACAGCAGCAGCGACATGATTTTTTATGATTGTTCCCAGAATGAGCTCATTTTACAGGAGGGTTTTGTATTAGATTAAGAAGGAGCAGACTGTACTCAAGATGCACATTAGTATGGAGTCAGCTGAGCTGTGGAGTGTGGCTTGATTCCCAGATTAGTTAGGTTTTGAATCTCGACCATGGTAATCTGCAGTGAGTTTACTGATGGAGATAAAAAGCTGTTACTTGAATGGCTACTCTTTGGCTCTCTTAGTTTGTCAAACCAGATGGCACGATGATTGCTCTTGGCAGGAGCCTTATAGTAGTAACACCAACTGCAATGGTAGTTTTTCTTTGTATTTATTTTAGAGGATGGGATTCTGAAATGGATGAATTTATTTTTTAAAATAAAATTGTTCCAAAAATATAATATGCTTGTAATATGCATAAATATAAATATGCATATATATTTAGAAATGCGGTCTTGATTGTATTGCATTACATGTCTTTTTTAAATTAACATATAATAATTATACACATTTTGGGGGTGCATAGTGATGTTTCAGTACACATAATATATAGTGATTAGATCAGGGTAATGAACATTAAATGTCTTGATGCATCTAGGTGACAAAGTCAAAATATATACTTGCTTTCACAACTAAAACTTTTTTTTTTTTGAGACAGAGCTTTATGCTTGTCGCCCAGGCTAGAGCGCAGCAGCACGATCTTGGCTCACTGCAACCACCACCTCCCAGGTTGAAGTGATTCTCGTACCTCAGCCCCTGAGTAGCTGAGATTATAGGCATGTGCCACCACACCCAGCTAATTTTGTATTTTTAGTAGAGATGGGTTTTCCCCATGTTGGCCAGGCTGGTCTTAAGCTCCTGACCTCAAGTGATCCATCCGCGTCAGCCTCCCAAAGTGCTGGCCTTGGCCTCCCAAAGTGCTGGGATCACAGGTGTGAGCCGCCATGCCCAGCCATCTAAAATTCTTTATGAAAGAATATTTCGTTGAGATAAATTTTTAAATCCAGATATTAGACATAAAATTTTAATACAATGTGCCACATTATGTACTAATATTTGATCGTTCTTGTTTGCTATCTTTTTTTCTTTCTGATAATCTATAATATTTTCCTCTCTTATTTCCCATAGCTGGTTATATGGAAAACAAAATTTGTTGTATCTTAATAATAGTGTAGGTATAAGTAACTAAATGAAAAGGACAGTATTCTCACTTCTTTATTTTTTGATTTTTTTTTTTTTGAGTGGCATTTTAGTCTAGATAGTCTAAGATAATGAAGATAATAACTTCCTTCAGTAAATCTTATATTCTGTTGTCAAATTTTTAGGAAAAGGATTACTCATTTGCATACTTCTACTCTCCTCTCCCACACATTACAAAGGGTATAAATACAAATTACTACTTTTTATGTTCTAATGCCTGGGTGGCAAAGTGAGTCATTCTAGCCAATGATATTAAAGTGAAAGTGAGCCAAGCTTCTTTCTGAACAGGTTTATTCTTTTCTGAGTGTCAATTTTTAGTTGTTTTTCAAAAGAATATGTAAAATATCAGTTCTTAAATAAATTTTTTAAAGTAGTTCCTAAGATTTTTATTTTCACAGAGTTAAACAGTTAACTCAATGGACAGGTTGTCCCCCTCATATTATGAAGCAAAAGCATACTTGAGTGTTAGTGAAATCAGAACCCAAAGAATGTCCAGTGGCACTTACCATATTTAGATCTCTTAAACTATTTAATAAGTAACCACATGTGTTGTGGAACTAATATGCACTAGTAGCCTAAGTGACATGGAGAAAGCTAACTTTCCTTTTTTTGAAGGTGGTTTTTAAAATTTTAATTTTAGTTCCTGCTGCCCGTTTCTCTACCACCACTCTTAATGTTTGGAAATGGCAAAGCTCCAGTGTGGACAACATAGTAAGACCCCATCTCTAAAAGAAAAAAATTTTTTTTTAATTTACTGGGCCTTGTGGCACACACCTGTGGTCACAGCTACTCAGGAGACTGAGGTGGGAATATCGCTTGAGCCTAAGAGGTTGAGGCTGCAGTGAGCTGTGATCAGACCACTGCATTCCAGCCTGGGTGACAGAATGAGAGCCAGTCTCGAAAAAAAGTAAAATAAATAAAAAGGCAAAATAAATGTTCAACTTGTGTGACTATTTATATGTACATTTTGTAATATTCAACCTACCTAAAGACAATTATGTTCTGAAATTCTCATGATTTGGTATTTAATTGTTGGTGTTCACTCGTGTTACCACTTTTTATTTATTTATTTATTTATCTGTGACGGAGTTTCACTCTTGTCGCCTGAGCTAGAGTGCAATGGCACGATCTCGGCTCACTGCAACCTCTGCCTCTCGGGTTCAAGTGAGCCTCCTACCTCAGCCTCCCAAGTAGCTGGGATTACAGTCATGCACTACCACGCCCAGCTTATTTTTGTATTTTAGTAGAGGCGGGGTTTCACCGTGTTGGTCAGGATGGTCTCTATCTCTTGACTTGGTGATCTGCCTGCCTTGGCCTCCTAAAATGCTGAGATTATAGGCGTGAGCCACTGCACCCGACCTCACTTCTTATTAAAGTGGAAAACTGTAGCATATGCTGAAATATATTTGTACTATGGAAGTGTTCGAATATGATTTCCATTGCTTCTGAATTAGACCTATTCGAGGTCCTTAACATCTTTTTTACAGCAGTTGCTTTCTTAACCAACTTCCACTTACCTGGCTTGCCAGAAGAACAGTGATCTTTTTCTTCTGTAAAACATACTATTGCCCATAGCGTGTTGAATAGTTTTGGCTAATCTCCTAGCGGCTAGTCTCCTCAGGTTTCCTGCTTTCTCTCACAGAGTTGTATGCATTCCAAGAGTCAGTAGTGAATGTTCCCAAATCATAAATGTCAGTTGAACCTATGTTATAATTATTCATTTAATTATGATATAATTATGAAGAAATTTAAGTGTGAAAGAGTTACTCTGTACTATAATTGATAAGAGCAAGTCATTTTCTTAGTTACTACTGAACAGATATAGGTGAGTCAGTGGAAAAGTAATAGTAATATAATTTAAAAAGGATTCTGTACACAGATTTCTTTGAAAGTGTCTTTACAGCTTGCTTTATTTTGGAGAAACTTAAATTAAAACCCTTCTATCATTAACTGCCTTTTAAAAAAAATTAAATTACCAAGAACAAGTACTTGTGATTGCATCAGATAAGAAGGCCATAGTTTTGAAAACCGTTATTGGCTATATTGGGTAGGTTTATGAAGAAGCTATAGTAAATATAATATCAAAAGCTTCACAGCTTGGCATCTTCTACAGGACTTTATTTAGCTGACAGAAAGCCCCACTGCTATCATCTGTCAGTCTCTCTATGTTCCATAGCCTAAAGATACATATTTGTCCCCTAATCTATGAGGATGGAATGGTATGATAGACTATTTAAGAATATGTTACTGTTTTATTTTAAACTGAAATGTATATTTTTCTGCATTCTATAGTCACCTTAACCAGAAAACCCAGTTTGAAAATCCAGTGGAGGAAGCGAAAAGGAAAAAGCAGTTAGGACAGGCTGAAATTGGGTCTTCAAAACCAGGTAGGCATTCTTCTCAATCTTTTCTTGAAAGAATAACTTGTGAAATTTGTATGCTGAGTTAATAAAAGTGAGTTTGAACTTTTTATTTCTATGGCTTTGACACTAGACAAGAATGTCTAATATTTGTTATTGTAAAGATATGAATAATCTTAATAAAACATCTGAACATTATGAGAATAGTGAGATTTTTCTCAGGAGTATATAAAAAGCATGAAGTTGTTGGGAGAAGGGATTTGGGTAGCTTTTTTGTGAATTTGAGATTTTGTTTTGAAGATTGGAATGTTTCCTTATATGTTTAAGGCGAGACCAATATTAGGTCTCTAGTTCATCATTAATTGCTTAAGTATGGTATCTGTAACCATTGAGGATTCTTCATTAACCAATATTAATAAATAATAAATATATCAAATGATTTACCTACATCATCGAGTCTCAAGTGGGATGGTAGGTATTAGTAACATCAGACTCACTTAGGGAGCATTTTTTAAAAATACAGATCCGGAAATTTCAATGAGCCTAGTCATGTGTATTTTGAAAACACTGCTCAGGAAGTTCTTACATTCTACTTATCCCTCCCCATCCCTTTTCCAGTCCTCATTTGTCATTAATAACCAGGGTATATATGGTCATATTGTAGTAATCCACTAGATTCTCCACTTCAGTTGCCCATGAGAGAAATAGTTCTTTCTTATAGTTACTCTTCAAAAACATCATCCTTCTCCTAAAGTTTTGCATTTCGTTTAGCAAACATTTTGAGTTTAACAAATACTTTTGAGCACTGACTGTATCCCCAGTGCTTTGCTAGGCACTAGGTATTCAAAAATGACTAAGAGTAAGACAGGGCTTGCCCTCAAGAGTTCACAGTCTAATATAGGAAACTGATGGTTATAATATATAGAGATAGGTGCCATCCTAGAATAGTAATTATAAGGGTAAGCTGAGGAGCAGGTTTGAATCCCAGCTGTGTAAACTTGGGTACATTTCCTGAATCTCTAAATGCCCCTATTTCCTCATATATAAAATAGGAATAATAATGGTACCCACCTCTTAAGGTGGTTATGAGTATGTAAAATAACAGATGTAAAGTGCCTGCAATGGTATTAAGCGTGCGTTGGCTAATAAATTATAATAGTTTCATTGTTATTAATAGAGATGTACAAGGTACAGTGGTGGCATAACGAAGGGAGTACCCAACTCTGCTTTGGTGGAGATTGTCAAGGGGGCAGGAGAAATTTCAAAGCAGAAGAGATATGAACTAGGTCTTAAAAAGTCAGGAAAAGTTAAAGCAGGCAGACAAAAATTTTAAAGGAGTAAGAAAGCATACCAAGTAGAAGGAACAGAATGTTTAAAATCATAGAAGTGTGAAATGGTGTGCTGAAAGGCCAGAAGGCAAGTAGGCGTGGTTACAGCATAGGGTATTTGTAGGGTAGTAACAAGCGATGAGTTTATAGGGATAGGCAGCCATGAGAAGAGGTTGAGTATGTCACATGTTGCTGGAATGTCAAGGAAGTTGAAGATTGAAAAATATATGTTGGATTTGACAGTAGGGAGGTCATTAGTCACTCTAGCAAGAGCAAGTAGAGAGTGAAATAAAATTGCAGTAGAATGAAGAAGGTATGGGAGGTGAAGACGTGGAGACAATGAGTATAACCAACTATTTTCATAGCTTTGACCATGAAAGATTATAGACAGAAGACATGAACTGAAGAGCAACTTGAATCCCTAATTTATACATAAGGAAATGGAGACTTTAATAAAGATTAAGCCTCTTGCTTAGAATAACAGTGAGTGTCAAGCCAGAATTTGAACTTAGTTTTACTGACTTTAAATTCAAAGTTCTTTGTATTATAATATATAGTCCCTGAATTCATGGCACATTTCAAGGGAGATCTTTCCTCCCTTTATAAACTCTAATTTCCCTGAAGTCAGGTACCATATGTTTTATTGATTTAGATACCCAGGCTCTCTCCTATAAGGTAGGGATTAAAAGAAGAGTAAACACTCAACACCTGGCCAGGTATAGTATTTCACACCTGTAATCCCAGCACTTTGGGAAGCCAAGGCAAATGGATTGCTTGAGCCCAAGAGTTTGAGACCAGCCTGGGCAACATGGCAAAACTCCATCTCTACAAAAAATACAAAAATCTGGCCTGGTGTGGTGGCACACACCTGTAGTACCAGCTACTCAGGAGGCTAAGGTGGGAGGATCACCTTAGCCCAGGAGGTCAAGTCTGCAGTGAGCAGTGATCACACCACTACACTCCAGCCTGGGTGACAGAATGAGACCCTGTCTCAAAAAAAAAAAGAAAAGGAAAACAAACAAACAGAAATATTCAACACCTGTCTTTCAGGAGCTCCCAACTTAGTCAGGGAAATACACATATAATTTTAGTATAGTATGATAAGGAAGATATAAACAATAGTGGTAGACAAAAGGGAGAAATTAAATCTGAATGTAGAAGGACAAGAAAGACTTCCTTGATGTTACTGAAGTTATGCTAGTCCTTAAGGAATAACAGCTGCCATTTGTTGAGATACTGAATCACATATAGATTTGGATACTTTGTATAATCATATCATTTAAGTCTCAAAATAGCTCTGCAAGTTATTGATATTATTATCCCCATTTAGAGGCTTTGATGGCATTAAGTTAAAATTGTCTGATTCATCTATCCCAAGGTTATCCTTTCCACAGAGTCAGAAGCACTCAAGTTTGTGAGCCATGGAACCTCCTTCCTTGGACAGTATATAAGAGTTTGTGCTCATCTACATTGATTGTGCAGTTACCATTTGTCAAGCACCGCTTCCTCTGCTTTCTGTGTGTCACATAGTTTAATCTCTGTGACAATCCCATGAATTTTAGGTACGACTAGCCCCATTTTAGAGACAAGACAGCTGAGGATTACAAGTTTTAAACAACATACCCAGGATCACTCAACTAAATTACAAATCTTGGATTTAAAGTTGAGACGGTTGATCTCAAAGACAGTTTCTTTGTGCCTTTATGATTTTCACTTTTCTAAGCTTAATTTTGATAAGACTTACTTCTGACCAACTTTCAGTTGGCTTTGGCTGTTTTATTAATACTTTCTAAAATTAGGTGTTATTTTTCCTTCCTCTTTATTGTTTGTACAACCTGGATGTCATTTATTGTATGCTAGTTTTCAAGTTTTGCCCTCAGAAGCCAATCTTATTCTAGTATTCCTGGGGATTAGGGCATGGGATAGCTAACCAGAAACATCTCAGTATTTGACATAAAAATGAAAACGGTACATTTCATATTATCATCAAGTACCTGTCCAAGTACTCAGTCATTAGAGAAATATTCTTATCTACAGTCTGGTAGGCAACACTAGTGGACGGTGTTAGTCAACTTCTGTAATTGAATGGGTATTGCATATGTCAATTAAATAATTTTTTAAAGTAATATTTTGTTCAGAGACTGAACAAAATTCAAAGTTGCTACTTTGAATGTGAGAAGCTCAATAATACAGAGGTGTCACCATAAGTAGGCTGACTGGCCATCCTCTGAGAGGCCTCACAAAATGGCATTTACTATGATCAATGCACTGCTGTCTGGAGTCTACTTCTCTACTTTGAGAAGCCCAAAAGAGCTGGATTTTTCGTTTGTTTGTATCATGTGCTTTTTGCAAATAAAAACAAATCTGGGAATAACATATTAAATAAGGTAGCTCCTACTTTCCACCCCGAACCTGCCACTGTCACTATTGCCAGGGCAAGCCTACCTCTTGAGAAAGCTGTTTACATACTGCATAATCTGCAAACCATACAGAACAGCACCAAGAATCGCTCTTTTTTCTGATAAGTTTTAATATATCAGAACACTCTGCTAAGAGAGGCAGCAGCAAATACACATAAGTAACTCTGGGCGTGATACTAGTGCTAAGTGTGAAACAAGCTACCATTATTAATTCAAGTTAACAGGGAAATGCACAACAAAACCACAGTGAGAAACCACTCCATGTCCGCTAGAATGGGTACAACCAAAAGGACAGACAGGACAACTGTTGGCAAGTATGTGGAGAAATTGAGGCCCTCCTATGTTGCTTGTGGAAATGTAAAATGGCAAGGCTGCTTTGGAAAAGTTTGGAAGTTTATCAAAATGATAAACATAATTACGATATATTCATAGTAACTGCTGGAATTCCACTCACAGTATATACCCAAGATGAATGAAAATATGTCCACACAAAAACTTGTGAGTATTCATATCAACATTATTCATAATAGCCAAAAAGTGGAAATAACCCGATGTCCATCAACTAATGAATGGATAAACAAAATGTGATATTTATCCATACAGTGGTATATTATTTGGCAATAATATAATAAATTTATCTTTAGTAAATACATATTTAATTTAATATTTATTATATATTAATAATAAAGAGCAATAAAGTACTGACATATGCTACAATACAGATGAACCTCAAAAACACTGTCAATTGAAAGAAACCATTCAAAACACCACATATCATCTGATTCTGTTTATATGAAATGCCTGTATTGGGCACGTCTATACATGGATAGTAGATTCGTGGCTTCCTAAGGCTGGAATATGGACGTGGGTTGGGGAGAAATTGGATAATGACTGCTAATGGGCATGGGGATTTCCTTTGAGGAGGGAAGAAAATGTTCTACAATTAGATTATGCTGATAGTTGGATGACACTGAATTGTATACTTGAAAGAGCTGAATTCTATGGTATGTGAATGATATCTTAATAAATTTGTTAAAAAATAGATAATGGCAGAACATTTAAAATCTTTTTTTTTTACAGTTAATTTAATACTTAGTAAATTATAAACCTGTACAGTTTGATTCTCTCAGTTTTTGTCACTTCCCTAATGGCACGCATGGTTGAGGAGAAGAGAGAAGTTCTGGAAGGAGGTTGTTATTTGCAGATGTGAATCACTAGGGTCATCTAACCCCTAAAAATGGGCATTTCAAAAGAAGATGTGTTTTTCTTCCTAAATTATCTACTAAACACGAGTGAAAGGGATAGAAATATGAAGCTATTTACTGGTAGTAAAAAGATTCACTCCTTCCATCAGTTATAAATTAAAGACTGCAGAAAGCCTGAACTGTGAATTATAAAAATTTTCAATATACTCCCTTTCACAAGTTTGTGACACTTGGCCTCATCCTCCTGGTATCGTACTTTGCACATAAAACTCAGTGGATGCTGAGTTTTATAGTACAGTTGAATATCCAAACTTTCAGCAATTGAGTACTAAAGGTTGTGTCATTTTAACTTTATATAATGGACTCTGGGTTGAAAGTAAGTGCAGACAAGGCAATGAGAAAGAGATAAAGTTGAGAATAACATTAAGTTATATAAAAAAAGATTGACTGAGTGCTATATTCATTGTAATTATTTTTGTTCTCAAACCCACTTCTCATTTTGGCACAGATATGGAAAAATCACACTTCACAAGAGATCCATCCCAACTTAAAGGTGTCCTTGTTCGAGCATCACTGAAAAAAAGCACAATGGGATTTGGTTTTACCATTATTGGCGGAGATAGACCTGATGAGTTCCTACAAGTGAAAAATGTGCTGAAAGATGGTCCTGCAGCTCAGGATGGGAAAATTGCACCAGGTAACAAATTTTTCATAATTGTTTGAAGAGTAGTGATGCTATAACAAAAATTATAGTGAAGAGATTTTATATACATAGAGAGAAAGAATTAAATTATATAACTAAAGAGAGAGATTCCAGTATTAAAATAGCTTATCCTCTAATTAAAAAAAAAAAAGTTGTATGGGTACACAGTAGGTATATGTATTTATGGGATACATGAGATATTATACTTTGATACAGGCATGCAATAAGTAATAACCACATCATAGAAAATGGGGTATACATCTCCTCAAGCATTTATCTTTTGTGTTAAAAACAACCCATTTATACTCTTTTAGTTATAAAATGTACAATTAAGTTATTGCTGACTGTAGTCACCCTATTGTGTTATCAAAAACTAGGTCTTACTCATTCTTTCTAACTATATATTTTTTATACTCCTTAACCATCTCCACTTCCCTCTCACCCCCCACCAACCCCAACTACCTTTCCCAGCCTCTGGTAATCATCCTTCTACTCTCTATCTCCATTAGTTCAGTTGTTTTAATTTTAGTATCTGCAAAGAAATGGGAGCATGCAAAGTTTGTGTTTCTTTGCCTGACTTATTTCACTTAACATAATGATCTTCATTTCCATCTGTGTCATTGCAAATGACAAGATCTCATTCTTTTTATGGCTGAATAGTACTCCATTGTGTATATGTACCATATTTTCTTTATCTAATTATCTATTGATGGACATTTAGGTGGCTTCTAAATCTTCGCTATTGTGAAAAGTGCTGTAATAATCATGGGAGTGCAGATATCTCTTCAATATACTGATTTCCTTTCTTGTGGGTATATACTAAGCAGTGGGATTGCTAGATTGTATGGTATCTCTATTTTTAGTGTTTTGAGAATCCTCCAACTTGTTTTCCATAGTGGTTGTACAAATTTACATTCCCAACAACAGTGTTTGAGGGTTCCCTTTTCACCACACCCTCTCCAGCATTTGTTATTGCCTGTCTTTTTGGATAAAAGTCATTTTTAACTAGGGCAAGATGATATCTCATTGTACTTTTGATTTGTATTTCTCTGATGATCAATGACCTGAGCACCTATTCATATACCTGTTTCTTTGTCTTCTATGTCTTCTTCATGAGAAATGTCTGTTCCAATGTTTTGCCCATTTTTTATCAGATTAGATTTTTCCTATAGAGTTGTTTGAGCTCCTTATATATTCTAGTTATTAATCTCTTGTGAGATGGATAGTTTGCAAAGATTTTCTCCCATTCTGTGGGTTGTCTCTTCACTTGACTGACTGTTTCCTTTGCTATGCCGAAGCTTTTTAACTTGATGTGATCCCGTTTGTCCATTTTTGCTTTCGTTGCCTGGGCTTGTGGAGTATCACTGAAGAAATTTTTGCCCAGACCAATGTCCTGGAGAGTTTCCCCTGTGTTTTCTTTTTCTAGTTTTATAGTTTGAAGTCTTAGATTTAAGTCTTTAATTCACCTTGTTTTGATTTTTGTATATAGCAGAGATAGAAGTCAGCGAGAGATAGAAGTCAAGTTTCATTCTTCTATATGTGGATATCCAGTTTTCCTAGAACCATTGAAGAGACTGTGTTTTCTCCAATGTATGTTCTTGGCACCTTTCTTGAAAATGAGTTCATTGTAGGTGTATGGATTTCTCTATTCTGTTTCATTGGTCTATGTGTCTGTTTTTATGCCAATACCATCTTCCTTTAGTTACTATAGCTCTGTAGTATAATTTAAAGTCAGGTAATGTGATTCCTCCAGTTGTGTGTACTTTTTCCTCAGGCTAGCTTTGGCTATTCTGGATCTTTTGTGATTCCATATAAATTTCAGGATTGTTCTTTCTATTTCTGTGAAGAATGTCATTGGTATTTTGATAGAGATTTGATAGAGATTGCATTGAATCTCTAGATTGCTTTGGGTAGTATTGAGAAGAATATTGATTCTTCCAACTATGAACATGAAATATCTTTTCATTTTTTATGTCCTCTTCAGTTTCTTGCATCAGTATTTTATAATTTTCGATGTAGAGATATTTTGCTTCTTTAGTTAATTCCTAGGTATTTAATCTTATTTGTGGCTGTTGTGAATAGGATTACTTTTTTAATTTCTTTCTCAGATTGTTCACTGGCATATAGAAATGCTACTGATTTTTGTATGTCGATTTTGTATCCTGCAACTTTACTGAATTTGTTTATCAGTTCTAATAGTTTTTTTTATGTGTGGAGTTGTTATGTTTTTCCAAATATAAGATCCCATCATCTAAAAACAAGGATAATTTGACTTCTCCCTTTCCAATTTGTATGCCTGTTATTTCTTTCTCTTGCTGATTGCTTTAGCTAGAACTTCCAGTCCTGTGTTGAGTAACAGTGGTGAAAGTGGGCATCTTCATTTTCCAGATCTCAGAGGAAGTGCTTTCAGTTTTTCCCCCATTCAGTATGATACTAGCTGTGGCTCTGTTGTATATATGGCCTTTATTATATTGAGGTATGTTTCTTATATACCCAGTTTTTTTAGAGTTTTATCATAAAGGGGTGTTGAATTTTATCAAATTTTTTTCAGCATCAGTTGAAATGAATACAGTTTTTGTTGTTGTTTTTGTTTTGTTTTGTTTTTTAGACCGAGTCTCTGTCACCGAGGCTGTAGTGCAGTGGCGTGATCTCGGCTCACTGTAACCCCTACCTCCTGGGTTCAAGTGATTCTCCTGCCTCAGCCTCCTGAGTAGCTGGGATTACAGGCACTCACCAGCATGCCCGCTAATTTTGTATTTTTAGTAGAGATAGGGTTTCACCATGTTAGCCAGGCTGGTCTCGAACTCTTGACCTCAGGTGATCGACCCGCCTCAAATGATTATAGTTTTTATTCTTCATTCTGTTGATACCACGTATCACACTAATTATTTGCATATGTTGTACCATCCTTGCATTCATGGGATAAATCCCACTTGGTCATGATGAATGATCTTTTTAATGTATTGTCAAATTTGATTGCTAATATTTTGTTGAGGAGTTTTACATCAGTGTTTATCAGAAATACTGGCCTGTAGTTTTCTTTTTTTGATATGTCTTTGGTTTGGATATCAGGGTAATACTGGCATCATAGAATGAGTTTGGAAATATTCTTCCCTTTGTTTTTCAGAATAGTTTGAGTAGGAATTGTATTACTCCTTCTTTAAATGCTTGGTAGAATTCAGCAGTAAAGCCATCAGATCCTGGGCTTTTCTTTACTGGGAGACTTTTTATTATAGCTTCAATCTTGTCACTTGTCATTGGTCTGTTCAGGTTTTAGATTTCTTTGTGGTTTGATCTGGGTAAGTTGTGTGTGTCTAGGATTTTATCCATTTCTTCTAGGTTTTCCAACTTGTTGGCATATCGTTGCTCATAATAGTCTCTAACAATCCTTTGAATTTCTGCAGTATCAGTTGTAATGTCTGCTGTTTCATCTCTGATTTTATTTATTTGGATCTTCTCTCTTTTTTTCTGTTAGTCTAAGGTTTGTTAATTGTATCTTTTCAGAAAACCAACTTTTTGTTTCATTGATCTTTTGTGTTGTTTTCTTCATTTCAAATTCATTTATTTCTACTCTTTCTGCTTTTCTTCTATTAATCTAGAGTTTAATTTGCTCTTTCCTAGTTCTTTAAGATGCATCATTAGGTTATTTATTTGAAGTTTTTCCTTTTTTATATCTATAGGCACTTATAGCTATAAATTTCCATCTTAGTACTGCTTTTGCTGTATCCCATAGGTTTTGGTGTGTTTTGTTTCCATTATTATTTGTTTCAAGAAATTTTTCCAATTTCCTTCTTAATTCCTTTAGTGACTCACTGGTCATTCAGGAACCTGTTGTTTAATTTCCATGTGTTTGTATAGTTTCCAAAATTCCCCTTGTTATTAATTTCTGATTTTATTCCATAGCGGTCAGAGAAGATACTTGATATAATTTTAATTTTTTGGAATGTTTTAAGACTTCTTCTGTAACCTAACATATGGTCTATCCTTGAGAATGATGCTGTGCTGAGGAGAATATATATTCTGCAGCCATTGGATGAAATAGTCTATAAATATCTATTAGGTCCATTTGGTCTATAGTGCAGATTAGGTCTGATGTTTCCTTGTTGATTTTTCTGTCTGGAAGACCTAATGCTGAAAGTGGAATGTTGAAGTCTCCTGCTATTATTGTGTTGAGGTATATTTCTCTCTCTTTAGTTCTAATAATATATATCATATATTATGTAATAAATATATATAATATATAATTGTAATATATAATAAAATACCTCTCTCTTTAGCTCTAGTAAAGCAAATAACACTTGCTTTTATGTATCTGGGTACTCCAGTGTTGGATGCATATATATTTACAATTGTTATATCCTCTTGCTGAATTTACCCCTTTATTATTATATAATGACCTTTTTGTCGCTTCTTGCAGTTTTTGTCTTGTAATCTATTTTGTCTGATATAAATGTAGCTACTCCTACTGTTTTTGGTTTTCACTGGCATGGAATGTCTTTTTCTAGTCCTTTATTTGGAGTCTATGTGTACCTTTACAGGTGCCGTGTTTCTTCTAGGCAATAGATCATCAGGTCTTGCATTTTTTATTCACTCATCCTCTCTGTGTCTTTTGATTGGAGAGTTTAGTCCATATGGATTCAATGTTATTAATAATGATCAATAAGGACTTATTCCTGCTATTTTGTTATTTGTTTTCTGATTGTTTTGTGATCTTCTCTTCCTTCTTTCCTTCCTTCCTGTCTCCCTTTTAGTGAAGGTGATTTTATCTGTGGTATGATTTAATTTCTTGCTTTTTATTTTTGGTGTATCCATTGTGTGTTTTTTTTATATGAGGTTACCAGGAGGATTGAAAATACTATATTATAACTCATAATTACAAACTGATAACAAATTAACACTGATTGTATAAACAAAGAAGCAAACAAGCAAAAAGAAAATGAATAAAAACTCTACAATTTAACTTCATCTCTTCCTTTTTAATTTTTTGTTGTTTCTCTTTATGTCTTATTGTACTGTCTTTGTCTTGAAAATTTGTTCTAGTTATTATTTTGATTGGTTTATTGTTTAGTCTTTCTACTTAAGAGTATTTTGCACACCACAATTACAGTTTAATATTCTGTGTTTTTCTGTGTGCTATTAGCAGTGAGTTTTGTACCTTCAGATGATTTCTTATTGCTCATTAATGTCCTTTTCTTTCATATTGAAGAACCCCCTTTAGCATTTCTTATAGGGCAGATCTAGCGTTCATGAAATCCCTTAGCTTTTGTTGTCTGGAAGGTCTTTATTTCTCCTTCATGCTTAAAGGATATTTTCGCCAGATACACTATTACAGGGGTAAAAAGTTTCTTCCTTAAGCATTTTAAATATGTCATGCCACTCTCTCCTGCCCTGTAAGGTTTCCACTGAAAAGTCTGCTCTTAGACATATTGGAACTCCTTTGTATGTTATTTGTTTCTTTTCTCTTACTGCTCTTAGGATCCTTTCTTTATCTTTGACCTTTGGGAGTTTGATTTTTAAATGCCTTGAGGTAGTCCTCTTTCGGTTGGTGCTCTATCTGCTTGGTGCTCTGTAACCTTCATGGGCTTGGTATCTTTCTCTAGGTTTGGGAAGTCCTCTGATATTATCCTTTTGAATAAACTTTTTACCCCATTTTTTCTGTACCTCCTCTTTTGGGCCGATAACTCTTAGAATTGCCCTTTTGAAGCTATTTTCTAGATACTGTAGGTGTGCTTTATTGTTTTTTATTCTTTTTCTTGTCTCCTTTGACTGTATATTTTCAAATAGGCTGTCTTCAAGCTCACTAATTCTTCTGCTTGATCGATTCTACTGTTAAGAGACTCTGATGCATTGTTTAGCATGTCAGTTGTATTTTTCAACTCTAGATTTCTGTTTGATTTGTTTTAATTATTTCAGTCTCTGTTAAATTTATGTGACAGGATTCTGAATTTCTTCTGTTATCTTGATTTTTGTTGTTGTTGTTGTTGTTTTCTCAAAACAACTATTTTTAATTTTCTATCTGAAAGGTCATGTATCTCTGTGTCTCAAGGATTGGTCCCTAGTGCCTTATTTGGGTCATTTGGTGAGGTCATGTTTTCCTGGATGGTCTTGATGCTTGTAGATGTTTGTTGGTGTCTGGGCATTGAAGAGTTAGCCATTTATTGTAGTCTTTGCAGGCTGGGTTTGTTTGTGCCCATCCTTGTTGGGAAGGCTTTCCAGGTATTCAAAGGAACTTGGGTCCTAAACCCAATAACACTGTGGTTCCTGCAGACTCATATAAGGACCACCTTGGTATTCTTGGATACGATCCAGAAGAATTATCTGGATTAATAGGCAGAGACTCTTGTTCTTTTCCCTTACATTCTTCCAAACAAATAAAGTCTCTCTATCTTTCTCTCTCTCTCTCTCTCTCTCTCTCTCTCTCTCACTCTCTCACTCTCTGTCTCTCTCTTTCTCTCTGTGCTGAGCCTCCTGGAACTGGGGGTTGGGGGACATAAACATCCCTGTGGCCACCACCACTGGGACTATGCTGAGTGAGACATGAAACCAGCACAGCACTGGATCTTGCCCACAGCTAGCTGTAACCACTACCTGGCTGCCACCTAAATTCACTGAAGGCCCTGGGGCCCTATGATCAGCTGGTGGCAAAGTGAGCTAGGTTCGTGTCCCTCTCTTCAGGATGGTGATCTCCCCCAAGCCCCGGGTGGATTCAGAGATACTGTCTGGGAGCCAGGGACTGAAGTCAAAAACCTTAGAAATTTACCTGGTATTCTATTCTACTGTGGGTAAGCTGGCATTCAAACCACAAGACAGAATTCTTCCCATTCTTCACTTTCCACAGACAGAGGAACCTCTCCCTGTGGCCACCAACACTGGCCTATGTGGGGGTGTGGGGGTGTTGCCAGGCCACTGCTAATGTTCACCTAAAGCACAACCACTCTTCAGTCAGTTTGTGATGAGTGCTGTCAGGCCTGGGACTCACCCTTCAGGGCAGTGGGCTTTTCTCTGATCCAGGCCAGGTCCAGAAGTGCTAAGCCAGAGCCTAGGCCTGGACTCAGGGACCTCAAGAGCCTGCTTGGTGGTCTACCCTACTGTGGTTGAGCTGGTACCTAAGCTGCAAGACAGAGTCACCTTTACCTTTCCCCCTACTTTTCTCAAGCAGCAGTGTTTCACCATAGTTACCACAGCAGGGAATGTGCTGGGTCACGCCTAAAGCCAGCATGTCTCAGAGCCCAGTGTCTGTGGTGTATTTATTACCTGGGTATTGTTATTGGTTATTCAGGGCCCAGGGGCTCTTGAGTAGGCAGGTGATGAAATCTGCCAGGTCTCTGCTGTGACAGGGCAGCACTGAGTTCAATGAAGAGTACCTTAGCCACTGTACTCTCCCTTTCCCAAGCACGTAGATTTCTCCATACCAGGTGGCCGCTGCCAGGAGGTAAGGGAGAGGTGGCATAAGCACTCCCTTAGCTGCCCTGGCTGGTGTCTCATAGGTTGCAGTCAGGTGTCTCTGATCCCAGCTCAGCAGTAGGACTTGCCTAGGAATTGCAGTCCTTGTGGCCTAGACTGCCCCTCTTCACTCAGGGCCCCAGAGCACTACAGCCCCCAGTGGAGAGGCTTGCTGGAACTCAGTCTCCAACCACTGGGATGGGCAATTCCTCTCTGACTAGGGCCGGCCCAAATGTTCCCTTTGTTGGCATATATCACCTGATTACAGCCTGGTTCTGCTTTCCACTGTGACAGGGCAGCACTGAGTTCAATGCCAATCTTCACAATCGCTGTGCTCACCCTCTCCCAAGCATACAGATTCTCTCCGCCACTGCAGGGAGGATGGGGGAGGGGTAGCACTGGCAATTCCAGACTGCCTTTCCTATCCTCTTCAGTGTCTCTTTCAGTGATACGAAGTCCAAACCAGACACTGTGATTGCTCACCTGCTTTTTGTCTCTTGTAACAGTACTTTTAGTATGTAGTTAGTTGTTAAAATTTGGTGTTTCTGTGGGGGCAGGGGGATGAGTAGTGTAGGCTTCTATCCCACCACCTTGCTCTGCCCTCTGTCACCATCTATCCTCTAAACTAAATGCCTATTATCTTTGATGGTGGGCCATTTTACAAACAGGTGAAAACTGTTGGAGAAAACATTAAGTTCATTAATATTTTGAAATATTTTATGTAATTTTGAGATAATCATTTTACTGTATAAAACTAAAGATTTATTAATCATC
Organism: Macaca fascicularis; assembly: GCF_037993035.2. NCBI lineage: Eukaryota > Metazoa > Chordata > Mammalia > Primates > Cercopithecidae > Macaca > Macaca fascicularis. The sequence goes on along the minus strand of NC_088375.1, from coordinate 120,744,601 downwards.
TCAGAAAACTATTTGTTTGATTTTCTTGAATTATAAAGGATACTTTTGGAGTTAGCATTTACCTATAATCTAATTTGAAAATAGGTCATTTGTGGTGTTTATCATGGTATCAAATTGTTCAATCTTGCAGTTTTTCCCAAGTTTGTTTTCTTCCTTAATCTTACTGGTTATTAAATTGAACTCCTATGTTAAGAATTATAGACATAAATATTACCATTTTTACAAAGTTGTGTAAACTTGTCTTTTCTGTAGTTTCCTAAAGCCTTTACTTGGTAATTGCTGGATATTTTAATATGGCTGGCAGTGTTTGTGGCTCAGGCACTTGGAGAAAGTTGAAGACTAATTTCTGATTGCAGGGGGAAGTTTAAGCATTGTTTTCCAGAAAGATTTTAGTATTATACTGAGGTTGCTTTTTTCAGTGTTTGCTAGACTTTTCTAATCCTCTCTTATTTCACATACCATGAAAATATGGACCAACATTCGATGGTTGAATTGTCATAGTATTTTTTGATCTCTCATATTATGCTTTCCCACTGAGGTAACAAAAACTTAAAACAAGAAAACTTAAAATAATCAAAAGTTACACTTGTAAAGGAAATTATTTTTATTCTACTTTATTACTTTATAAAGTTAACAAACTTTAGAGATTAAAATTAATAGTAAGGTTCTTTTGTCTTCAGTTTTGACCTTTTCAACATTTGTCCATGAAACACGTGTTAGCTATTGTGTATGCTGTCAGGATTTCAAAATATAGTTTCATATTTGTCTAATATGCTTATCTAATTTGCATGACAATACAATATTTCCATGAAAATTCTGGGAGCTTTAATACCAGATTGAGTTTCTTAAAACCCATCAGAACAAATTAAAGCACTTTTATTTGGCAATAACCTTTTAAATAATCATATTCAAATAAAAGCAAATTTATGAGACAACAGGGGTCAAATTTTAAGTCAAGATTGTGTTAAAAAATACCCAACTGATGACCGTCGAGTGGTAATGATTCTACAACCAAAATGTTCATACTAATGTAAAATCAGGAAAGCAAAACCAACTTTTAGAGGGATTTATTAAGCTGACTTTTCAGTGTCTTCAATAATGCATTGTTTGCGTCTGTTGAATTTTTTGTTGCTTGTTTTACCTTTTGAAATCTGATTTATAAATCAAATTCAAAATTGCTGCAAAAAAAGGATACTATAAGAAAATACATTCATAAATTAACATCATTCTAATCTTCAGTTCAATATTTCTCAAAGTAGAATGAATTTTTAAAGTACATTGTAATCAATGGCTTTTGTTTTGTTTAATTTTTTTTTGTTTTTTTTTTTTTTTGAGACCGAGTCTCACTCTTGTCGCCCAGGCTGGAGTGCGATGGCAGAATCTCGACTCATTGCAACCTCCGCCTCCTGGGTTCAAGTGATACTCCTGCCTCAGCCTCCCAAGTAGCTGGGATTACAGGCGCACGCCACCACGCCTAGCTATTTTTTTTTTTTTTTGAGATGGAGTTATACTCTTGTTGCCCAGGCTGGAGTGCAGTGGCGTGATCTTGGCTCACTGCAACCTCTGCCTCCCGAGTTCAAGCTATTCTCCTGCCTCAGCCTTCTGAGTAGCTGGGATTATAGGCATGCGCCACCACACCCAGCTAAT